>NC_142150.1:22293281-22595625 GCF_024610735.1 Ursus americanus | reverse complement strand
AAAACGGCCAGGGCCAGCTGGCACTCAGCCAGCAAACCCCGATTGCCCTCCTGCTACATTCAAAGCAGCGATACCAGCAGGCAGCATCCTCGTGGCTGGAATGAAGGAATCCGAAGCCCGAGTCCCTTGCCGTAAGTCACAGTGATCAGAACTGTGCCCCGTGGCATCTTCTCCCACGGGCCCAGCCACGCAGGGCAGGCAGGACTGTCCTCGCGCAGCTCCAGGGTTGAGGTCTGACTGGTCCCAGCCACAGTAACCCCCGTCATAGTGGCTGCCTCACACTTGGCATGCAGGCACTCTGCATAAGCCCCTTCCGAAGCACAGGGGCCTCTCCACAACCCGAGGAGCCAGGTGCACTCATCATCCCCCTTCCGCAGACGAGAGAGCTAAGACCCGCAGGGCTCATGCCACCCAGGACTGGAGTGCAGGCTGCGCTGGCTCTGAGCCCACCTCACTGCCACTTGCTAAGGAGGCTAGAAAAGAAAGGGCGACAGAATATGGAAAAATCCAGAACAGCAGAACAAAGAGTCACTGTGGAGCAAGACATACATTTAGCACCAAGACGAAGAGTTAGTTCAAAAGCTCAACATGACAGGTGTCCCCTGTCACAAACAGCAACTAACACAATGACAACGGTCAAAAACCAAAAAGGAAACCAGAAGTGACCAAGGTTCTCCAGAAGACCAGCAGATGCCTAGGGATCAGTTTCTCTCTGGAAAGGACTCAAAGCCTTGCTCTGTGTTAAGGGGCCGCAGGGGAGCCGAGCTGCACTCAGCCCAATAGGATGGCCCATCAAATTCTCACATCGGAAAAGAGGTTACATCACCTTCACTTAGAAAGTATAAAGTCCCCACCGTGCTGGAGTTTTGGGGGATTGGAGGAAAGGACGGTGGAGGAGTGAAGTGGGAAGGGCCCATCCCACGGAGACAGGGAAGGCTGGGGGCAGTGGAAGAGAGGGGGGGTTGGTTTAAGGGAACACAAAGGAGGCTGGGGAAGGGGTTACGGGCAGAAGACTTGGGGCTGGGGTCAGAAGGGAGGACCTGCGGAATAAACAAGTGGGCCTCTGACCCACAGCATGGCGCCGCGGTGAAGGCTGCCCGGCACTGCAAGGGATGGTGGGGAGAAGATGGGGTGGTTTTTCATGCCCACTGGGCTCCGATACCTAGCCCTCAGCCTGGGCTGAAGCACTGGAAAACCTAACAATGGAAATAAAGGGGGAAAAGCACTGGGGTGCTTCAGCCAGGAAGGGAATCCTGAAGGCCGCAGAAGGGAGAGGGGAGCCTTCCTCGGGCTCCCCGGAAACCACTCAGGCCTCAAAAGCAGGGCAGTGTCAGGCCCAAAACCACCTCGACTGGTGTTCAGAGCTGAGGAAACTTTTTTTTTTTCTTTTTAAATTTTTTCCTCCTGGATATTTCTCGTTTGCCTTCTCGCCCCAAGCCTTTCTTCCCCCACTACAGTTTATAAATGCTCAACAGAGAGGGACAACAGAGAGAGAAGAAGAGGCAAGAGGTGGGGTGAAAATGGGTAACAAGGGCGTGCTTGGGAGCTGCCTGGTTTTCTCCCAGGGCAGCTGCTGACAGCCTGACTTACACACAGCCCTCAGCCTGGCCGGGGGACTGGCCACATATTTGCAAGGCCCAGGGCAAAACGAAAATGTGCGTACAGTTCCCTTGTTCAAAAATACTAAGGATTTCAAGATGGCGATGGGACAGACGACCCTGCTCGGCGTGGGACCCTGGGTGACTGCACGGTCAGTGCAGAAGACGCTCCTGCAGGATGATCTCAGGACCCGGCTGCACCTGCCAGGAGGAAGCAGATCTATACGACAGTCAAAATCTCTGGTTCGGCCTCTCCCTGGGGCAGCCTAGGGACAGAAGCAGACAACCCAGAGCAGGGAACTTGGAGCCCCTTGCACATTTTGGGGAGGGAGAGGTTTGTTCGGGGACATTTTGGAAGAGTGCCAGAAAAGGCCTGAGAAACGGCTCTTTTCGCTGTATGAGAGTCAGGCAAGGAGAAATCAGCCCCAGATCTCGTGGCACTGGGGCAAGGGGGGGCCTGGAAAGAGAAGGGAGCAATTCTAACGACTTTCTGCAATGACATGGTCCCAGGGCATTCAGATCCAGCAGCTGCTGCCCTGCTACCCAAGAAGATAGACCTGACTGGCCAAAGATCCCTATTCGTCCCCGTCACATTCCCAGCTCTGGGCTTCACAGCTCCTGGAGTGAGGAAGAACGTGGGCCAGAACTCGTCCCACGAGACCCTCCGGGAAAGAGCGCCAAATGCCCGGCATGAAAGTGGACCATCTCAGAAGCTCATGCGGTCTCATCCAAGGCCCTGGGGCACTGCGGGAGGGAGGCTGTGGCATCCGAGCAAGGGCTGAGGAATGGGTGACACTCTCTTACAAATTAGTATGTGACCTTAAGCTGCTTGGCCGACTCTCTGAACCCCCACCTCATCTGCGAAAGTAGGAAAACAGGGACTGTTCTGTTGCTCAACTTCCCAGGTATCTGTCACAACCACGGAGCTTCTTGGATGGTACCTCCTTGCCTCTGCCAACACAGAAATCCCTGCATGATGGTCACCATCAGGGGACTGGAGGCCGGAGACCTGGAGTCAGTCCCACTCAGGCTCTTGCTGGCTGCGTCGCTCACCAGACACATGTTTAGTTAACACCTACCACGTGCCTACCATGTGCAGGGTGCTGAAGGCCCAAGAGGGAGGAGAACATGGACAGACCTGCCTTGACTGGAAGGGGGGCTGGCGGCCCCGGGAGACAGTGTTCTCAGCAGAGGGAACCCAAGTGCGCAGACTCTGCTACCGCAGGGAGAGGCAAAGGTGGCCGGTGTGACCGGAGGCTCCAGGTGAGGCTGGGGAGGCGGGAGGACCGGAGGCCGGGGCACAGATCAGGCTGTTCTCCTAAGATCGCCGGGAACCCCAAGGAGAGCAACGTGGGCTGGAGGCCCAGGTGGAAGAAGGAAGTGTCCCCTAGGCAAGCAGGCTAACCCCTAAGGGGCTACAAGGGGATGATGGCAGCTTTCTGAGATGGTCGTTGGGTTGTCCAATGTGGGAACGTGGTGGATGTTTTTCAATGGCACGGACAGAGGCCTTCCCGGACTACTAGCAGCAGGCAGGGGCCCTCACAGAGAACAAAAACAGCACCAACAACAAAAGAATCACCTCTCACCCTTAAAATACTATACATGGAAATAAGAGGGGGGAAAGCCCAACTTCTCTTTCCCAATCTTCCCATCTGAACCCCAAAGGGGTCATTTTCTAGACTCCTTGCTTGGGAACCAAGCTCTACCTTATGCTTCTCAGACACAAGCCCCCCCCCCACTCTGAACCCCCTCCTTCTCCCCGACAGAAAAACAGCTGACCTGCCTTTCCGGCCAACAAAGAGCACCCTCATCCTGTCAGGTAACTCCTGCTCCCCTCGGACTTCAGGAAAGGGGGAGAAGGCCCAGAGGGGCGGCCCAGCCTCGGGACCCAGAAGAGAACAGCAGCCGGGGGAGGGGGAGCCCAAGGCCCCAAGCCTGCCGTAAGGCAGTGGGGTCACAGCTGTCCTGAGGCGAGGACGACAACGGCTGCTCTGGGGAACAGCTCAGACCCGACGCTGTGTCATCTGAACCTGTTATGGAGGGGGAGGCAAGGCAGCCATCTTTGGGGGGCATCCCTGGGCCACATCTGTTTCTTGGGAATGGTGCACCCGTTCCATAGGACTGGGCTCCCTGAGGCCATGTGTATGGTACTTGACCCAAGGTCATGACTGGCTGGCAAAGGAGAGTCGTGTAGCTGGGGCTAGACCAACTCGACTCTTTCCCCTGAGTTTACACAGCTCTGAATCCTACTGCCACTTGCTGAGGGAACTTGGACAAACACACACTTCCTGGGTTTCCGTCTCTTCACCTGAAAATAGGACTGACAACACTATCTACCTCAGAAAGTGGTCATCTGGATTATCTGGTTCGGAAAACACCACACAAAGTCCTCGGCCGGGACCTAGTACACAGCCAGGAACCGGTACTGCTAGCTCGTCTCCCCACCGTTGATTCAGAATGGGGACGAAGAGGCAACCATCTGGGTCACCCCTTGGTGGAAACGCATGAGCTGTGTGTGTGTGACGCCACGTTTGGCCAGGTGCAAACCAAAGTACTGAACGTAAGTCTGCAGAGGGAGGGGGAGACAGAAACACCCAGTCCAAGAGACACCAGGCAGGGCCAGCAGAGGCGGCGTCAAGAGAGAGACAAGGAAAGACCAGTCAGTGGCGACAGGCTGGCAGCTTTGGGGCCTGACATGGTCTCGCTTCTGGTTGTAGTCTCTTAGGAGGCCCGCCTGCCCCGGGAACCTTCCAGGGAGCTCCTGGTGTGGCTCGAGCTCAGCTGCAGGGGGCTCTTGCCGTCACGTGCTACCTGTGGCTCGTGGTGAGGAGGGAGGGTGTCCGCCCCACCCTCCCCACTGGGATGCCAGCATGGAGCACAGCGCCAGGGGCCTCACAGGCGCTCCGCGGAGGTCGAGCAAATGAACAAACGCGCTAAGAAACAGGAACGACGACACTGCAGCACAGCAGCTGAGCTCAGGTGCTCGGGTCGTTCGGTCCCTCCCACAGGGTCTCTTCCTCCCCCGGCCTGGTGGCCGCGTCTCCAGTGGGGCCTCACCCACCTGCAGGACGAGCAACATCTGGACAATGGACGAGGGCGGCTGGGACCGGGCCAGCAGCAGCAAATCACCCAGCTTCACCTTGAGCAGGACCAGGTCGCGGAAGCCCAGCAGGGAGATCTGGCGGATGGTCAGCTCCTGGCCCTGGAGAGGAGAGAGGGGGCAGGGCTGGGAGGTGAGAGCCCGCCGGATATGCCACCAAAAACACGGAGTCCAGGACAACCAGGGTGGACAGAACACCAGGATGGGAAAGGACGAGGTGTCTGCAGAACTCGGGGAGGGCGGGGGGCTGCCAAAGAGTCGAAGACTTGGCTCTGTCCTTCCCAAGGAAAGCTTCGTTTAAAATAAGGTGTGTCAGGGCGCCTGGGTGGCACAGCGGTTAAGCATCTGCCTTCGGCTCAGGGCGTGATCCCGGCGTTACGGGATCGAGCCCCACATCAGGCTCCTCCGCTGTGAGCCTGTTTCTTCCTCTCCCACTCCCCCTGCTTGTGTTCCCTCTCTCGCTGGCTGTCTCTATCTCTGTCAAATAAATAAATAAAATCTTTAAAAAAAAAAAAAAAAGATAAGGTGGGACTCGACCTGCCTAAGTGACCCAAGATGATACAAGACACATAAATGGGAGCCAGGCTGTCATGAGGGCAAGGGGGGAGGGTCAGGAAGGAGGAAGAGAGAGGAAGATGGGGGGAAATGAGAGAAAAGATCAACACCCCCCCAACCCCCAGCCCCCACCCCCACTTTCAAGGCTGCTTCCTCACCTCTGTGTTCACTATGTGAGCACCTAGCACGCACCAGGCCAAGAAGGAGAACACAAGGACAAGTCTGACCATGCAGGATGTGGGCGGAAGATGAAAATAACTAATAATCCTAAGAGCTGACACTTTCTAAGCTCCAGGTGCTAGGCATGACTCTCAGTATTTTAGATGGAACTAACACGATTAGTCCCCACCCCGAGACAGGTACTGTTATAAAACCTACTTCACAGATGAAACCCCTCGAGCCCAGAGTTACGGTTCTATCCCCAGGGCAGAGCTGGATCGCAAACCTTAACTATTTGATTTTAGGGCTCCCAAAGTTTCCCAAAGCAGAGCGAGAAAGGAGGGCCTCTTTCCTAGACTCCCCTTTGCGCATATGCACACGGCACACACCAAAAATGGGCTGCTCCTGGTACAGCCCAAGAGACCACGAAGATACCTGGCAAACAGGAGGTCGCTTTTCATCCCTCGAGTCTGCCAAGGCTTAAGGAAGTCTCACATGTCCTCGAACTCCTTGGGGTCTCAGAAACGCACAAGAGTGGTCTTGCCATCCCCCCACTTCAGTCCCCAGAAATGCACACAACCACCACCAGTGCCTTCCAGGCTTGGGTCAACCACCCCCCGCTTCCTCAACTGCCTTCCCCGCCCACCTCCAATGGCAGCGGTTCCCCCACCTCGCCTTTCAGCACTGACCTCTGACCTTGTAGCTAGCTATGCCCTCACTTCATCTCCTGGGTTCCTTCCGCTTTCTAAGGTAGGAAAATGAAGGCAAGCTTCCACAGCCTTGAACACAGTAGGTACTCAAAAACTCATCTGTCCGATGAGGACGCAGGTCTCACCCAGACACCCAGACAGACAGGGGTGCTCTAAGGAGGACCGAACTGGACCGACAGACACCTCGGCATGTTACTACCAGTAGTGAGAACCCCCAACTCCGAGCTTCTCAAGGTGGGGTGTCTGGATCAGCAGCAGCACTTGGGAAACTACGTGTGGGGAAGGGGGTGGGCAGGGCTAGTATCAACTATCACGGAGCTGTTGCAATTTCCCAAGAGAAGCAGAACGGGCAACACCCTCAGACCCGAACAACTGGGCTCCTGCCTGGATATATGCCAGGGAGGGCCCCTCTCGGCCGTCCGATGACTGTACCAGGGCCACGCCCACTCATTCTAAACCATCTGGACACCCACACCTTGGGATTCCATGCCCGCAGGGTCCTCCGAGAGAGACCCAGATCGACACACCCCTCCAGTAGGGTTGCCAAATAAAACTGAAGAATGTCCAGTTGAATGTGAATAATTGTTTAGTAGAAGCATTATTCATTGTTTACCTGAAATTCAAATTTAACTCAGCATCCTATAATTTTATTTGCCCACTCTGACAACTCTACCTCCCAGGTCTGTCTTCTTAGGAACCAGCGCTGGCCTAGGAGTGACCATTCCAGGGAGGGGAGACGTTTGTGGGTATGGGAGCTGAACTGTCCACATAAATGGGGGTACAGGATGGAGCTGAGAGTGGGATGAAGACAGCAGTGAGCTGTAGGACAGAGCTTCTGCTGGAACTCTTAGGGGCAGGCCAGAAATGGAAAATGGACTCTGTAGGCATACCCTCCCAAAGGAATTCCAAGTTCCCATATAACACCATTCAAAGCAACCAAAGCATGTGGGCCCTTATGTCTGGCACATGCCATTACTAAGGGCTGTGCTGCTTCTGGGCCCCACACCCGCATTTCAACAAAGCCCCATTAGATGGGCTTCACCCCAATGGGTGGAGCGGAGCCGGTGTCCATGGAGGACGGAGATCTCAATGTTGCAGAGGAAGATCTATCGGTCAACCTGCCTGCAGGGGTGTCCATTCTGACCTGGCAGTGACCAGTCCTGTCATTAGCCTTTGCAGGAAGGTGGAATGAAGTCAACTCAAGTGTAAGAATAAGTTCTCGTCACAGAATAAGAACACTAAGGAGATGCTGCTCATTTGCTGCTCAAAATTCCACATTTTGCAGATGGAATGGAGCTACACTCCGAGAAGGGAGATGAGTCTGCCCAAGTCCAATTACTGATGGAGTCCAGGGTTCTTTCTGCTCCCTCACGTGGCTGCTCGTCTTCAGGCACCCCTCATGGAAGGCAAGGAACATGATTCCCTTCCCACAAGTCGGGACAACAGGAACTTGCTTTAAAATTGGGCTTCAGAGAAAGGCAGGGGGAAGAAAAGAAAGAGAAAAGAAAAAAGTCTCCCTGCCCCATCTTCTCTACTTCTGAGAAGTTGGGAGAACAAACCACTCCAAGAATATACAGGCATACTCAAAACCAAGAGGGTGACGAGAGCCTACAAATTGTTAGTTAGGCAGGCACTCTCTCTTTGCTTGAGGTTAGATGCTAAACATAGACCAGAGAGCCCTCCAAAGAGCGCCGAGGTCCTCAGCCAACCCAGGCGCCCGATGTCCTGCCTCCCCCCCATTCAGCAGGAGGCCCCAGCTGGCCAAAGGCCAAGGAAGGAGACAGAGTGCTGAGGCCGGCAGGAGGTCGTTCCTCGGTGAGACTGACCTGAACTGGATAAAATATTGCCTGCAGGGTGGGGAGAGTCTCAGTGAAGAAGTGGTCCCACACTTCAGCCAGAACCTCAATGCGATTTTCACCTACATGAGGGCGAGAAGACGGGGGGGAGAAAGAAAGAAAAGAATTTGTCATTACTTGCAGGAGGCTAGAGACTGTCCCATGTCACATGCAGCATGGGGACAGGGGGACGGAAGCAGCTCATTACCTGCATTTGCCGTACAGGCATTACTAGAAGTAAACGTGGAGCTGGACGGGAAGACTTAACTGAAAACAGGCAAATAATGCCTTCTATCGTCCCCTCCAGCCAAGGGAGCTGAAAGTTTGGAAATCACATGACAACTGGTGCCATCATGGGAATGGTTACAACACTCTCAGGCACTGTGCTGAATACTTATCTACAGGACATTTCATGGTAAACTCTATGACCTCATTTTACAGGCTCAGAGAGGCCAAGGGTCTTGCTCAACGTCACACAGCCAGAAGGCAGAGCTGGGATTCCAGAACCCGTGCTCTTGACCAGTTTAATCTGGGAGGATCAATTACTTATTGTTTTGATTTTCTAATCATGACAATGTTTTTTGTTTTGTTTGTTCTTTAGTCTGGATTCGAGCTGTCAGTACAGGGAGGGGAAAAGAAGGGCCTAGAAACTGTCAGTTCCACCCACTGGTTTGCAATAACCAGAGGCTGGGTAGGGGTGGGTGGGAGGTGGACAGCATGCTCTACAGTGGTCACCTGCAAAACACAGGACCCACCTCCTGAGGCTGTGCCTGCTCTCACCCCTGGGACCCAGAAGGCTGACCGCGGTCAGGCACCAGTCCCAGGCTGCCTGCACGTGGGTCACCCAATGCCACCGGAAGGCTGTGCCAGGAACTTTGCACCTGCAGGAAGGCGGGCATGGGCAGTGAGGAGCCCGCACGGTGGCTGCTTTTTAATGACCTAGATGACAGAGCTGATTGAGCACTGTCTTTGCTCATCTGAGGCAGAGAAACTGGGTCAGCCAAGATTAGACACTGAGAGATACGTTTGGCAAAATACTGCCAGCTCCACTGAACAGGTCTTGAAAGATTCATTTAGCATCTTCCGCCTATTAATTTAATGGACAATAAAAGCAGTGGCTGGGAGAGAGAGCAGAGCAAGGGCATAACTAGCAGCGAGCAGGGCCGAAGACGCGCAGATTTTGAAAGGTCAGACAGAAACACACCAGGGGCAAATGCAAATCCGTAGCGCCCTCTAATTCCCCTCACGGAGTGCTAACTACACTCGGTTGGAATCACTTACTGACTTGTCTGTCTCCTCCACTAGAACGGGAGTGCGCGCGAGCTCTGTCTGTCCTGCTCACCGCTATTATTTCTAGTGCTTAGCACGATGCCAGACAGATCAATAAATCCATTTTTAGAAATCTCTGAGTGAATGAATAGCAAGTATCAAGTGTGCAGGTTTCCGCAGATGCTAAGGCCGGTGAGTGAAAGGAGGTTACCATTTAATCCAGATATGGTTCAGGACAGAACAGGACTAAATCATTAGCTCCAACACTTTCCTTTGCTCTTAGATCAAGAAAACTTTCACCATATGGGCATTTTGGTGGGGGGGGGGGTAGGGGGGGAGGACCCTTGACCTTTCCCTTCAACCTTTGGGCCCTAACTATGTGGATTTTCCCTCAGCCCATCATGTTCACCGGGATCTTTCACACCACAGGGCTTTTGCATGTGCTAGTCCCTTTGTCTAGACTGTTCTTCCACACCCCCCCCCACCTTTGCCTAACTCACATCTGTCTGTCCTTCTGGTTTTAGCTCCAGCATTGCTTCTACAGCAAAGTCTCACCCACTGGTCAAACCCCCACCTATGGACTGTAGTCTTAGTGCCTGTTGCAATTACAGTTTTATATCTGTCTCCACCACTGGTAGTGAGCTCCACCAGGGCCTGGAATCCTATGATGGCTTTGTTCACTGTGTCCCCAGCACCGAGCAAAGCACCTGGTACACAGTTGACCATCAATCGATGTCTGAATGCACAAGTCTTTTCAAATGCAGGCCAAGTTAATTCACCACAGGGAGGAGTCGGGGGGGGCGGTGTCAAAAAGAACATCTGAAATGTTAGCTCTCATCCTGGTGCCTAAAACCAAGGTGAACCCAACACCCAGATAACGTCCTTCACAGGAGAAAGGGCTCTTCCAGCTCGTTTCCTGATGGCCTGTATCCTAAGTCCTCCATGAGAGCGACCTGCAGAGGCCTTCCCGACATGGAAGAAGGGAAGGAGACTGGTGCAGGTCAGTGCGGGGGCCTACTTATTCCCCTCCGCCGCCAAGACGGAATGCTCGTCGGCACATGAGGTCATCCTTCGACCTGGCAGCAGGAAGGCCCCTCTCCTGGGAACCTGGGTCTAATTGCTGGCTTCAAACTTCACAGAGTAATGGACGTTTTGGAAAATGTTCAGAGGAGAACATCAGATAGACACAGGCTAAGGAAACAGGGTAGCCCCAGGGAAGAGAGAGTTACGGGGAGGTGACTTCACCTTCAGAAAACAGCCCAGAGGACTTGGCTCCGTGCAAAGATGAAGGGCGACTGGATGGAAGGTTCTAGATGAATACCCTACAGAAACTGTCCTCTTAATGTGCCACGGGAGTTTAGATCGCCGCATGTCTATAGAAGGGGAATGGGAAACTCATCACGGTCAAGGTCGCTAAAGCTCTGGGAAATATTACTGGAATTATCATGACAGATCCTGCCCGCAGAAGAGCAACACGTGGGTAAGAGCTGCGTGTGCTGTTTCCGTGGCCGTCAGGCAGGGCGCACGTGTTTAGTAAACAGTGAGGTCGACAAAGTAAGGTCCATTCAGTGATAGGATGGATCCTATCTGTGGTTTCCAAACTCTGATTTACAGCAAGAGGGTCCTTTCAGCCAAATAAAATCTTCCTTGGAGCTGCAGTATATCACATAAAAAACTGGAGATGTTCTGAAGACAGGAAAGGCCCTCAGAGGTTCTCCACAGGCCCGTCTGCTGTGCAGAAGGGGCACTCAGATGCCAGGACGAGAGCGGACCCGGGCAGAATGTCCAGCCCGGTGCCCCGTAGTGCGCTGCGGGGGCAGAGGCACAGAACCTCGGATGACCTTCCCTGGCCTGGGTCAGCTCAGCTCCGTTCCTGAGCTTTCACTCAGCACTGAACGTCCCCTTGAAAGCACTTAAATCTCCGGTTTTGCTCAGTATCTTTTTCATGAAGCTGCTTTTCCACATTTTCAGGAGCTTGTGGTCACTCCCCAGATGACTTACAGGCAAAGACCATGGCCACAGACTGTGCTGCTCTTCCCTCCCTTTACGAAGCAGCCACCTTCCACGCTTGCGTACTAGCCTGACCCCAACATACAAGAGGGGCATACACTTCTCATCAAAGCCAGTCACTTAAAAATAAGGCCTTGGGGGGAGCCTGGGTGGCTCCGTGGGTTGAGGGTCTGACTCTCGATTTCAGCTCAAGTCGTGATCTCGGGGTCATGAGATCGAGCCCCGCATCAGGCTCAGCACTGGGCGTGGAGCCTGCTTAGGATTCTCTCTCTCTCCCTCTCCCTCTGCCCCTCCTCCCTGCTTGCATGCATGCGTGCTCTCTCTCAAAAGATAAAAATAAATAAGGCCTTGGGCTAGGGGCATTTATAAGGCTGAAAAAGCCTGAATAGAGTTGTACTGAGGGAAAACAAGGCTACTACTGGCTCAGTCAGCTCTCAGATATACAGAAATTGTTTCTAGCTTCTATTCTTCCAAGGGTCTGCTGAGCACTTACTGTGAACCAGGTACTGGACCCTTCTAGCATCGGTTCTCATTTGTCTCCTATTCATCTTTCTAGGAGACACTGTACTGGACAAGAATCTTTTTCCCAGGGAATGGGGGCAAAAAAAAAAGCATGCTCTCCTGCCTGCTGTGTCTGTCTATTACTAAATATGACCTACACACAGAGGTTTCTAGGCTAGAGCAGGTAAAAAGAAAAGGAGGAGGAGGAGGAACCAGTCTATGGACCTACTGTGTGCCAGATAATGGGGCTACGCTGATTACACTCCCTATACTCCCTAGCCCCATTTGATCATTTAAAAAATGATAAAAACCAAGGCTTAAAGAACCTAGAGACTCGCCAAAAGTCACGGAAGCAATAGGTGGCAAGCTACGATTGGGATCCACGTTGGTGGCAGCTGAGAGCAGGCAGCCCATGGTAGAGTCATGGGGTTGGCCCATTCTTGCCTGGCCCTGTCTGCCATCTCCATCTGGTGTCTTTCTCTCCTGTCCCATGAGCTCTAAACTCTTTTAATCCAGGAAACCTTCCTTTGCCTATCAAATCACGTACCTCATTCAGAAGGTACCTGTTTAGAATAATGTCCCCCAAATGGGTAGGGGTCTCCTGTCATGAAGGACCACAAGAAATATGAAAAAGGCCAATTAGGAATAGCCTGGATCAGACCAGAGAGAACGGCATGGCAGGATCTGTAGTATAATTAATCCTTCACAGGAGACCGCCAGCATGCATCCTATGAAAAGCCCCAACAAGGTCAGTGAGAAGACCACCCCCCGGTTCCACCTGGCTTCTCAAAATACAGATGTGACTGGCACAGCCACGAGTGGCCGGCTCCGAGCGAAGCGCTGCCGGCTAGCTGGAGGAGAAACGCGGGGTGAATCACTCACTTGGAGCCCGCCACTTTTGGACAGAAGCGTTTCAGCTGTCCAAACATCAGACGCTGAGTCACAGAGCCCGCTGTACGAGGGCTGTACGAGGGCTGCCTTGTACTTGCCTTCACACAGCTTAATCTTCTCCTCCACAAACAACAGGCCTTTTGCGAGAAGCTGGTTCTGTCAAGAGAGAACAAAGAACACAAGGGTTGGGCTCCTTCAGAGAGTGACAAAACCTTCTTCCACTTCCAATGGCTGAGGGCGCGGGGTGCTGGGCACTTGTAGGCTAGTCAAGCCTCCAAGTCTGAGGTGCCTTTTGTCCTCTTGGAAGATCAGGCTTCGGGAGAAGTCCGTGAGACATCCCACAGCAAACAAGGGAGACAAGAGCCAAACCCAACCGCCACCCATCCCTCCAAGCAGGAAGGAGGCATGCCTCATGCTTGGCTGGCTCCTATGGCAGACCTATGGCTGACACCCAATGTTCTTCAAGCCCTTAATCTAAACTCAGAAGAGGGAGCATTGAGGTAATGGGAAATTACACAGAAATGATATTTTTTAAAAAGATAAATTTAGGGTTTCTCACGCTAACATGAAAGAGACTATGTGCAAAACATTAAGCAGCCCTGGGTATGTGTCCGTCAGTGAGCGTGTGGGGGAAGTTCTGGAAAGAGAGAATAAGGTGAAGTTCTTTTGCAATTGCACCTAACAATTGTTGAGTGTTCTGTGTATGTCAGAGGGTTTATATCCTTCATTTCACCTAATTCCAACCCTCCGGACAGTTCCATCTGGTTGGTGTCATCACTCTTACTTGACTGCTGGTCAGGGCAGACACTGCCTGTAGGAGACAGAGCAGGTCTTCCTGGAGCCAGCAGCCATGTCCTCTCCATTCCGCTTTGCTGCCTACCAGCAAGTCTTCCCACCCAGACCCCTTCCTGCCGTTGAAGGGCTACAGCAGGTCCCATAAGAAGTGGAACAGCCTCTCCACACGTCACAGAAGCTGCGAGAGCAAGGATGTGCTGGTGCCTCTCCACCATACCTCATATTATCAGATTATCAAAGGCCTATGCTTATGGGGCAGGGGGACCACAGGGATATGTATCCTACACAAAAAACCTAATGCATTTCTTAGTTTTTTCCTTGATAAAACCCTACAACCCTGTTGCAATGATGACAAGAGCATGCACAGCAGAGTGGAAAAAACTTGGACATCAGATGGGTTCAAGTCCCACCTCGGCCACATTCTAACTGTGTGATCTTGGCCTTACTTTCCCCGATTCTTGAGTTCCTCGTCTGTAAAATGGTACCATACCAGCAATATCATAAAGCTCGTATAAGGATTAGTCATTGTAAATACACACACACACACACCACACACACACACACACACACACACACACAGAGTATTTTATGTCCTTAGTACTCAATGGCAACATGCAGTGATGATCATAGCTGCTCTCTTAGCCCACCTACCTTCACAAAAGGAGTGGGAGGTAGAGAGAGTCTGTAACGAATGGGCCTACATCAAATATATTAAAATATTTTTAAAAAGGAACTACCACATTTCTGTGACTCATACATATGGACCAAATTTCACAGATCCTATTAAAACTCACAAGATATGGAGCACCTGGGTGGCACAGCGGTTAAGTGTCTGCCTTCGGCTCAGGGCGTGATCCCGGCGTTCTGGGATCGAGCCCCACATCAGGCTCCTCTGCTGGGAGCCTGCCTTCTTCCTCTCCCACTCCCCCTGCTTGTGTTCCCTCTCTCGCTGGCTGTCTCTATCTCTGTCAAATAAATAAATAAAATCTTAAAAAAAAAAAAAAAAAGATATGACCTAACTTCAAAAAGTAGTCGGCCACTGTTTGGTTTCAAGATGGAACCCCAAATCCAAGTTAGAGTGACATCTTATGGGAGAACACCAACTCTGTTAAAGGAGAAAAGAAAAAATCCATTCCTTTATAAAGAACTATGGTATGAACAGGTAATTAAGGTAAAAGCCCAACTACGTTCTCTCCCTTCCAGCCTCGCAAACGAATCCCAGCAGCTTCTGGGCCAGAAAGCAAGAAACCACCAGGGCACCCAATTTAGACTCTCAGAAGCAAGGCTTTGTGACAGCTGAGCCAGACAGGAAAGGGTTACAGAGGTGCTTCCAGGTAGCAATCGCTCCATCGACATGTTTCTGAGCAACTGGGGCCTCAAGTCCCTGCATGGGTCCCTTTCACCCATCCGGAGGAGGTTCTCAGAACGTTCCTGGGCGCTCTGTGCCAGGGCTCCTGAAGCCATGACTCTCTGTCAGCACCTCTAATGCCAGTGCAGCTGTCCCAGGCTTCTTCCAAGACAGCTTTACAACCCTCCGCAAGCTCATGTCTCTGAGGGGCGCCTGCGAGTGTGGTCAGGCCTCCCTCCTCATGCAGTTTCGGTGACTGTGTCCCATCACTGCAGTTATCTACACTTGCAGGAGGGATTGGGGGGAACCAGAAGCACTGGGAGATGGAGAGAGAAAAGCCTCGTCCAAGTGCTATCATGACTTAATCAAAGAAATGAATTAAAACCCTATATCCTATGTGTTAGGCCCTTAAGGGTGAGGAGCATTTCTTAGTTTAGTGCCCGTGGCTCTGAGAACAGTGCCCCAAACACGGCAGATGCGAAAGAACATTTGCTGAGTGTATATGTTGCCCGTTTTGGTGCTAAGGACCATTCCGAACTTCTAAGAAATCAAGATAAGAGACAGAATGTGTGTAAGAGGGGAGAAAGGGATACAGGGTCCCTAAATTTGTTGACGTTTCTTCATTTGGTAAAAATGACTTTGTCTGGATCTTAAGGAATAAACTTTAAAAGATGGCCCAGGTTCTCCTTCTCTCTCCTAGATCTTTCCCCTTCAAGGAGACATTTGGGGGGGAAAAACCACACACAACATTTTTTTTTCTTTTTCAAGGAAAAGAAATTACTTGTATATTATAGAGAAATGGAAAAGGAAATATCCTTTTTAAAATTCACATGATACACAGCATGGCAATCCTTAACTTAGACCAAATAAGAGCAATAAAAACTTGGGCTCGGGAGGAGATCCAAGGAGCGTCTAACCATGCTGTCAGCTCCCCAGCTCGGTGGTCAAAGTCCACTGGTCACACAGTTTTCATGGTATTCAGGTGGGCTCCTTTCCGGGAAACTAAAGCACCTTTCAAAAGTATCTTGCATATTTTTCTATCCCTCGGTACTTGTAGATTTTACTCTTATTTCACAGTCGAGCAACTGATCTCTAGCTCTTTTTTGGCACGTGTGCACAGAGGAAGGATCTTTGGGGCCAGCCACAGCCCCCCTTTCTAGAGAAGCACCTGTCATCCACTTAATGGACCTGTGCCCCCCACCGTGCAAGCTCAAACCCCCTGACCCCAGCCTGCATCGTTGGCTTAGCCGACTGGCCTGGTTCCGACCCCACCCCTGACCCAGGCCTCGAACTGAGCCAATGGTCTTCTCTCCTGGGAATATGTAGTCAGGCAGGACCCTGTGGAGGTTAGGGTCCTATGTGACAGCAGGCCTCACGATCCAAAAGGCCTCCTGCTTGGGGTTTAATGCTCTGTAGTTAACCGTTTCAATTCTTAATAATTTTATCTTTGAACTTGTGTTTTGTACGTGAAATTGGATAGGGCACTATTGGGAGGACATACCAGGGCTTGGGGCCTCAGCTCCCTTGGGGTCCTGCTTCCTACCACTTCCCTAGGAGGGGTTTTCAACACCTGCTCCCCGCCTTCTGGTGGCTGGCTGTAGGGTCTCCCTCGCCCTGCCCACCTCCCACTAGCCTCCTATTCCCTGGATGGTGAAAAGGGTCCTGTCGGTGGGGACCCAGGCACAGGTGCAGGGAGGGGAGGGTTGGGGGCCTGCCCTGCAGCATCCTGGGGAGGGGCCTGGTGGCAGCCCTCCCCGTCCGGGGCTGGCAGTGCTGTGGCTCAAGTGGTGGGGGTGGGGGGAGGCTCTTGGCCACCCCTGATCTGGGTACTGAGAGTGCGAAGGTTACGATCTCTTTTGGGGTCACCTGGCCACCATGGGTCGCAGCAGCAGGCCCACAGGAAGGGGAGATTGATTTCCCCACCCTGGCCATGGCCAAATTTTTATTTTGCACTGAGCCCTGTAAATTATGAAGCCAGACAAGGCGGGCTTCACAGGGTGGTCACTTCACTTAAGGCTATGCCAACTGGACATCTGTGGGGTTTAAGGCTGCTGAGACCTAAAAAGTGGAGGCGGGGGAGAACCAGCCTTGAATCGGGCATCCATCATGCACAGTCTGTCTTTCTAGGCACCTGTTCTCCCTGGAACTCACCCCACAGCATTCCCAGCACTCGACCAGTGCCTGACTCCAGAAGGTGCCAAGTACCTGCTCGCTGTGGTCAGTGGAGATAGAGCCGTGTGGGGCCAGCACTGGAAAGAACCTGACTTTTCTCTGGTCCCACTCCCCGCCCCATGACAGCAGCCCCATCACCTCCCCAGCCCTAAGGCTTCAAGCGAAAAAACACTTACGTTAAACAGCAGCCACCTGGGAAATGATCTGGGACTTGGAACAAGGCCCGTGGTTACTTAGTGCCTCACCCCCACTCCAGAAATGAACTTGGACGTGGAATACACCACACTTAAGTGGCAGAGAAGCCGGGACGTGAGAAACAGCGGTCACGTCTAATTTTTCTAAGACATCAAAAAATAGGCTGCCCACAGAAAAGTGAGGTTCAGCTAGGAAAAATGCAAAAAACAAGGATGTCTGGGGAAAGGCACTAAAACCACCCAATCTTGAGTGGGCAGGACAGATTCAGCTCATCCTACCGAGGTGATCATGGAGGACAGGCAGGAGGAGGCGGGGCAGGGCACAGAGAAGGTGGGCTTGTCACCAGTGTGCACCTCCTGTCAAGCAGGCACCTCCCCGACCCCACAGGAGGCACTCAGGAAAACAGGGAACCCACAAGGCTTGGGGGTGGGGAGGAGGACACTAATCCCATCTTCCCAGAGGAAAGAACTTTCCATACAGCCGGAATTCCGTAAATGCTAAGACTGCCGCCCCCTGCCGCTTCTACTGCTGTAGCAGTGATGATGATGATGATGATGATGATGATGATGACGACGATGACGATGATGATGATGGGATAGGAGAGTTACTTCTGATTTTTACCCTTGTCAGGCATACACTAGCTCATTATACCTTTGCCACAAACTATGCCCGTTTTACAGATGAAGAAATCGAGGCTCAGAGAAGCAACCAGCAAATGTGAGACTAGAACTGGCACCCAGGTTGGTCTGATTCCAAACTCAGGTCTTTCTCCCATTCTATGCCCCTGGTTTATTTTAGCAATGATAATAAAAAATTCAAAGATACAAATTGCCATATGTTGACTGTTCCTATGTACCAAGCACTTTGCATATATAACATTTCCTCTAAGAACCACAGCAACCTTTTGAGGGAGGTACCATGATTACAACTAGCTTACCACTCAGAAAGCTAGGTTCAGGGAGGTTAAGTGACATGCCTGCACTCACCCAGCCAGTAAGTGTTCCAGAAAGGACGGATCCAGATGCGCCTGGCAGAAGGGCTGGTGCTTTCAGCCACTGTGCTCTCCCGCCCTGTCACCTGGAAAGGCTGCTTATGTCCTTGCCCACAGGGGAAAGTAGAGGAGATCCATTTCAGATTCACACATACTGGGAGCAGTTGGGCTTAACAGTCTCGGGTGATGTCACTCAGTTCCACCACAAAGCTTCCATCCAGCTGGGTCATTCCTGCTGCCCGACCCTGCTACCAGTATCCCAAATTCCGCCTCTCCAAAGGTACTTTCTCAGGGCCTCCCTCTCTGCTACCCACTCACTGTCTAGCAAGGCGAACACCTGGCTGCCAAGTGGATTCCATTCCCAAATGAGACATTCTTTCCAACCCCAGAGGCGTCTAGAAGCATGCCCCTCTGCCTCCCGAGAACTTGTGTTAACCAACAATTCCACTCCAGGCATGTTTCCAGTGATACCAAGGTCTACAAAGATTCCTGGCGTTGGCACCCAGCCAGTGATGGAAATGGTGGGCCACCTCCTTTTTTCCCCTCTGCGACTTTGGAAGTACAGTCATCGTCTCTAAGGATGTCTGCATTTCCTGTGAGCCTGGATACCTTCCTAGATAAGCAACCAGAAGGCTTATAAACACGACTCACCCCCAGGCCCAGAGAGTTCCTAATAAACCAGTCCTGATGTGTGTGTCTATCAGGGGGTGTGATGAGACCAGACAGAAATGCCCAGATGGAGGGTGAAGAAGATTTAAAACTTGGTACAACTGCTAATTCTCCAGTTAGCACCGCTTCAGTGGTAATTAAGAGGGTGAATTCGGGCTTTTAAAAAAGTTGTTTTACAAGGAAGACAGAAAACAGTCCATGTCTGTTTCACTGGACACACACACAATTAAAAATACTGAAATTTCTCTTCCCCAGGGTTTTTCAGAGGCTGCCTTTAGGGCATCCTTTAACATTTAAAGTATAATCCAGAAGATTTTTCTTCTGCGGCCCGATGGCCTGGGTTTGATAGCTGCTCTACCTTTTCCTAGCTGTGCGATCTTGGATAACCTCCCTTCTCCGGGCTTCAGCTGCAATATCTGTAAAACGGTAAGAACAGAATCCTCCTCATCAGCTGTCGGGAGGAATGAGTGACGTGGCCCAGGGAAAACGCTTAAAGCGTTTTGCGTAGGCATCCGAATCACGGACTGCTGGGCCCCAGGCCTGCACTTTCTGATTCTGTGAGTCTGAGGTGGGACCTGAAAATGTGCTTTTCCAACACGCTCGCAGTGTGGTCCGGGGACCACACTCTGAGAACCATCCGCTTAAGAATGCCTGGCTCGTAAATGCGTGAAAATGTTAGCGGTCGTGACTGTTATTGCTTTGGTCCTCCTTACAGCTAGCTGCTCACCAGCCTCAGACAAAGTTGCTCTGTTGCTTTCCACACCTAACAAGTATTTCTCAGCCCTTCCAACTCAGTCTTTATTCCTCGTGGCCCCTGAACCGCTGCACGGGTCCCCGTATCTGAACACCGCGGGCGTTCCCAGCACCCCCACCCCCCATGCCCGCCGTCCCTCCTCCATCAGTGCCCTGAGCCTGGCTGCTGCCTGCTCTATGGGAAATCACCCGATTTCATACATAATGGTTTCCTGAGAACACGTACTCGTGTGGAACGAGACACTTACATGACGTAAGGAGGAGTTCTGCTCCCGTAGAGCTAAGAAGGATTATAAAATCCCTAATTACACCTCATCTGGCAGGTGATACACTTCCAGCGTTTTGCACCTACGTGTTCCTTCTTTTGCAACGGAAGGTGCAGTACCCTAAGGCCGATGAGGCTAACGACCGACCTGCCACGTCAGCATGCCCGCTGAGTTTCATCGTGACCCCAACTATATGAAGACTTACGGCTCTCAATTTCACGAGACCCATCTCTTCCATTTATCTTCATAAAATTTGAGAAAAGTACAATAAAAGTATTCAAGTAATTGCAGAGGATTCAGGTAATTGCCAAGGAGATGGAGTATGGCAGAGGGGCTGAAAGGTAACACGGCAGGTTGGCGGGCAGCCCCCCCCTCCACTGAGAGTAGCCTGAAACATCCAGGGGTCCTTCTCGCGGGCCCAGACGGTACTACCCCATTCTCTCCCCTCACAGCGGCCAAGGAAAGCTTCTGCCAACCCCCTCAATATTTACAAACCCCACAATGCCTTCCGTCCAAGTACTGGCCAAATCCGAAACGCAACCTGTAACGATGTTCTCACCTAACGGCATCATCCCCTCCCCTCTTCCTTGTCTTTTCGCTGGAGCTCAGCCCACTTGCTCAACGCCCCATCCCTTGCTGCCCTCTGTCCACCTAATCATCTTTTTCCATTTGGGGAATCCCACTGGTTGGAGACTTCCCAGGCTGACCAAAGAGGAGCTGAAACTTTTCTCCTCTATTCCATTTGAGTTTGGGGGGGGGGGGATCACACACAAGTGATTTTCCCCACTCTTTATCATCTCTCCACCCAACTAAGCTGTGGATTCTAACCAGTTCCATCTTTGCCCCTACAAAATCTACCTAGTCTGGGCCTGTTTGGAAGGCTTTCCCATCCACTCGGGTTTTCAGTTAACACTACCCAATTGGATACATCTGTGTCCCGGTTCCGTCTGCAATCTCCAACCCCACAGGGGCCACGATGCTTCCATGGGTCTCCTCCTTTGGCTCCACCAGGTACCAAAAGCCCTCAATGAATCTTCCCTGATCGTGAGGTGCTAAGGAGGAAACTGGGCTCCTGGGACTCTCACAGATATGGGCAGTAGGGACGAGGTATTTGTCTCAAATGCTACCAGGCCATCCACGACCCTTTGGCATTAGGGTGACTAAATTTCCCCTTTTCCTAGGTACTCTCTCGTTCAGAGCCCCCAACTATAGACGGAGTTTCTGTATCGAGTGAAACTCTAGTTTCACCAAAAGGAATTTAATTTTCTGGGCTTACCGGAAAGCTTACAGCAACCACAGCACTGCCAGCAGATACAGGACCAAGAAAAGATTATCTGCAGCTCCCCCCTCCCCATGCCCCACACCACCAAGGTGGTTAACCACTAATTAGGTGATAGAAAAACGCCGAGCATATTCATATCATTAGTTTCCAAAGTTATAAGGAACCAATTATCTCACAGAGCTGTCTCCATGACACAGAGTTCCCCTGGGAAACTCCAACTGTCCTTCCAGGCGCAATTCAAAACAGAGGAGAAAAGAAAATTCTATACTGGAAATGTCAGATTTGGGGGGCCAGCGTCTTCTGGAAATCTATCTGTGTTTCTGTCGCACAAACCGCTGGTCTTCCGTGTGTGTGGACACAAGATAAGCACCGTTGTCCCACCTGCTTCCCCTCTGCCTTCCCCTCAGGTCATTTCCATTATTCTTCACTTGAAGATATTCTTTCGTGACTCTTTCTTTAAAGCTACAAAATGAGAATGTTCGCTTTCAAAAGCAGAGTCCCAGAGAAGGCTTTGTAAGTAGAGATGCCTGGGCTGGGGGTGTGGGGCCCAGGAGATGGGCGTCCACTGCTTAAGGCAGACGGCCAGGAGGGGCCATCTGATCCTTCACATAGAGGGCCCAGTACCCACAGAGCCCATTCATCATCTTCCCCAACAGCCACATCCACGGTGGCGTTGGGGTCTTACCTGTCCACCCCTGGGTTCTGCTCCTTCTTTGTCCCCAGACCTTCCTCCCTCCTCCTTGCTGGAGGAATGTTCTTCCTGGAGCCCATTCAGACTTTCCTTCTTGAAACGACATCTCCCAGTTGAATATGAAGGCTGGCCTCTAGAACCCTCTCTCCTGGATTTCCCTCCTCCCCTCCATCCTCCCTCATGGAGAGTTCTACTTGGCACGGCTTTGGGACCAGCCCATTTTTGAGAGGTGCCTAGCACAGGGCTCTCGGAACCCAAGTCTCTCTTGAGCCACCTTTCGCATCTGGTCATAGCCAGGGCCACCTGAACTGTTATTCTTTGCAGGCTATTTTTCTTCAATCCATCCACTTTTTAAAACATAAATATGCTAAAAATGAAACTATAGCAGCATCGTTTGCCATAAATAGAATGTAACTCAACCATCAACTCAATGCAAGAAAAAAAATTATGAAATCCTAATTAGTGCCCCTGGCTGAAGGCACTACATTTGAGGCCTGCTCTGTCCTCCTGAAACAAGGAAGACGGCCAAGTCCCGCAGAAGTGCAGAAGACACTGGCACAAACCGAGACCCTCTCTGGCACCATCAGAAACGCTAAAGGAAAAGGAAGGGAAATACCTTCCAGCCACGAAGACTAATGTCATTTAACGCCCCTGCCTCCACCACCTAAACTCACCTGTCTCTGGCGGACAGCCCCTCCCTGTCTCCCAAGAGGCCTGACTGAGCACCTGCTCCAGGCCGTGTACTTCCCGGGCACTGCGGAGCCAAACACCTTTTTTAAAAAGAGCTCTGCACCTACGTGAGAGTTAAAACCTACACTGAAACAGACAGCTAGACAGCGTCCAGGCTAACTTTCTCTCCAGTCTAGCACCTTCCACTAAGGAAAAACCCAGATTCAAAACTGTGAAAACCAGTTCCTACCCCACACCCACAGAGACTCACTATTCACCAAGCAGTTTGTCTGATTAAGCTCTCGATAGAAAAAAAATGACGTGTGGTTATTAGTTAAGTGTTTGGCATATTTTGTAAGCAGCATTAACCACCCCCAAAAACCTCAGGGCTTCCCAGATCAACAAGTCCCCACCCAAACGCCCTTCCCCACCCATCCTAGGGGTAAGCCCCCCTTGCCAAAAGACAACTGACATTTAAAACCCGATTGAAACCACACCAAACGCTGTCTATTTTAAATGTCAACGAGGAAGGCAGCCGGGCTGGCAGATTCCTCCAGGACTGATTGAAAAACCACTTCTCTGGAGTTGGATCTGAAAATCAATCACTACAGACGGCAAGAGAAGAGGCTGAGGACAAGACTGACCTTTGAGTCAAGGGCAACTGAGATGATTCACATTTGTAACTAATTACCTCTTTCTTAATCTTTATGTTTGTCTTTCCCTGGACGGGGGATTTCTTTCGAGCAGCTGAGACATCTGAGCCGACTGAATTCCAGGCTTCTGTTGAGGTCTGCTTTGTCCAGATTTATAGTGGCCATTTACCGGGGTGTGTGTGTGTGTGTGTGTGTGTGTGTGCGCGTGTGCGTGTGTGTGTGTGTGTGTGTGCGTGTGCGTGTGTGTGTGTGTGTTAAAGGACTGACATCTGCCATTCTTTAAAAGTGCACATAAAAGTTTGAGCTTCCCGAATCTTGGTAAGAAAAGAAAAAAAAAAAAAAGAATGCGTGTGTTGTTTTTAAGACCTAAAAACTCTTTAAACTGTCTTAAAAGTATGTTCTTCTTGGATATGGAATAACATCACCAACCTGAAACCAAGACGTTTTCTGTTTTTATGTAAGTTCCCCATTAAAAGGGGTGGATGGCACTTCAGAATAACAAATGTGCATACATATAAATTTAATGACCACATTACTCTGTCTTGCTCTGTGCTCATCACTGTTCTGAACACTTGACAAATAATAATCTAGTTAGTCCTCACAACAACCTTATAAGGTCTGGTCCTCTTACCCCTGTTTTTACAGAACAGAAAACTAAAACACAGAGAGGCAAAGCAACTTGCTCAAGGTCACACAGCTAGGACGTGGCTATGCTGGGCAGTGCACCCAGATAGTCTGGCTTTAGGGGGCATGATCTTGACCACTCCCCCACCCTGTCCCCCCACCTTCCTCCCCACACACTATGTGCTGAGTGCTTTACGGGTGTTATTTCATGTAAACCATACCATGACCTCTAAGGTAGGTCATATTTTTATTGCCATTTTACAGATGGGGAAAACAAGGCATTTTGCCCGAGACCACCTAGCTAATAGTGAAAAGCGGGAATTCTGACTTCACCGAAGTGTTACCCAGTGAGTTACTCAAACAACACGTCCTCATGCCCTCCCCCTCCCCCACCATCTGCCTGTGGTTAGAGTCAGGAAAACAACTTTTATCAGTGGATTAGAGACCATCCTCTAAGTGAGCCTGGAACCTTGAATTCCACAGCCCCGTAACAACAGGGTTTGGGCAGGAGGGACGTCAGATCCCCTGATTCAATCATCTTTAACAGAACAGACCGGGAGGCTTAGCGGCCAGAAATAACTTGGCTGAAGGGCACATAAACTTACAGCGACCCAGATGCCTTCCATGGGGGTGGGAGGGAAGGTCACTAGAGCAGCAATTCTCAAAGTGTGGTTTGGGGCCCCACAAGAGATCCCCAGACCTTTTCCACATGGTCAAAACTACTTCCTCAGTAACACTAAGCCACGCTTTGCCCTTTCCTGGCATCCTCCATGAGCGTACCGTGCAATTTTCCAGAGACTATATGATGTGCGGTATCGCAACAGACCGAATGGGAAACAGATACGAGGATCCAGCCACCCCCTCTTCAGCCAGCCGGTGCAGAGACTGGCAGACATAAAACAATGCCGCTCTTCTGGTTCTTTTTAATTCTGCAAAAGCTATCTTTCCTAAAAATGCCGTTTAAGCTCCTGTGTGATAGGTCTATTATTTAAATGCATTCAATATTTTAAAGTTTCTCAGGTTTAATGTCCAATATGGTGAAGACAGAGCTAAGCCAAATAAATGGTCATTTTTAAGAGCACAGAGGAATCCTGAGACTGAAAAGCGTGAGAACTGCTGCCCAAGACCATCATCTCCATGAAAGGAGGGACCACGCTGGCCCTGCACATATCAGGGACTCAGTGTCCGTAACTTTGGACGTTGAAGGAATGGTACACGCATGCTATCCATACACTGCCGTGACAGATGTGCAGACCCACGCAGCTTACCTGGAAATAGTCTGTAATGAAGGATCCAAGTTCACTCTTCAGCAGCCTCCTGGGGAGAGAGAAACACCGTCAAGCAGCCCTTGCTGGTACAGCTCCTGGTGTCTAGTTCACAGACACCAATGGCACAGGGACCAAGGCCAGGTCTAAGGAGGGAGTGTGCAAGGGTCTAGTAATACCTCTGCACAAAAGTTACTGGGTAATTCAGGCAATGGAAGTCCTACAGGGGGATCCAGGCAGCCACAGAAGATTCTTTTTTTTAGAGAGAAAAAGAGAAAGAGAGAGCGAACAGGGGGAGGGACAGACGGAGAGGGAGACAGAGAATCATAAGCAGGCTCCACACCCAGTGCAGAGCCCGACATGGGGCTCGATCTCACAACCCTGAGATGATGACCCCAGCCATAGGAGACTCTAATATGGTTGGCAGAGGCAAGCCCGGGCACCTGGCTTTATGTGAAGAAAACAGAAAAAAAAAGCAAAGAGGAGAAAGACCATAATCCTGGAATCCTCCATATTTATACACTTTATGGTTTAAAACACATTTTTCATATATCCTTCAACCAAAGATTATAAAGTATGTACGAGAGGAGGGCAATTATTATCTCTCCTGTGCAGATAAAGAAACAGAGGCTCAGAGAGGTCCTCGGAATAAGCCAGTGGCAGAGTCAAGATTCACACCCAGGCCTTCTGCAAATTCAACACCTTTCCCCATAATCCCACCATGCTCTCCTCCAAATCCTTCAGGACATTCGGCTTCTGCCATGGTTTGGCTGGTCTTACGGCCCATCCCTGAGGGACTGAGGAAGTTCTTCAAGGGGACTGCAACCGGGAACACAGATTTTACTCATCCAGCCACCAACATTCATTGGGCTGTTCTTTACGTGCCAGACATTGTGGCAGCACCAGGTACCCAGAAGTGAGCAAACAGGAGCTCTTGGCGCTGTGGATCGATAGCAGGCTAATAACTATACTCGCAAGATAATTTCAGAGCCTTGAGAGCTGAAAAGAATTTTAAAAGTAGCGGTATTGGCACCGACCTCCTTGTCCTGGTGACAAGTCATGGGACTGGCCCCACTGCTCTCCCTTTAATTTGATCCAAACAAGGGGAGGAAGCTAAAAACATGAGTAACTGGCTCCCCAGATCCGTGAGTTCTCTAGGGGGGTACGTTCTTCACCACTTCAAAGGATTTCACTGGCCCATCCCACCAGTCGTGGTCATGAAGGGGCAAATGCACAGGCTTCTGACAAACCTGCTGGCTGTCTGCTCCCCCCAGAATGTGTACCCACACGTCGCTGGAGGAGGAACGGGAAGTTACAGTGAGGTATCATTAGGTGCAGATCATAGACCCAACAGGATCGCAGAAGAAAAAGACGGAGATCTCCATGATCTAAATTCTTGTACCAGAAAGACCCCTGGAGAGCTGCAAACACGTGCTAAGCTAGGAAAATATCTTCCTTCTCCCACAACCGAAAATGCGCGTGCGGTAGATAACTGCATTTGGAGATCCAGTATCACGGTGGGCTCCTGGACGGCCACCCCTCAAACACAACCCCGAAGCTCCCCCAGATGCGGGCAGGTCTGACAGGAAGCGGGGGCACCTTCATCAGCTGGCAGGCCAAGGGCTGGTCGCTCACCCCCGCTCTTGGAGCCTAGAGGCATCTCTCAGGCAGAAAACAGAAAGCTGGTGGGCATCCCCGGGTGGAGGCTTTCAAACAGGAAGAGACAGGGAGGCCGCTTCTGACTGCTGCAGGGACAGGCGCCTCCCAGCAAGGTCTTCACGGCCACTGGGAAGCCTCGAAACCGTAGGTGAGGAAGCCAGGCTTCCTCAAAAGGTGGGAAAACAAGTCCTAATAGTAATGGGCTGCCACACACAGGGTTTCCCAAGCACTTCGTGGGTACGCATGATGCTGAGGGGTGGACACAGCTCTGAGACCAAGTGATGGGCGATGGAACTGGTGTCCCTGGGGAACTCACGCTGGGAAACACTGTGCCCGTGAAGACCCTTCGGGTCAAGTGGAAGGACGAAGAGGTCCGTGGGAAGGGTAGGCCTTCAAGGTCACCTGCTACAGGAGACCTTCCTGGAGCACAGTGGAGGAGGGATCTACGTAGCCGTGAGCGTCGTTAATTGAGGCTGGACATGGCTAACAGGCGGTTACAGCCCAGCGACTCTTTGCGGCAGTGCTCCGGGAGCATCGCCACGCTACCCAACGGAGGCATCCGAGAAGCGTGTCCCTGACCCATCAGGGGAGGCAGAAAGGCTGCAGCCCACAGGGAGGGGAAGGTACAGCACCTTCCGGTCCCGCGGGGGTGCCGCCAGCCGGGGCCACGGCCAGAATTCTGCAGAGCGTTACAGGGAGACAAAGCTTGAGGGAGAAACTGGCTGATAAAGGAGCAGAGGCTAAGGAGGGAGCCCGAAACAACCGCCAAGACGAAGGCACAGCAGAAAGACTGAAGCTTCTAAGACCGAAGCTAGCAGCAGCCATACCAGCAGCAGCGCGACGGTGATGGAGAAGAACGGTACAGGAATCAGAAACGATCCACTTTCCATACTTTCCACCTAATGGACTATTTCTGACCGGATATGGGAAGACGACCAGACATGTGTCCTTTCCTCAATGCCGAGTTCAAAACCCTGTCCACTAGGTCTTGTTATATAGACTTAGCTGAACAGAACAGACCCCACTGGACCATTGAAGTCAATGTTCTGTTGTCCTGGGTGGGGCGGGGGGGGGGGCAATCAGTAAGCGGTTCTGTCTCTTAGAAAACTTGTCCTCTTCTGAGCAGGCTGTATGTTAGACAAGGTCACCGCATATATGCACAGAGTTTTTGCAGCAGCAAAATACAGGTATCAACCTAAATGGGCACCAGTAAAGTGCTCGTAAAACATCACGGTTCATTCCTACAATGGAATTTTATGCCATTGTTGGAAAAAAGAAAAAGAGAGAACTCTAATGATACATAAAGATCTAGGTTATATTAAGTTTTAAAATATGCAAGATGCTGAACAGTGTGTATAATATGCTACTTTGTGAAAAGATAAGAGAAAAAGAAGAATATGTATTTTTATTTACAGAATACCAATTAACTCAGGTGTCACATCTGTTCTTTGAACTTACTGCTCTGGAACAATGATGTGATTTGGTTTCCAACAGGCCCTTTGAACTAAAATAGATAGCACCTTGATTTTGAAACACACGGAGCATGTATGCATGCTTCCCAAGTACGGAGCCGGAGAAAGCTGCAGCTATTGCTGGAAATTAAGCAGGGCAACAAAACACTTTAGCAAACTTGATTCCCTGAAGTTAGAAGGAGATACAGCCCCAGTCTGCAGACCTCCTATAAATTGCTGAGTGTCCCCAGCTGCTTTTCCATATATATGTTCCTTACATATGCATAAAGAAGGTCTAGAAGAATGTCCAATAAACTGCTGTTATAATAATTACCTTTGGGGGGGTGTTGAATGAGAACTGGGTTTCTGGGGTACAGGAGAGGGAGATTCTTTACAGTGTAACTCATTCTATATTTAAAATTTTTGTACCCTGTGAATTCTATGGAAATAAAAACATTTAAAAAATGTTTTTAAAAATGTAATTAACAAGAACGACCAGCAGGGTTACCACCAAACGGCTCGTAGCTGAGGAGGACTTTTGGGAGGGAGTTCCCATCAAGGCTGCAGTGTCAGGAAGCAGGTGGTCCCAGGGCACGGAGAATCCCACAGGGCCAGAGAACCTGCCAAGCCAAAACCACCTCAGCCTGCCAGCCTGAGAATTCAACTCAGAGAGAAGAGTGGGGAGGAGGCCAGAGCTGGCCCAGCCATCGGAGCAGACTGCCACTGAGTCATATCGAAAAATCTCCAACCTGTTTCTATACTCGGTGTTTATTCTGCTTGCACTTGGTTTACAAGGAAAGAGTACTTCTGAAAAACATGATCTTAGCTTAACTGAGAGAAAGAGGGATTTTCCACCCCTCTGTCTTGATACACCATCTCCAGGGGGAACTCGGCAGCAGCGTCCCTCCAGAGCGACTGAGAGAGAATAGAGATCCCCGAATTCATTTGCCAAATCACAGCCATTTCCTGAGCACCTGCTCTGTGTCAGACAGGGTGGTCGCTGCTAGGAGAAGGGGTGAACAGACCTCGGACAGAGTTTCTCCCCACCAGGGCCACAGTCTTGCGAGGCACAGTAGACAGTACAAGTATCAAGGCGTCGAGGTGCACAGACCGAAATTCACAGACGGTCAGCTCACCCTCTAACCTTCCTAACTTCACCCGTTTAGTCTGTAAAGCACAAGAAAGGAGAGCAAAGCAAGAGGAATGACAGCAGAATTAACGAGCCTGTGGTTTGTGGTTCCCTAGATGTGAAAGAGGTGAAAAATCTCATCGTCGATCCCTAGGATACGTGTTCTGGCTACGGCACGGGGGCTGAGAATCCGGAAGCCCCCTTCCACTTTTTCCACCCTCTCCTAGGGTGTTTTCCCTGAAAACAGGAACATAATTACCTATAGGAACAAATACATAAAAATAAGGAATAAGAAATCAATTGCTCCTAGGAGGGAGGCTAGATGATTTTTCCCCTCCACTGAAGTTTACTAAGCACTTACTAGGTGCCAGGCACTGCTGCCCACAGCACACACAACACGTGTTTCCTCCTCTAAGCCAAAAACAAAGCCGTAAGGTCATAGCAATATCTCCGCTTTTTATACACAAGGAAACCAAGCCTCAGAGGTCACTACGGAGGGCAGGCAGCAAGCACAGGACAGAGCTGAGAGGGGCCTCATGGAGTGGGGGGACCTGGACTGAAGCCTGTTGTCAGCGGTCACCTTTGCAAATCAATGCCACAGGTCAGTCCCTTGTACCCGTTGTCCGGCCAGAGTTCAGGGGTAACAAGGCTACTACTCTGTGGATTCGCACCAGGGTTAAAGGAGTTCATCCTGGACTGGTCAGTCCCCACAACACAAGGCTGGGCAGGGGCGTGCTGCCCGCGGCTGCAGATCCTGACGCCCACATTCCCAAGAACTTGATTCAACAGCTTCTCGGCATCTTTTTTAAAGTACAGCCGGACCAGCCCATTCCCAAACCTGGCATGAAGGACCCAGGCGAAACTCATGAAAGGGGCTGGACACTAGGGCCAGACCTCACCCCAGACACTAGGGTGACCTCACACCCAATGTGAGGCTTGAACTTACAACAAAGGCAGGGTGGTGGGGCCGAACTCAGGAGGCCGGGGGGGTGCCTAAGACGGAAGTGACGTCCCAGCTTACGGGGCTCCGGCTTCACCTGCGTCACATATAGGGGCTTCCACGCCAGGCCTCATTTGCAAACAGAATCCTGCTGCTAACGCCAGCAGCAGCAGCCACTGAGCTGGAAGAAGGAAGTGGGGACCTGGGAGTAATGGCAAAGGAACGCTCATGTGGACCCAACCCAAAAGGGAAATGGGGCACGAAGTTCAGTCAGAAGCCAGAAAGGCCACAATAGGGAAAAAATGGGGAACCGCTCACTGGTCTGTATTATCTCACCCCTTCTCCCCACCCCCCAGGCTGACTGGGCGAGACACCACCCCAGATGACAAGATTTCCTGTTATTACACAGACCCGCCATCTCGCCCCTCACTGTCTTGTCAACTCAACTTCCCACTTCTGTGGGCTTGAAGAGTAAACAAGGCCGGGCCGGAGCCGGATCCTGGCTGGTGGAGAGGCACAGGGACCCCACGGGGGCAGGTGGTGCAGGAGTGGCCCAGAGGATGGTGAGAAACCGCCTCGGGTACGAGCCACCATCTCCCGGGCACATGGGGAAAGACCCAGAGCGGCAAAATCCCAGGGGAGGATGCAGCAGTCTGGAGACAGGCATCACGGGGCCCATGGCTCCCCAGCATCCGTCAGGACGGCCAGATGAGTTGTTCAATATTTCCATGTCATCTGGCAACTAGGGGCTGCCCCAAGTACTCAGACCCTCCCAGCTGGTGCCTTGGCAGGATCCAACCCGACCTCCTCGTGATCCAGGCCCTGTTCCTCATACTGTCGCTGGTCAGTGTCCCTCCAACCTGACCCCCCAACCTGACTGCTAACTCCTTCGAAGATCACCTCCCTCACTTCTGCAATGGGACATATTTTAAGGAGGTGGCATCTTTAAGCACTTACATGCAAATGCCCCTTTCCTCCTTGGGTCCATTTTATTGGGGCCCACTGGAGGCGGTGTCCATGACTCAGGTAAAAAGAGGGGACTCCCATACCTCTTGTTCTCCGGCACCCTAGTGGGTGGTAGAGAGGACAGTGAAAAAGATGGAGGAAATCCAACAAACAGCTTCCATTGGCTTTCTTTCTTTTTTTTTAAGATTTTATTTTTATGTCATCTCTACACCCAATGTGAGGCTTGAACTTACAACCCCGAGATCAAGAGTCGCACTCTCTACCGACTGAGCCAGCCAGGTGGCCCTGACCTAATTATGTCACATGCACGATGCTGGACAGTTGGCATGCAGCAATGCTAATTCTCCAATCAATACCTCCGTGGAGGAATTTATCCTCAGAGCCTTGCCCAGGGCCATATACGCCGATCCTCACTCAAAATGAGGCCGACCTCCAAGTCAGCCCATGGTGCCCCACACACTCACAGGGACGGGCAGGTAAGGTGGGTGAGGGACTCGGGAGGGCATGAACAGCAGGGGCTGCAGCGTGCTCCTCGAAAGCCAGCAGCCAGGCTTGGCTCCCCCTGACCAGTTCCCAGCCCAGACTACAGGTCCAGTGTTACCCGATGTGAACTTTGCAGAAAGGCCTGGATTTTCAGGGGAGATACCCATGTTTCTAAACACTGGACAGGCCAACCACCACCACACGGGCCAGCCCCAGAGGTTTCCGATTCATCACTTCCCTCTCACTACTCTTCCCGCCCCCAAAGACAAGTGTGTTTATCAACCAGAGCAGACACAGGGACAACAACACATATACTCGGGCAGAGCCACCTGGGCCGAAAGGAGACTCCACCTTAAGCCCTTCCCAAAACAGGATCCTCAGAAGACAATGCCCCACCAACCTCAGGATCTGGTATCAAATCTATGCCCAGGGACGTGAGGCCTAGATCTGGACAGCGCGGGCTCTGCGTGCCTCTCGCCGCCTACTTGCTAGGTGTTTAGGGACACAGGGGCTCAGGTTCAAATCCCAGCATGGCTACTAAGCAGCTGTGCGACTCTGGGCGTGTTGTCCCAGCTCGCCGTGCCTCTATGCCCTCGTCCGTAAGACAGGGGTACCGTACCTCTCTCAGAGCTGTGGTGAGTGTTAGAAGAACGGACATGGGTCGAGCATTCAGAATCGAGCCCGGCACATACTCAACACTACACAAATGTCTGTTGTCATCATCACCTCAGCGAGCCCGTGGGCCGCATCCAGACTCTGCTCCTTCCCAGCTCCTCCCAGCCCCTCCCCCGGCGGGTCCCAGGACCATCAACAGACTCCCCCACGGAGATGGGAAAACCTGAGGTGCCTTTCCCTTGGGGGGCGGGTGGCCCAAATGACTCAGAAGGAGGGCGTTTCAATGCAGCCCCGTCAAAGATCAAGCACAGTTCTTGGAACCTCCTCTTTCCTTGAAAATCTCTGGGGTTTCCTCCACCCTGCCTCCCTCCCAACAAGGACAGAAGCAGTGTGGTTGGAGAGAGAAGGAAAATGTGAGTTTCCTGCCTCAGGCCAGCTGCAGATCGCTCAGCTCTGGTTTCCGGAAACCTCGCCTCTCAGCATTCATTTCTGCAGAGAAAAAAATCCTCCTGGGGAGGAGCAGAGGTGGGAGGGCATGGAGACGGTAGTCGCAAGGAGGTTATAGCCTTAGTTGCCCTTCCCGCCTGACCCTTACCTGCTCATCCTCCAGATTTCAAGATTTCAACTCCAGATTTCACCTTCCCCCAAATCACTATATGTGCCCATCTCCTGCACTCCCGGCACTCTGGATTCTGCTAGCACCCTACTTACGACATGGTACCATCACTGCCTGTGCAGGGCCCCGCTCTCACTCTGCAGGCAGCTCCCCAAGAGCTAGAACCACCTTCTTCCACAGCAACGCCCAAACCCAGCCCAGTATCCGGCACAGCATCCACGAGCATCCACGAGCATCCACTGATGACAGGAGTGAAAGAACCAGTGACCTCTGACCTCTCCTCCACACAACCCCCTACCAATCAAACAGTGAAAGCACTCGCATGGGTTCTTATAAGAACCTGTCGATGTAAATCACAGGTTTCTCACACTCTTCTAACCCTTCGTAGTCACACACCATCGGTAGAGTCAAGAATGTTCAGGAAGAGCGTGCTCTGGTGTGTCAGGGAGTTCGGCCACTCTTGTTTCTGGGAGAGCTCGCGAAACCCAAACCTCAGACCCAGATGCGTCCCCACTGCCAAACTGCAGCCACATCAGCACTGAGGCTGGGGATGGTATTACAAACCACATCGATGCCCCGCAGAGAATTTAAACCAAGAGGACATCCAGGACCAGGCCCAGTCAGAGCAGATGGAATTTTAGGGCAGGCAGAGTCGTAGACTGTGAGGACCGGGGATCTCCCTAGAACAGGTCTATTCTAAAGGGTCATTTTCTTGCCTTTAGGGAAATGACAACAAGCAAGTCCTGCTTTCTCAGGCAATTCTGATTTACGGTCTTCATACTGACTGACCATATGCCCTGATTTATTTGGGGGAAACTTTGCTGCTTTACTGAGGTGTGACAGTCCTGATGAATTTGTTCTTAAAAAGTCTCCACATCCTTCTCTTGATCTAATAATAATGTGTTTTAGAACTTGCCCATTGTTACCAAGGGTCTTCCTCATGGCTACCCCCAAAGTCTACCTGCTAAAATTTAAACTGGAGTTCATTTTCGATGACCGAAAGACCAGTTGTCCGTACTGACTGCATTATAAAACCTAGTTACATAAAACCCCCATCTTCCTCGTCACCCTTTGCATCCACCCATGTTTCAATGAATGCACATTTCCCGGGCACGTGCTAGCCCCACCGTTAGAAAGGCGGCCAGGGCTGGCCGCGGTGACCTGGGGACACTGATTTCGACTTTGATTCTGGACTTGGACGATCCATCAAAGTTTATTACCGTTTGGCTCGAGTAGAATGGAGAACTGACAGAGTCATTTCCTCTCGTTCTTTTCTCTGCAGAAAGGACAAACAGCTGGCTCCTTGTAAGGACTCAGCCTCACCCAGACTTCAAGTCCAGCACATTCTTGGAGGAGCCTGTTCTGGACCTCTCTTGTTCGAAGTGAGCTCACCATCCGTGTGGCGAGTCACCACCCTGCCCTGTGCTCTCATACATGGTACCCGTCCATCCTTTATCACCGTATTATCGCTAACATTTCACAGGGATAGGAATAATCATGGTTAACACGTATTAGGCACTGGACCCTACACTCATGACGTGTTTAGCATTATCTAGTCCTCCCAACCACCATGAGACTGATGCTATTATTATCACCATTTTATAGAAGGAAAAACAGAGACAGAGAAAAACAGAGTAACTTGCCCAAGGTCACACAGCGAGTCTAATCTTGATTCCCAGTCTCTCTGAATCCGAATGCAACTCTCTTAACAAGTTACAAAATTCTTCTGGACCTGGTACAGATCCTCTGGCCCAAAGGCTTATCACAAATGATTGCAAAGTGGGCCTGAAAATCACTGGTCCTCTCTCTTTCCACATTCTCTTCCCCACATTCCTATTGTCCTGTGCCCCCGCCCCTCCCCATACACCCTCCTCACTGGGCAAGCCGCAACCCTGTCGGTTTATGGACCTGCTTCCAAAAGAGAAAAGAAAAGGAAAATCAAAACCCAAATGTCTACACGAAGGTGAACCAGACAGTGGCAGGTCTGTTCTGGCATTTTAATTGCTGAAACGAGGGACACTTTATCCCCATGCAGGCCCCTGCAGGTGTGGGCACGCGCCCAGGCCAGCTCACCTGACTCTATCGGGACAGGTCACACGTACACCCAGCAGGCCTTGCGCATTCTGAGTCAGACTTTGAGTGTCTGTGATGTGAAAACCCATCTCCATTCTAACCACTCTCCTGGAGAAGGCCAGAGGAGAGAAGGCCCAGAACACTCTGTGGTCTTTGACAGCTTTGACGTCTTCTGGGCTCAAGTCACATCTGGGCAATCAGTGTCAAACCCCAACCACACGTATTTCTCCCGGCCTGAAAATTGTTCAAAACATAGGAAGGAACAGCCAGCCACCCCCTACCCCCTAGACTCAACACAGGAAGGGAGTGTGGGGGAGGGGGGTGTCATGCTTCTCCGAGGGGTGTTAAGAATCGCAGCACATGATGAAAGATGGGGTCCCAGAGGCCTCGTGAAAGGAAGGCAGAACACCAAGGCCATCCACTTCACCCTTCTTGAAGCCTAAAACATCTGACTGTACAACACGGTACGAAGAGCATAGGTATTGCCCCGGGCCGACCTGCATCCCTGCCAAACTCCTATGTTAAAGTCCTCCCTCTGTGCTCGCGCTCCCCCGTGTGCCCTCCCCGTGTGCTCGCGCTCGAGATGGGGCCTTGGGGAGGTTGTCAGGTTTCCATGAGGTCATGGGGGGGGGGCCCTCGAGATGGGATTAGTGACCTTAGAAGAAGAAACCGGAGAGCTTGCCGGAACACGAAGGGGAGGCCCTATGAGGACACAGTGAGCAGGCAGCCAGGAACTGGGCTCTTACCAGGCACCGAATCTGCTGGCCCCTTGACCTCAGACTTCCCAGCTTCCAGAACAGTGAGAAGTAAATGTCTAGGGTGGAAGCCACCCAGTCTGGGGCATCTGTTAGGGCAGCCTGAGCAAACTAACACAGGTGGCTGAGACAGGGGTTCAAACCCCGACTCCACCCTTTCTATAGCTGGGAGACCTTGGACGAGAGTTATTTTATGTTTCTTATCCACAAGTGTATGGATACACTACGAGAACAATGGTTGCCTCACAGGGCTGTGAGAAGGGTCCAATGGGCTGATGTACACAAAAGGTGCTCAGTGCTTTTCCAGACCAGCTCCCTTCCCCCACCCCCACTCATGTTTCCTTAGTGCTAGGACAGCCTCCATCAGCAACGCCTTCATGCACGCTGGGGCTCCTCTTGTCAACGGATGGCCTCCCAGTCACATTCAGCCCACAGATGTGTTTTGTTTGACCTGTACTAATGTTTGGGGGAAATTCAGATTATTTATCAACATTTAAAAGCCAGGAAATTTCACATAAAAGTCTTAATTTCCGGTTGAGAAATCGGTTGACATGTCACCAGCCCTGTGTCCTGCCAGGGAAATCCGCAATCCCCTTTCCACAGAGGGTGAACTCTCACCCCCCTGCACCCAGGCCAGCCTCACGCATTCAGAAGACACGCTCGGCACCTGAAGGCTTCTGAGTTAACAACCCCCTGGGGAGAGAAGGCTGGTGGGAACTGCCAAGCCCAATACTTTTCCTAGCTGCCCACGAACAAAGATTTTAACTACCATTTCAGGATCAGTCTCCCGAAGTGAGGAACAATTAGCACGTTCCTGAGTCACTGTTTTATTTATTTATGCTTCCACTGTGAGCTAAAGAACCCTCTCGGAGAGGCCAGGACCTTAGTTCTTGGAGTAAAACAGAGTTCTTGCAACCCAGGGGTTGGCTGACCCAGCTTTGCCCCTGTCACTCGACTTCATGGGGCCTCAGTTTCCTTCTCTGTAAAAGGAGGCTTTGGGCTAGACAAGCTCTATTGACTCTTCCCATATTTGTGTAATTACTATGTGAAATTCAAGATCCTGGATAGAAATTCAACACACCCCAGTTTACTTCTCAGCCCTAAAGGTTTTAACGAAAGCAGAGCTCTTTTTTTTTTTTAAGATTTTATTTATTTATTTAACAAAGATAGAGACAGTCAGCGAGAGAGGGAACACAAGCAGGGGGAGTGGGAGAGGAAGAAGCAGCCTCCTAGCGGAGAAGCCTGATGTGGGACTTGATCCCAGAACGCCGGGATCACGCCCTGAGCCGAAGACAGACGTTTAATGACTGCGCCACCCAGGCGCCCCTAATGAAAGCAGAGCTCTTAAATCACGTCACTGACCCTTAACACAGGTCTTTACTAAATGTAAACAGGACCCAAATCATGGCCTTGTTTATTGTTCCGCCAACTCCAGGGTTGGGTCTTAAGCCTTGATGTTCTGCACTTAACACACCAGACAGGAAAGAACATCAGGGCATTAAAAGGCCTGATGTGCAACCTCCTGTGCGCTCTGGGACCTGCCTGCCTCTCTGCCCTCGTGTCACCAAAACATGAACCCAACCATACCACGCCCCCAACCTCTGGTATTCTCTGCATGTGGGCCTTTTCTTGGTTTCTTGCTCACTGCTGCTACAGGACCTTTGCACCTGCAGTCTCACCTGGTGAATTCCCACTGATCCTCCAGAAGACAGCACAAGGAGGACGTCACTCCTGGTCTCGGCAAGAACGAGTCATACGGACATGCTTTCCTCAGAGCAGCTGTCACAGCAGCACTCTTACATTTTACAGGTATGAGTAGTTGACCAAGGATGATCTCCCTGACTGAATATAAATCCCAGGACAGCAGGGTCCACCTCGGTCTTTGCCCAGTGTTGTCTCTCCAGTGCCTGGCCAATAAGGAGGCACTCAAATATTTGTTGAAGGAGTAAATAAATTTATGAAAAGCTGACACTACTGGGAAGATTCTCAAAGACAAGAAACCCCTCAAGGACCACGTCTATTGAGGGTTGTATCGCCAAAACTTAACTGTAATGACAGCAACAACACACACAGGCGTAAGAGTCCCCGTACTTAGTGAGCTCCGACCTTGTCCTAACAGGTCATTTATACAATAACTCAATTTAAATCTTCACAAGAATCCTGTGGAAGTAGGTATATTTCCCATCCCTTTTCACAGAAACTGAGGCACAAAGAAGTTGGTAAGTCACTTAAGTTGGTAAAAGCGACAAGGGCAACAGAATTCCAAGCAATCTGGCTCCAACCACAAGGCCATCTTGCCCAATACGGCACCTAATGGTTAAGCAGGGCTCAATACAGATTCAGAGAGTATGTGATATCTGCCATATATCAACCCCTCTGGGTGCCCCCCTACAGATACTACACACAGGAATAAATGGATGAACCCTCCGTGGATCAGAAGTCTAGGTAGATAAGGGTCTCAGAACTTAGTAGCCATATGATCCAGAAGAAGTTGACAGAAGCAACAGCAACAAGAACCAAGCAGACAAAAACTTTAAGCTAAGCCTCCCGGTGGGGTAGCCCTCCCTGCCACAGCTCAGGCCCGCAGGGGAAAATGGCCCCTAAATGGCCCATCCACGTACCTGATGCTTTCGTTCAGTGCATAGAGCTCGTTGCTTTGCAAGCCGCCCCCTTTGAAGACATTGATCACGGCAGTCTGGACACTATAAGGGAAACGGAAACAAGCCCTCGTTAGAGGATCTGCCTGCCTAGGGCAACCTCAACGAGCAGCTAAGGGCTAAAGGCAGGTGCAAGGGCCAGAGAGCCCATGGCACAAACATGGCCCCGTTTTCCATCCCTGGAAATCCATCATTTCATTCCCACGGTCCTTGGAGAGAAAGGAAGACAGGCCAAGAAGATTCAAAAGCAGCCCTTCTTCCCCAACTTTCTCAAAGGTGAGCCAGTGTTCCTCACTGGCCTCACCGTCGGCCCTGCTGGCAAGCAGCACTCATGAAGGGCAGGTGGTGGGATCTGCTCTCAGGACCCTGGGCCTGGAGGGATCCAAAATGGCGTCTGCAGCAAGCAGATGCCAATGGTGCCTGGGGTTCCTTCACTTGGGAGGTCCCTGTCCTCACAGGGCAGCCTGCATGCCTGGGGCTGATATGAAATAATTAATTCCTTGCCTCAGGGTTACCTTGGAAGAGTTTCATTGAGGCTTGCCTCTCTTAGCTCTTCCGTTCCCCTCCTGCAAGGTGTACAGGCAGGAGGGGGTTAGTCCCTGGAGGGGCCACAATTAAGTCTTGACTCCACATGCTCTGGGGCACCAGCCCAATATTTCAGCAAGGAGCAGATAACAATCTTGTCTTCATCAAGGATCTCAGGTCTTTTTTTTTTTTTTTTAAAGAACACAGATCCATTCACAGCAAAACATGTCAGAGCCCCTCTTCACCCCCATCATAAGAGTTGTGCATTCATGAGAAAATCCAAAATGATTCAAAGTACAAAGAATCCAGTAATGGCTTTAAAATAATGATGCATTTAATTCATCCAAACAGTAACGGCTAGATATGAAAAACAGCCCACAAGGATGCAAAACATAGTGCTGATTCCATCTCTATTCAATGCTTGGTGTACAAAACGTCAGCCAGACACCGTATACAAGTGTGGCATCTCCTTTCCCAACCACCTGTGGCTCACAGGTACCAGGAGTCCCTGATTTATACCGCTCATTTGGCTTTTCACAGATACGTGTCTCATCCTCCCAGAGAGGGAACAGGTGTCTTGAGGTTACTTACACAGCCCCACCCCTGGGTACTCGAATACTCTGGGGTGTGACTAGGGAGCATGACCAGTAACTCTAAATTCCAATCCAACTGTCCCAGGCTGGGTAACTGACTCTGATAGCCCAGAGGCCCCCAGGGGCCCACCTCCTCTCTCCTCAAACTAGGGACGCCAGTGGGTACATCGTCCATAGGAAAACGTGCTGTCTTCATCAACTGCCTAGACGTAATCACGACCTTCTGGAACAGAGCTCTCACAGGAGCAGAAGCTGAGCCAGTCCCCAGGCCCTGCTCTGGCCCTATGGGAGCCCTCTACTCCACGATGATGGGCCCCCCGTTACCTGTTCCAGGCTGAGTTGGAGCTCAGCTGCAGAGCCTGCCGGGCTGCTTGGAATCGGGGCAGATCACTGAGCACTGGGGAGCTCATGAAACGCGGCCTGGGCCTACGGAAGGAGCCCATCTTGTGGAACTCAGCGGGCAGACTGGGGGCAAAGCCGCGGGTCATAAGTCCAGGTGAGAGGACGCCTTCTCCTGTGGACCAGAAGGTTCCAAGTGCCCACAGGAAGGGCTTCTCCCAGGGCTATCCTCTGGCGCTCAGGCTTTCTTAAAACCAACACCTGAAAAGAGAGGACAGTTTTTACTCAACACTCCCAGGTTGAGCAGATCATTTTAGAGGAGGCTGGCTGGGATTTTCCGGCCACACTATTTTAAAAACGACTCCAGGACCCTGCAGTTAATATCCATACCCCACCAGCTCCCATCCGCGCATTCTTACAGGTCTCTTTTTGGTTACCCCAAGGTGGGGAGGCAGCAACAACGGGCATAGGTCAAGGCAATCCTACAGAAAAGTGATTTCTAAGCTGTGCCGGACTATGCTTTCCTATAAACAGCAAAGTCTGGGCACTGGCTGGGTTTCTGCCGACCCTGCAATGTTGTGTATTCAGAGATGGTTTTTTAAAAAATGCCGCAAAAAGAACACAGGTGCTCCTTCTCCTAGCACTAAGGACCTTCCATGATCTGCCCTTAGCATGCCAGCCTACGTGTATTGCTCAGTACTTCCCAAAGCATCAATGCCTCTTCGCTCAAGCACATCTCACCATCCCTCACCTGCCGTCATGCACTCATTCCATCAGAACATGTTCGCTGAGTGTTCATTGTTTAGTCGCCACTGGGAGCTGAGGAGCATCCAAAGATTTCTGAGACATAACCCCTGCCCTCGAGAGGCTCAAGGTCTACTGAGAAGATGACTGTGTATTCATACACACAATAAGTATTCTTTTCCTGATTTTATTTTTTTTATAAATTTTAATTCCAGTAGTTAACATACAGTGTTAGTTTCAGTGTACAATATAGTGATTCAACACTTCCACACATCCCCCAGGGCTCTTCGTGGCAAAGTGCACTCCCTAACCCCCCCCAACACACACATCCCCTCTGGTTACCATCAGTTTGTTCTCTATAGGTAAGAGTCCGTTTCTCGGTTTGCTTCCCTCTCTATTTTTCCTTTGCTCATTTGTTTTCTTAAATTCCACATATGAGTGAAATCATATGTCACCTGTCTTTCTCCGATTGACTTATTTCACTTAGCATAATACACTCTAGCTCCATCCGTGTCATTGCAAATGGCAAGATTTCATTCTTTTTTGGTGGCTGAGTAATATTCCCTTGTCTTTATGTACCACGACTTCTTTATCCATTCATCAATCGACAGACACTTGGGTTGCTTCCGTAATTTGGCTATTGTAGGTAATGCTGCTATGAACATAGGGGTGAGTGTGCTCCCCTGAATGAGCATTTTTGTATTTGGGGGGTAAATACCCAGTAGTGCGATTGCTGGATCATAGGGTGGTTCTATTTTTAAGCAGTTTTTATTGACCGCACACTATGCACCACTCACTCACCCAGGTCCTGGGGATACACTGGTGGCTCTGGGCAACGTGGTCGCTGCCCTGTGGAGCTTACAACCTGCAGACACGGTTCCACGCCATGCTTCTTCCCTCTCCCTAGCTTCTGACTATTTTTACTGCTTCCCTTGCCCAGAATTCCCTTCCTTTTCCTCTCTGCTTATCTAAATCTAACTTACCCTGCAGGGCTGGGTTCACGGACACTGTCCCCTGAGCCGTTCCCAGGACTTTATGGCTTTGTGGTTAATGGCAATGGCTTTGGAGTGAACCTGGGTTCGAGTCTTAACCAGGCCCCTCCCCAGCGGCATGATCTGGGGCACATGGAGTTCAGGAGTCCAAGGCCAGTAGCAGCACCAACTGCGCAGGACTGATGAGAGAAGACACGAGATCGTGGGACGCGCCCAGCAGAACGGCACACCCAAAGCTCGCTTTCCGCAGCACCTCTGTTCCTGTCATTTCAGTCTCAGATTCTTTTTTTTTTTTTTAAGATTTTATTTATTTATTTGAGGGAGAGAGAGAGAGAAAGTGTACAAGCAGGGGGAGCAGCAGGCAGAGGGAGAAGCAGGCTCCCCGCTGAGCAAGGAGCCTGATGTGGGACTCCACCTGGCCCTCCCCCTGCTTCTCAGGATGAACCCGCAGTGACTAAAATTGATCAATACATACCGCAGAAATCAAAATAGGCCTGCTCCATTTCCGCGTCTCAACGACTACACAAGTGCCCTGGAATTTGGAAAGATCTTTGCAAATCACTGGATGAGGCGAAGAAGAAATAAAACCACGGAGCCCCGGCTTTGGGATTTCACTTGCCTGGTAAAGGTCATACTATTAAAAGAGGATGCATTTCACTTCCGTTCTTTAAAGGGGCCTGCTAAGTGCAATACATCCGTGTAATTACAGGATATTAACTGCTCTGACGAGGACCTGAGACTTGAGGTGACAGAGCTGTCTCCCGCTCAGGGGCCTTTGCACAGGAAAATAGAAGGTGAGCTGAACGGACCATCCAGGTGTTTACTTCCCAGCTTCTTGCTGAAACAGCCACTCCCCCCCACCCCAGGAGGCTGGGTGACACGGAGGACCCCGGGGCTGGCTCCTGTCCCCCTCCACCGCTTAGTCAGCAGCCCCCAGGCCTCGCGCTCCAGGCCGGGTGTGTATCCAGCAAGGCACCCGGGCGGCCAGCCCCATCCACCTGCAGCCCTCTTTAAATAAGGATAATTCTCAGCCCAAAGAAAGACGAGCGCAGCTCCCACCACCCTGTCACTGGCCGCAGAGAGACACAGCAAGCCACTGCCTCCAACTCTACTCTCACCTGCAAGGCCTGCCACCCTCAGACCCCGACGGGCAAGACCGTCGGAAGCTGCCTTTGTTTCCACCATTCCTGCTTCCAGAGAGTCAGGAGGCCTCCCCAGAGCACTGCGGAGGGGGGGCTACTGGCAGCATGGACAGGAGCAGCCTGAAGGCAAAAGCTGGTGCCCCCCTCCCCCCACATCCACCTGCTACCACTGCGCTGGCCCCACAGGCACAGGCTGGTCCTGACCTCACCACGACAAATCAGAACATAAGACAGATGGGGCTGCCATGTTCAGATGACCAAAGTGACGCCCACAGGAGCAGAGCAACTTGTCCAGTGTCTCTGAGGTAGGAGAGCCGGCACTGGCTAGAACTCAGGTTCCCCGACTCCCCATCTAGAAAGTTCCCCAGGCCCCACCTCGGCCATTCTATAACCTCCTTAAAGAGACGGCACTTACTCCTCTCTGTATGCTCAAGCCTAAGCTCACTGCCCAAGACACAGATGAGGGAAGGATGGGAGCTCACAAGGCGCGGACAGCTTGCCTGTCGTGGTGCCAAGCACTGTCACCGTAGATGAACTTAGGACCCTCGCAAAACCCCACTTGAAGACCAAAGTAATCTGCCAGAGTCACAAAGCCAGGTGGCAGGTTGTCGACTGGTATCCAGACTGACCTAATTCTATAGCCTATCCCCACGTTGTCATGCTACCGAACTCAGCCAGGAACCAGAAGCTACCATGTCAGTCAAGAACACCCACTCATGAGATTTCATATCCAAGTTTAAATCTCACGCCCCTGCGACAGACACACGGACACAAGGAACCCTACGACCACGTCTGACAGGGGAAAGAGGAGCCATGAAGAAAAGGGAAGAAAGGAGCAAGTGTGGACTGCCTTAGTTAGACACCCCATTTCCTAAAGCTGTGTGACCTTGTGTAAGTTACTTGACCTCTCTGAGCCTTGACATCCTTCTGCATGAAATGAGCATGCTAATGGTGACTACCTCAGCATTACAAGAGGATAAAATGAGTACGTATTTGTAAAGCACTTAGAGAGGACAGGCCGTGGCAAACAGCAAACAGCTATATAAGTGCTCGTTAAATAAATAACTTGTTATTTCTAAATCTCCAAGAAATGACAGCAAGGGAAATAGAGCAACACTTCCCCCCGTTTCTTGTGACTTCGGTGACATCTGGAAAACACTCCGCTCGGGAGGACGCCAGGCCTCCAAGCTGCCATGGTGGTCACGGAGTGCTGAGACTTGCCCCCTCCCACCTCGGGCAACACACTTATTTACTGACCCTTCACCTCCGTGTGGCCGTCCCTCAGTTTCAGAGCATTTCCACACATCACCACACTTGTAAATCTTACCCTAACCCTGCAAGGCGGGTCGAGTAGGGATCCTGTCAGATCAGGAAACTGAGGCTATGTGATTTGGCCATGGCTGGGAGGCGGTTGGGGCAGGGAAGCAGATCCCGCCCCGAGTCTTCCAACCTCAAGCCTGTCCTGCCACGAAATTCTTTTTTCCCCTATATATTTTAAAACATGTTCCTTATGCAACATATGTAAAAAGGAGATTATACACACACACACACACACACACACACACACGTATCTTAGATAGTGATAAACTTCCACCTGCTTCAGAAAGAGGACGTTACCTCAGAAACCCCCTGTGTTCCCATTTTTCTGATAACAGCACACCTACTTGTTGCTCATAAAAAAGGTAAACATGCACATAAATCTATAACACACAAAGTGAAAAAGGCCTCACTCTAGCCACTTAGTGTCGAGAAGCTCTCTGCCCGGAACGTGCTGAGAGGACGGAAATGTTCCAGATCTGTGCTGTCCAAGGTGGTAGCTGCGAGCCATGGGGCCGGTGAGCGCTTCCAAAGGGGCTAATGTGGCTGAGGAAGTGAATTTTAATTTCATGTCATCTTTAACGCCATACACACGTGTCCGCACAATATCTGAACGAAGACGGGTCATCTGTTCTTCCCTCTTAAGACATTGTGGCTATCTTCCCCTAACACCGTATACCGATCGACTTCATTATCTTTAACGGTCTCCTCCTTCCATTTAGGGGATACCATACTTGACATAAGCAGTCCCCAGTGGATGGGTACTTTGGGAGTTTCTGGTTTTTTGTTCCTGCAAAGAGTGAGCATATCCGCCAGTCTCAGGGACCCTGTGCCTCTGACAGAAACAGCGCTGCAGAAAGGGAGCTGGGACGTCTCATGACCGTAGCTCCCACAGATGAGTGGCCCCGAGTGGCTTCAGAATCAGGCAAGCCCCGGCATCACGGCGCGTTCTGCGGCTCACTGACTGTGACGGGCAGAACCACTGCTGCCCCAAAGACGTACCCACTTCTGAGTCCCCAGAACCTGTGAATATTATGTTAGACGGCAAAGGATGTGACTCCGTTGAGAATCTCGACAGAAGGAGCTCATCCTGGACTTTCCAGATGGGCCATAAATACCATGACATGTATCCTCGTAACACGAATGCGGAAGATGCCAGTGGCCACAGAAGCAGCCAGAAGGGGAAAGACATCGATTCTCCCACAGCGCCCCTGGAGGAGGTACGGCCCTGCGACACCCTGCTTCGGGACTTCTGACCTCCACAACTACAACAGCATGCATTTATGCTGCTTGAGGCCACCAAGTTTGTGGTAATTTCTTATCGCAGCCCCAAGAAACGAATATACTCACGGTGTGGCCTGGGACCACTCTGAACCACAGTCTCTACGTCTGAAAACAGGGGAACAGAAAGAGTTACTTTGGAGAGCTGTGGTGATGAGACAGATGATCTGTGAAGTGCCTGGCAGGGATCCAGGACTATCAGGGGCGACACACAGGTGCAGTGAAGGTTCTGAGCAAAGGTGCCAGCACCAGGCTAAGTGCCATCACTTACTGTGTGACCGGGCAGGTGACTCAGGATTGCTATGAGGGGTGAAAGAAATGACTCAAGTAAGGCTTAAAATAGTCCCGGTATATAGCAAGTGGTTAATAAATGCTACGTACTGTTTATTTTTATTACCACCACCACCACCCCTGTATTAGCCTGCTCAGGCTGCTGTAACCAGAGGCCACAGCCTGCATGACATGTTAAACAACAGAAATGAATTTCCTCATAGTTCTGGAAGCTAGAATGTCAAGATCAAGGTGTCAGCAGGGTTGGTCTCTCCTGAGGCCCTTCTCCTTGGCTTACAGATCACCACGTTCCTTCTGAGTCCTCAGACAGCCCTCCGTCTATGTACGTTCACCTCTCTGTGTGTGTCCAAATTTCCTCTTTGTACAAGGACACCAGTCAGACTGGATTAGGGCCCACCTAACAGGCTCACCTTATCACCTCTTTTTAAAATTTTTTTTTAAGATTTTATTTATTTATTTGACAGAGAGAGAGAGCCAGAGATTATAAGCCGGCGGGGCGGGGTGGAATGGCAGTGGGAGAAGGAGAAGCAGACTCCCCACTGAGCAGGGAGCCCGATGCAGGACTCGATCCCAGGACCCTGGGACCATGACCTGAGCCAGGCAGACGCTTAACCAACTGAGCCACCCAGGCGTCCCTCATCACCTCTTTAAAGGCCCTACCTCCAAACACAGTCACATTCAAAGGTACCGGGAGCTGAGTTCTGAATACAAAGCCGGAGGGCACACAATTCAGCCGCAATCACCATCATCATCCTCATGCAAAGCTCTTTACCTAATGTCTCGGGATGAGACACCCGTGTTTTGGTGGGTGTTCTCCTGTGAGGACCAATGCAGTTAACATTTAGAGACATGTGCTTCTAAAATGATTTAAATGGTGACGCTGTAGGTGCTTAAGTTATCTGGAAAGCTGGGATCCTGGACACAGGAAGGGCTGTGGTGGTTACAGGGTTACTGGGTATCCTCACTGGTCTTTCTCCCCCGGCTCACTGCACAGGGATTCCTTTGAAAACCACACACAGGATCCAAGATAGGTTTCTTAGAGGAAAAAAAAACCGTGGCGCCTCAAGCTCTCCTCCCAGCGCCCAGGGCCAGGTCACAGGGAGTGTGGCGACAGGCCTGCAGGCCAGCCCAGCGGGGCCGGGCCGAGGAAGGAGTGCACTTAGTGGGAAATGCAAATAAATTCCACTCAGCCTCCAGCCCTGAGCTCTGAAAGGGGAAGTAGAACCATGGCACAACTTAAAATAAAGAAGTGAGTGGCTTCTAATGACTCTGAGGCTTCCAGGAAAAAGCCATTCTGAGGGTAAATAACAAAGAAGTCAAAGAAAACCGAGAAAACACAGTCGGATGTGACTGCCCAGAAAACAAGGAGAAGCCAGTTCCCAGGGAAACGGTAGAGGCTGCCCAATCGACACGTCCCCCTCAGAGGCTCCCGCAGTCAAGAGACCTGGCGTGCAGCTCCTTCCCTGGGACCTGAACAAGGACAAGAAGAGCCAGTGTCCTTCAGCACCGGCAGGATTTGACCAGTCGGCTCTAGTCACTGCCAGAATCCTCTTGATGACAAGGCCCATGAGGAGAGTGACAGCACCACTTACGGAGGGCCCGCTGTGACACACACACTTGCCGTATTCTCTCACTATTTCCACATGAACTTAGGGGGTCTCAGCCAAAACCTTAAATAGATTACGACAGAAAGTATCAGTGCGTCGCATCTTGGGGACACGTGTATATTACACCTGTGCTCATATGCCCAGAGTCTAAATAAGTTGCGTATTTCATACCGTAGGTAATAGTCAAAATGTTTGAAAGCCTCTGTGTGCTGTTACAGAGGAGAAAATATACCCAATGTTTAACTAGTCTAAGGTCATACAGCTTATGACAGGAACCCCACTGCCCAGAGCCCTTGGTGCCCATGTCACTTTGTTGCTTCCATACCTTCGAAGGCTTCCCACAGCTGTCAGAATAAATCCCCAAACCCCATCCTCATACCCTCACCTCCTGCCACTCTGTACCCCAGCTCATTGGTCTTCCTTCATTTTCCAACACTACCTGTACCCCAGGACCTTTGCACATACTATGCCCCCTGTGTGAAATACTTCCCATCCACTTCTCCAGGCTCAAACCCAGGGACCCTTTATCACCTGTCTTTCACTTGTTCAGAGAGCTCTCTTTCCCCTCACTCCTGATTAGATCACATGACCCCAATAAAACACCCTCCTCACCCCCTTTCTTGTCTTGTCACCCAATAAAGGACTACAGAATTCATTCTTATTATTTTTGTGAGGTCCATGAGAGTATAGACTATGTCTATCTTGTTCCCAGGTGCTTAGTTCAGTGCAGGAATTCTGTAGACACTTGAGGAAGGAGCACATGAACCAGCCACATGAGAGGCACTACTTCCGAGAGACACGAAACTGTGCGCGCCTGTCAGCTGAGAACACCAGCACCCAAAATTACACAAGGCTTTACCGTATGAAATATCCTGATATTGAAATATGACAGCTCTGGGTCTGAATCCAACCTCTACAATTGATTAGCTGGGTGACCTGAGTAAATGACTCAAAGTTTCCTCATCTTTCAGGGGCGCCTGGGTGGCTCAGTCAGTTAAGCATCTGCCTTCGCCTCAGGTCATGATCCCAGGGTCCTCGGATGGAGCGCTGCGTCAGACTCCCTGCTCAGTGGGAAGCCTGCTTCTCCCTCTCCCTCTGCTGCTCCCCTTGCTTGTGCTCTTATCTCTCTCTCAAATAAACAAATAAAATCTTAAAAAAAAAACAAGCTTCCTCATCTTCAAAAGAGTGGGTTATATGCATCTCCACAAAATAACCTAGATCATAGCTTTGGCGCATCCAAGCCCCCTCCTCAAATTACAGCTAGTGTTAATATTTCGTAACACGCTGGGGTCTTCACAAAACCCTCGCACATTCCAAGAGATGACCTATGAGTAGGGAATGGGGCAACAGGCGTGCTCACACATTGCTGGAGGGAGAGCAGCGTGGGGCAGCTGCGAGGAACGGAAATTTGACAAGATCTGCCTCAGGGACAAAGGCTGTGCTCTCTGACCTAGCAATTCTACTTCCAGAAATTTTACTCTAGGCATGTCAAGTGACTTACATAACCATGGTTTTACCACCGCCTTCTTTACGACAGCAGCAGATCGGAAATAACCTAAATGCAACAGAGGACTGGCTATGTAAGCTTGGGCGTCCCACACGCTAGAATCCTATGCAGCTGTAAGAACGAACGGGAAAGCGCCTTATATACTGACTGGCATGCCCTCCCATCTGCATGAAAGTGTGCTAAACGCAGAATCGCGTGTATATGATGCTACCATCTAAGTAAAAGAAGACGAAAAGAGCATTTGCATATTTCATTGCACTGCATAGAGTATCTCTGGGAAGACAACCTGGAAACTGAGAACACCTGTTTCCCCCAAGGAACAGGGCTGAGTGACAGGGGCACAGTAGGGAAGACTTTTCTCTGCAAACCTGTCTGCACCTTGGAATTCTGAAACATGAACATGTATGACAGAGTCAAATACATAAGTAAAAACAAGAGTGATGCCTGCCCCACCCCCGCTCAAGAAAGACAATTAAACATAAAGGCTACCGATTTGTTCAAAGTCACTCAGCTGCTTGGAAGAAGTGAGGATTCTAACTTGGCTTCTGATCCCAAATAAGTGAGCAATTATAGTTCATTCGTTCATCTGACACAAGTTTCTTTCTTTGGCATTTATTCTACGACAGGAGCTGCCTTGTACAGGGACACACGGGTCAGAAAAACCCTAGAAAGGGGCGCCTGGGTGGCGCAGTCGTTAAGCGTCTGCCTTCGGCTCAGGGCGTGATCCCGGCGTTATGGGATAGAGCCCCACATCAGGCTCCTCCGCTATGAGCCTGCTTCTTCCTCTCCCACTCCCCCCGCTTGTGTTCCCTCCCTCTCTCGCTGGCTGTCTCTATCTCTGTCAAATAAATAAATAAATAATCTTTAAAAAAATAAAAAAAAAAAAGCCCTAGGAAAAAAGAAAACGACAGGAAGACCGACTTCTTTCCTTTTTCGCACCATGTGTCGCATACTTGCTATACTTTGCAGAACATCGCAGACGGGGCAGGACCCTCCCCGGGCTACAGGAGGCAGGCACCACTCAATCCAATCTGACTTTCGCCACCTCAGGACACAAGCTCAGTTTTGCCAGATCTGAATTTTCCAAGAGATGCCAAAAACCCAGGTTTTTTAAAGTGCGAACTCATGTGACTTATTTAAGTGTTGGCATCAAACTCCCCAAGCAGACGCGCCCTTTAGGGACCTAACATAGAGGTTTGGGACCTTTATTTTATCCCATCACAGCTATGACCACCAGCCTTCTCACACCCTTCCCCGGGGCCCCCATCAGGTGTAATGTAACCCCCCCACAAACCAGCCACTGTGGGCTTGGTAAGTCACTTCCCTTCCTGAGGTCTGCTGGCTTAACAGCTGATGAAAAGAGTGTGGCCTAGCTGGTGGCCATGAGCACCTCGGCATCGTCAGCTCTCCGTTCGGCCCCTACCCTGACTGCCCTCCAGAACTGAGCACCTCTGAGAGACGAGGCAGCAGAGGACCCCCGCCACAGCACAAGCCCAGAACTAGCCCCCACCCACCACAACAGCTAGCTGGCCAGCCTCTCAACTATCAGCTGTCTTATCTCAGTCCTACCCCATCACTGACTCCGCACTCAAACAATGAGCTCCCCTTCGTATTATAGACACACGCACACACACTTTTCCAACAGGACAAGCCGGCAGCGTGCGGGGATCCCAAGAAGAAACCCACAGCCAACAGGACCCACCGAGCCAACCCAGGAAGCTAGATCTGACCCCCACACGCCCCACCCCAGCCCACCAGACAGAAACCAAGTCAGAAGTGGGTATTCAAGAGTGCTGAAACCATTCTGCAAATCCCTGACCATGACTCTTTTACTCTATTTAATCACTGAAAAGACTATCCTAGCTTTCATCAGGGGCCGGCCACAAGGGTCAGGACGGTGCCACGCCTCTGTGTCTAGCATCTCGGTTCATCTCCACTCGAAACTAACAAGGCAGGTTTAATCTTCCCATGTCCCCGATGAAGAAACTGACACACAGGGATTCACTTGTCCAAAGTCAGAAGATTAGTAAGAAGGACCGAGCATCAGATCCTACCCGACTCCAGGGCCTGAGCTCCCAACTGCCGTGGTTTTAGCAATACTTATGTCTGCCACACGCAGAGCTGAGACGTGACCACCACCCGTGGCTTCCTTTCATGCGCACCATCGACAGCTTCTGGCCTGGCCGGAACATCTGGCCTGGACATCCACCATCTAAACCCTGGTGGGTAACACAGCGCTCCAAACGCTACTGTCTGGCAGACAACGAGAATCTTCAGTGTGGGGAAATGTGCTCCGGGCTGCAAGCACACTCTGTCTCTCCCAGGAAGGACGCTTCGTTTTCTCAGGGCCCTTACCAGCTTGTGAGGTCATCGTTGTTTGTTTACTTGTCCACTGACGCGCCCCGATGGCATGTAAGTTCCTCAAAGTCTGAGACCTGGCCCGTCTCGTCCCCTGCCATCGCCTGCTGCGAGCACAGTGCTGGGCCCATACAAGGTAAATGTCTCTGAATGGTGGAATGACACATGGACTTCCAGGCCACCCGCCAGAGCAGCCTTCCCGTTGCCGAGGGACCAGAAAAATTCTCTCCCCGGATGACTGAACTGCGGCCCGCCTAAGTATGACTGCGGGAACGTGGACCTGGGCCGCGTGGGCCAGGAATCCTGGGTCTGCGTGCGGGTGAGCGGAGCCGACAGACAGGGCCCGGGAGAGGTGCCCACTACAGAGCCGTGTGACTTCTCCGCAGCTCTTGGGGGAAAAGCGCCAGCCGAGGGACAGACACACTCCCACAAACAAGAAAATGCGAAGGGTCAAGTTCAGACTACGGAAAAGGCGCCACAGGAAGAAGGAGACAACTTTCTCAGCGCTCCACTGGAAACCGATGCAGACAGAAGAGTCTTGAGAATGTGAATTTAGGCAACAGTAAATATTAGGGCAAAGAGGACACAAGCCCCAGTGCTTCTCTCTGCTTAGCCGTGCCTTCTCAGTGCCCGGAGCACTCAAAGCACTGACGATTCCGATCCAGCTAGCCTTAATTATTTCATCACATCGTCACCCTCACCCTGGCCTGCAAACCACTGTATCATCACCAGAAAAAAATCCCCTCCTTCGGTACAAGTCAAGCAAAACTGTGGGGAATAACCACACATCTTATTTACTCATCTGTGAGCCCCACTTTAAGGATCGGGTTTCTTGGAGTGCAAATTGTGAGGGTGTGGCCCGTAAATGCCATGCAGAGCGATGCTGTGGGGCCTTCCAGATGATAAACCCGAACGTCTAGACAGAGGCGGTGGCGGAGGCTGACCATTACGTGAGCAATTAGACTTCTGACATCCAAACCCTGCTGGGTGACACAGCGCTCCAGACGCTACTGTCTGGCAGACAACGAGAATCTTCAGTGTGGGGAAATGTGCTCCGGATTAACTCGTACTATTGGTTAAAAATGAGCTTCACCCTCCCACTGCAAGAATAGGGTGAGATGCTTTTTCGTGAGAAAACGGGATTGAAGGAAAGGAAACTTCTCTCCATGCCCTGCAGCCAAGTATAGAAAGCACTGAACAAAGACTCAGAAAACTAAAGAGGCGCCTGGGATCTGATCACTTCACAGAGGTCATGGGGTCACTTCAAGTTCATTCAACAACCAAACATCAGGAGGTCCCGTGTTTGCCAGGAACTGAGAAGAGGAAGCATAGAGGGTAAGGAAGAATAAACCACCTGCTTCCAAAGGGTTCAGGGTCCCGCCAGAAACACCCAGAAGTAATGTTATGAATCCAAGTTGACAACTATAATTGAAGATGGGCAGTGGAGACAAGATGGAGGCAGAAGGGTAATTCACCTTTCCCAGTCACAAGGCAAAGCTATTAAGAAGTCAAGTGAAAAACACAGGTTCTCCATTTTCTTGCCAGTCACTCTGAAGAACATGGACGCTGGAGCCTAGAAAGGAAATGTGGGGAAGGAAACCCAAGTTTCATAGGTAAGCCCTTCAGAAGCTTGAGTATCCTTTTTCATTTGTGACAGACAAGGACAGGATGGAAAAAATCACAATTCAATGAATATTTCGTGAGCACCTACTATCTGAACACAGAGACAAGCCGGATGTAGCCCTACCAGCAACAAAGAAACAAAAAGAGAGAGAAGAAGAATTCAATCGTGATTAAAGACAAAGACAAGAAGGCCTGAAGCCAGGATGGCAATCTCGATTCTTAGCGGGGCCGAGGCAGGGAACACCTCCATGTTAAGGGAGTCCACTCGTTTTGGTTTCTGGTTTTTTTTTTTAAAGACGGAAACCTTAAGTTTAGATATCAAGTCTCCTAATTTTTATATTTTAAACAGCGGTGGACCAATCCCATTACTTTGAAGTTAAGAAAACTGAGGCCCAGAGCAACTGGCCAACTTGCCCACGGTCATACAGCTCGCCCATGGCAGAGTCGAGATCAGATTCCAGATCTCAATTCCCTGACCTGTGTTGTCTCCAAGATGCCAGTTAAGGCCAACGCAGGGACTGTTTCAACAGCTCCCCTCTCTGCAAAGTTGATACCGACACCTTTCAGAGTGTCTTGAAAGTCCTCGATTGTCCTGTTGGTCAAGAATTAAAAAAAAAAAAAAAAGAATTTTTGAAGCTTTTCTCAGAACACTGCAAAGGATTACCTTGTTTACCCACCAATTTTGCCTCCAGATACTTTACAGTGAAAGGGGTCACGCAGCTCCACAGTGGGGGACCCCGGCAGCTGGCACGCCACAGCAGAATTCCCCGAAATGACGGCACCAGTTGACATGGTGTCCCCCAAAGACATCTGGGGAACGACAGTGAACCAGTTCCAAAGGAGTATGCGGAATTAGACAGCAAGCGTTAATGGGTTTCCATTGCGGATTTACGCAGCTGAGGTCACGAGCAGGTTGTAACAGGGTCTGAGGCAGCTCAGTTCAGAATAACACACACACACACACACACACACACACACACACACACACACACCACAGCCCTGGCTGGATTCCTGCCCCCAGTCCCTATAAAGAAGACAAAAACAAACACTCATCTCGATATCCTTCCAGGCTCAGCTCAAGCTGACATATACTCTAGTTCCTGAATGAAGGAGCCCCAAGCAGTCCCTCAATCCCTAGTATTTGCTTAAAACCTAAAAACCTAACAGCTGTCACAGATGCCTTCAACCAAACACAGAACTCAGCCCGGATCAAAAAGAACCAGCCAAGATGTACTGTATGGTGACTAACATAATATAATAAAAAATCATTAAAAAAAAAAATCTCTGAGCAAATACAAAAAAAAAAAAAAAAAAAAAGAACCAGCCAAGCCAGAGAAAGTTCTGTAACAGGTAAGGAGGAGCAAGAAACTGGGGGTGCTGCTGGCATTTGACAACCAGCTAACGTGAAACCAAGACACCGACGAATGCATTAGAAAAATCTTATATCTGTACCCCAAAATTGAAGAGAAGGAAGGAGAATGAAAGCCTAGAGAGGTAAATACATGTTTTTAGGTAGCATATGATTATATGCAAAATAAATTGTACAAACACGCATGATGGCTCTTCGGGCAGTGGCCGGGGTAAACGTTGACCGTATTTTCCCATGGGGCGTGGTCAAAAGAAGGAGAAACCTTTTGGTAAGTTCTCTGCTCTCTCAAACCCTCTGGGCACAGGTCATCTGTCAGCACACCAGGGCCTGGAAGAGGACCAGGCAAGTGAGGCGCTGTCTCTCAGCGTCATGCCCTTCGTGGTTACATCCTGATGGCTCCCCAGTCCAGCCTCGAAGCGCACACACCACCCCCTTCGATAAAGAGCACTCAGATTTTTGATTCAAAGCTCAAGCACAGAGTAAAGGTGGCTGATTTTCATTATAGGCCTATCCTTTTACTACAGAGATAAAGGAGCAAGTCATACTCCATCCAAATAGCTTCACACAGCTGTCCCTAAATTTCCGACAAAGAACTCAGTTCACCGGCTTGCTTTCCAGAGGCTGACAGAGTCGAACGTACCTGGCTAGGAGCTTCAGCTTTGCAATGAAGCCAGTATATAAAAACATCATCTACTATCCTGCTACAGAAATGTAGTATTTTTCAAAGGTAGGGAGCAAGAGAACGCCCTCTACACATTTAAAGAATATAAAAAAGCCTCCAAAATCCCAGAATATGTTAGAACTAGAACTATGGCGGATTAAAAAAAAAAAAAGTCAGCTTAAATTTAATAGACCGTTTAAATTCCTAGTTGATGGTAATTAGAGAGCAAGCAACATTTCTTTAAACGCTGCTAGACAGAACTTAATCCAATTTAGGTAATCACTAACCTTTGCTGTTTTTTTCCCCTCCCTCTCTCTCCTCTAAATGAAATCCAAGGATTGATCTACAAAGGCCATAAACTGGCAAAGCATAAGAAAAGAGTATTTAAAGACAGAGGTTGGATGATTATTACCACGAAAGGCCAAGTCCAATTAAAATGGAAACAGGTCTCAAGAGCTCCCTAATTTATATTGCCTATAAACTGGGGAGTCTTACCAAGCATCATCACAACAGAAGGTATGCTGAGGGAGGAGGTGGGGGTCCTTCCTGCCCCACTCTCCCCCTCTGGGCACCTCAAGTGGCATGCCAATTGCCAGGTCTTGCTTTACAGTGTGACAGCCATCCCCTGCCAGACCAAGGCTCATAATTCTCTAAACTCAAAGTATCTGCAGAGCCTCTCTCCTTCTTCCATGGAGTAAGGACTACCCAGACGGTCCCTTCAGCTCCTCCATTGCTCACCCACCTCCTATCCCCTCATTTTTAAGCTCCCACACTGCTCGGGTATCCACTTCTGATCCAGAAACTTCCATGTGAACCACCAGGACTTTCTTGAGTACTTGGCACCCTGGATTCTTCACGGAAGGCCTTCAAGGGGAGATATCAAAACATACTGGAAAGCACAAGGCGCTTAAGTTAATGGCTGTTCCGTCAGGAGAGGAATTAACCTCTCTGAGCCTCTGTTTTCACATCTTAAAATAGGAAAAAGAATATTCCCCTGCTCAGGTTGCTGAGAGGCTCAAATGACATCACCATAGCTGTACCTGGCTCATGACAGCTGCCCAAGAAATATGTCGGCTTGTTTGTTTTAACTGTGCAAGTTTCAAAGCAAACCTTGGATCCCCAGTCCCTGAGAAAAATGTTCATTAACTCAAGATCACCTCTGATGTCTCATCATTTATACTGGCATCATGTATACCCCCAACTTCCTTCCCGGTTCCAGAGTGGTATCTTCCCTTATAAAACACTGCCTTCTGCTTATCAGGATATCACTCTCTCTGTTCCCAAATTCCTAACCCAGCACAAAATCCCCCAAAATACTGTATTCTCAACCTTCAGCAATTGAGATATTAATTCACACTGACTTGTTAACAAATAATACAGTCTATAAGCATTACTTTTAACATTTGCATATAGAGAGGCAGCTCTAGGGAAGAAATTTTTAATGACAAACATTAAACAGAGTAAGGATCTCTCAAAGGGGCTCACACCCTACTTCTCAAATCAATTCTGTATTGGTCTAGTCCTGCAAAAACCATCAGAAGGGAAAAGGCCGCAATTCAAGAAAGATTTCAGTACGCTTGATCTTGTACAAGGGCTCTACAAAAGGAATGACCACAGGAAGTAATGAGGGTAGGAAAATAATTAAGAAATCCACAAAGCCCTAATAATCCCATTTTCTACAGATAAGGGGTTTAAATCTTGCACATACACTGTCAGTGAGCAAACCGAAGATGATGACATTTAGGTCCAGACTACCAGCATGAAATTTTCAGGTACCAGAGTAACAGTTTCCTAAACACAAGATTAGGACTTTTTTTTCCCTTCAATAATTGAGCCATCCTGTGGTACTATGTGACATCGAGAAAAAATAAGAAAGAAGAAGCCACCAAGTTACTCAACTATAAGATGATCTAATCAACAACTGAGGAACAACAAACTGAAGGGAAACATCTCTAGTACCCGCTCCCACTAGAGACTCCATCCTCAGCTTCACCCCTGTGTGTGCGCCTTGGGACAAACCACTTAAATGGTTTGTCCAAAGCCTCAGTGGGCTTATCATTACAGTGATGGGGCTATAACCGTCCCTACCTCATCACTGTTTTGGTGCAGATTATATAATATTATCACTGTCTCTTAGGGCAAAGTTTAAGACATAATAAGAACTCAAGGAGTGTTTGCCCCCCTTCCTCCTTTTCTGAATAAAGGGAACATTTTTATAATGTTCAAATAACAATTACTATTGAAATCTCACCTCCCGAAATAAATATCCATGAACCTCTGGATCTGAAAGAAACGAGGTCTCCTTATTACAAAACAAGGTAGTCTAAACTAAGCCCTGGAGAAACAAGTCAGTTGGACTAGCTCATTTCTAATATCTTTCTTTTTTACACTATTCCTGGTTTTGGCTGTTAGAAGCATCAGGAAAATACAGAAAGGACAATGGTTGGGGTTGGAGAACCGAAGGCAATTTTGTGGATAGATCAAGCAGTGTTTCCTCTATCTGCTAGTTGCCTACAAAACAGGCTCTCAAGGGCACCCTTAGTGGGTTAGAACAGCTCAACACTGCAGCCAGGTTCCAAAAAGAGGAGGGCCCATCGCACCTTTCTCGGCGGTACTGGGAACCTCATCAGGCGCTTACATTTAAAATGTGGCTAAATTAGCATCTGCAAGCTCCATTTCCCCTCCTGACCCACTTGCTGCTTCATGGTGTCAAGAACAGCGCCTTCCACCAGAGAGCAATTCACCCGAGCTCAGCGCCGGGACATTTTGCAGCGTGTAGGCTAATGGAATGTCAGGACGGCAACACGCGGTGGTCAGGGTCACCAAAGATTGGTCAAACGAGAGACTTCATCAAGGAGCACCCTTTGGAGGGGAGTGCGGACCGTTAGCGCCCTTGACCACTTTGGTCCTTCGCGTGGGCCGTTTGAATTTGCACGGATCCTGTGGACAACAGGTTCCAGAACTCTGTCGCAGCAGGGATGCCGGGAGACCCACCCAGAGCTTTTAACATGCGGGTCTCGGGAGCAAACGTGCCTCCGATTGGCGCGCGTGAGCCTTCCGTCTTGTGGGGCGCATCGCAGTAATTGAAACCTTACACACCGCAGGACTGCAGCGGCGTCTATAAATACCGCCTTACTGCTGACAAACAAAACGCGGGCTCCCGGCACCGCGGAGGAAGAGGCGGCGGCATGTGACCGAGGGCAGGCGCAGGGAAAAAACCCTGTTGCCTACCAGGGAGGCACCCCAGAGCCGGTTGCTGAAACACAGTTTGCAAGCACACAGCCTGATGTGACCCTGGGCGCCCGCCCTCGGGAACAGGGGCGCAGGGCGGGGAAGGGAGGGTCGTGGCCGCTGGGGGCCCGGGGCTCCGGAACGCCCCCTGCGCGCAATGGGTCCCCCGCGTGCGCACAGTGGGTCCCCTCGCGTGCGCACAGTAGGCCCCCCGCGTGCGCACAGTAGGCGCGCAGAGGAAAGCCTGGCCAAATGGAGGGCGGGCGGGCAAGCCCGCGTGGAACCGGGGGTGCAGCCGGCGCCGACAGCCGCCCGCCCCAGCCGGGTGTCTCGCGGGCTGCGCCCCGGCCCGCCCCAGTCGGCGGAGCCCGGCGGAGCGCGGGACAAAGCGCCTGGCCCCCCTGCCCTCCCTCCCACGCCTGCCTCAGCAAAAGGGGGACGGCAGGAAAAGATGGGCTGCCTCGGGGCGCCGGATCGCCCGCGCCCCAGCCGGGGCAGCTCTTTAGATTTGCCGCCTCAGGCAGAGGGAGAACGAGAGAGGCAAACAAGCAAACTTTCTTTTTCGATCTCCTGGCACAGCCTGGGTCCCGCGGTCGGCGGCATCCCCCCATCCCACGCTAAGCCACACGGCTTCCTCCCCGCCCCCCGCCCCAACCCGGGGGTCGCCAGTCCGGTCCCCTCCGTCCCCCTGCTGCGTGGGATCTGAGGATCCTGCACCGTGCTGGGGTCCCCATCCGGTTGCCCCCAAATGTGGCGCTTTCCCCAAGCCCCCCGGCCCGTGCCCCGCCAGTCTATGCCCAGAGTGCACGGCGAGTTCCTGCTCAATCCTGCGCGGTAGCTGAGCGGACAATTCCAGCCCCTCCCCGGGACTTCCCCACTCACCCCCTTGGGGTCCCGGGGCTGAGTCACCTCGAGTGGCGCACACCCGCAGCTCGCCTCCACCCGAAACTCTGCGCGCCCAGGACAAAGTTTCCGGTCTTCCCGAGAAAGTTTTCTCACTGGAGAGCAACGAGGGACCTGGAGGGCTCTCCCGCCGCGCTCTGCCCCGCTTTCCCTCCTCCCTCCCCGCGCAGCGCTGGCCTCTGCGGGGTCCCGTCCAGCCTCCCGTCCGCCAGCGTGGGTCAGCCAACGCCGCGGCCGCGGAGCTCCCCGAGCCGGGCTGGTGACACGTTTCCCTCCTCTCTCGTCTCAAGGCCGCCTCCTCCCCCTCCTTCTTCTTCTCCTCCTCCTCCTCCTCCCACTTTTCCTGTCCTGTGCTCCTCGCTTTAGTTTCTCTCCTGCGGCCCCCACCCCACCCCACCTCAACCCCTCCTACTCCTCCCCCCCTGCAGCGACTCTCACTCCGCTGGGAAGGGGGAGGGGGCGCCTGCACTTTCATCCAGATCAACAATTTCAGGAAATCCAACTCTCAACTTGAAAAGCCTGGGAGGATGCAACAGGTCGAGAGAGAGCTCACACTAGAGGAGATCCCCGCCGCTAACCTCCACCGAGGGATCTCCGCCGCATCCCCCTACCAAGGGAAACTCTACCAAGAAGCCATGGGATTGTTTCTAAGCCTTAGTAGAGTCCCAGAGAGACTGGGACTTTCGCTGTTGTTTCAAGAACAGTCCCCAGGCCGATTCCAGGAACAGTGGTTTTAAGTGCATTAATGAAAATATAATTCCAGTGACGCCTCTCCCTTAGATTTGCAAAACCCTTTTAAAGCTTCCAAATTCTCCTTCCAGCTGAAGGTTTAGTGAATTGGAGGGTCCCTCAGAGTTTGAAACAACAGAAAACAAGCCGATCTCAAAATTAAAAACAATGTAAAATTCTTTTCTTTTTTTTTTTTTTCTTTCATTCTTTTTTCTTTCTTTTTTTTTTTTTTTTCTTCTTTTTGCAGGTGCTAAGAATTTGAGGCAGCTGTTTTCAGGACTCACTGGCTTGTATAATTTCACCCTATGGTTGAGCAGGAAATACTTTTAAAATGCTGTCCGCTCAAACATCACACTTAGGCTTTGAAACCACAGTGACATTTGCTGAAGAAAAGATGTGTCTTTTTATGTCAAAACTGAGAAAAAAATAAGTGTTTATTTTGATCACTGTGACCTTACAAGACCTATGTAAGCAAGGGTTGCTTGGTCAGGGTGTGCCCAAGGGAGGAGTCTTGAGGGGGTTTGAAGAAGTTCCCCAAGCCCCACTTGTCCAGTGATATTCAAGGATTCCCAGTTCAAACCCCAGGGTGGTGAAGAGACTTTAAATCTCATCCCAGAAATCACACGCATGGAAAAGCTCCAGGCTCCAGGCACGTGCCTGGGAGAGGAAAGCAGAAGGGGCAGGAACTTGAGAGATGGCCTCCAGGCAGCTGTGCTGACGTCTCAAGACCCCAAGGCTCGAGCCGATTGGAAGGTCAGAGTTTGTATCCCACCTCCTCCTGTTACTAGCTGCAGGATATTAGCCAAGTTACTTAACCTGTGCTATGCCTCAGTTTACCCCCGTGAAAATGGGGATAAAAGTAGTAGTGATCCCAGGAGTGCTATGAGGATGTAATGAATTCATATGGACAAAGCGCTTAGAATCTCTGAGGGATTTCAACAGAAATTAAGCCATTATTATTACTATTATTATCTCTCAGGTCAGGAAAGTGAAAAAGGAGCTATTTCTACAGGGCTGCAGGAAGCCCTGGTTGGGCACACCCACTCTACATTCTAACTCCCTCATCTTCTTCAAGTCTTTGCTGGGGGGGGGGGGGCACCCTATTCTATTTCAAGCTGTAACTCACTCCTCCCTCCCAATCCCTCTCTCTGGACTCTTTTCCTTTTGTCCATTGCATCTATCACCTTGTAAGGTATTACAGAATTTACTTTTTTTTTTTAGAAAATGTATCTCTCTCCTACCACCTCCTACTTCCAGGCCAGAACATCAACTCTACAGGAACATGGATTTGTTCTATTCACTGATATTGTTCAAGATCCTAGAACAGGGGCGCCTGGGTGGCACAGCAGTTAAGCATCTGCCTTCGGCTCAGGGCTTGATCCCGGCGTTATGGGATCGAGCCCCACATCAGGCTTCTCTGCTATGAGCCTGCTTCTTCCTTTCCCACTCCCCCTGCTTGTGTTCCCTCTCTCGCTGGCTGTCTCTATCTCTGTCAAATAAATAAATAGAATCTTAAAAAAAAAAAAAAGATCCTAGAACAGTGCCTGGCACATAGTATGCACCCAGTAAATATCCTATAATCCATAAATGGATTCATTCAGCAAATTGATACTGGGCTGGTAGGATGGGTTGGGCACTGTGCAATAAGAAAAAAAAACTTAATCACTAGGCCTATCCAAGGATAAAAGAGCCTCCTTCTGGAAGAAGTGTACTCCCTAGTAAAGAGAAGTACCTACAATGTGGGCGATGCCAGCTTGGTGGGGAAGCCATAAAAGAGCATTCAAGGACTGGAAGGGAGGTTTAAAGAGGTTAAAGTCTCTTCTAAACCTAAGAGTTACGAATTACGTAACCTGAATTTTCTTAAAATGAGAAGTAGCCAACATTTGGTATAAATCAGAGCCTCTCTCTAATAACTATTACTACCAGTATCTTATACTTATCACCACCCACATTTTTACCAAAATTCTATCTAAATGCCAGTGGAACATTGCCTTTTCTTAAGAAACAGAATTTTGTTAGGACAAACCAATACAGATCGTGCTATTTAAACATTCATTTATGGAGATGAAAATTGTAGGTCTTTGGAAGACGTATCGGGTACAGAGTTTGCCATGGCCTCAGCCTCTGGAATGGAAGGTGGCTGAACAAAGGTCCCTGCTGAAAAGGCAGGCCTTAGGCAGCCCCTTTAAGATCAAGGGCAGGTACCTAACCCAAATACAGCAAACTCTGTGACAAACTTCTGTGACCAGCCCTGGCCTGGAAGAGGTGCACTGCCCCAGTCAGATTCCATCTCAGGAGTGAGGACGCACACAGCTACACACGTGTGAACACACACGCAGAGCTAGTACCCAGAACAGAAGCTGAGAGGTCATGACGTTATCTAAACTCCCGATTCTAGAAGCCGCCTCATCTGTGGTCCAGCTAGTTGTAGATTACAGGTAGCATGTTTTTGAACCCCACGGTGTCAGCATTTTAAAAATTACTTGCCAATATGTAAGAATCAGAACACTTCATGCAAAAATGTGGATTTTTCAGCTTGCCTTGACAGATCTGAAAGGCCTGGTGCTGTTCATGCTGTGAGCCCCCACGGCCACAACCCGCTAGTGCTTGAGCCCGTCTCCCTCTAGACAGGGCAGGCAGGTTTCAGTTTGCCACGGTCTCAACCACTTCTTGACCCCAGCCTACTTCACCCGCTTCCCTGGCGTTCCTGGTACAGCCAGAGAAGGGATGCTGGCTCCTAGTTGGGAGGGGCCAGAGCTGTGAGGAAGCAGACATAATCCAGTAAAATGGCATGGGCTCGAATCATTTTTCTCCCCAGCAAGAGAACCTTTCCTCTAGACAAAACCTTGCTTGGCATGGTGTGCACACTGTTGAAGTAAAGGAAGCTCTGGAGTAGAGATGGAGGCAAGTGGGCATCGAGACAGGGAGAAGCAGAAGGCCCTCCTTGGGGCTGCCTTGGGATCAAAACCGCCACCCAGTTTCTGCTCTTCCAGTGCTGTATTGTTCTCCTTTTCCTTTGTTCCCGTAACAATGCCTGCCCACCTCATCTTCGTAACTCATTTCTGTCCCCCAAAGCCTAAGCAGACCAAGTTCAGAAAGGGCGAGGTGACTTGTCCAAAGTTAGACGCAAGGTGAAAAAAGGATAAGGCAGGGATCCCCGACATTAATTCAGTCCTCTCCTACTACACAGTACTCTCTCTCGGTAGGGTTAACTGCGTCTGTCTCTGAATGATAATTAAAATCACTTGAGTCTAGAAAATCATAGCATTGAATGCCTCAAGGATCTGTAGTATGCAATAGGTGTAAAATAAATACGTGTTAACTTTGGGCATTCAAGTTTGGACCTCCTTCCATAATACTTCCATGTCTCGTACAGTGTCTTAAAGGCATTCCAATGAAGAAAGGCTTCATATCCTTTCATATGTTTTCTCCTTTTTGCAGATGGGAAAATGCAGGTCCTGAGAATCTAAGATTGTGCTGAGGCCAGGCACAGAGTTTGCGAGGCGCACAGGCAGGCCCCCCAGGCACGTGCAGCGTTAGAACACAGTTTTTCAGGTTCTCAGGGCTCCGGTCATAAAATAAGTTAATGTAGTTACTCATGATAAATACCAGTCTAGATAGAGAACCTTGCGTAAGCGCTCAGTGTACATCCACAGCTCTGCACAGTCCATAAAAACAGGACCATCTGAGAAATCAGCTCAGCGTCTGATCTAACACCAGGATGTAAACTCAGTGACCTTTGGCACAGCAGGAAGACTTCACGCACGGATGAAAAAAAAAAGCTTGCCCTCCTTCTGTCGTCTTTTTAACTTCCACAGTGCACAAATTGAGGTACCTGAAGTTTGTTCTTTGAAGAACTGTGGATGATACAAACAAAAAATCGTTTTTGTCCTCTTCATCCTTTCCTTGGGAAAAATGGAGTGTTACTGGTACGTTGGTCACTAGTCTCTGTTTTTGACTTCCGGTATGGGCAAGTATCTGGCCTCTACTCGAAAGGGGGTAGTAATTGTTTTGAGATTGTATTTTGAGAATGACTTGAATGAGCACATCTTAAAAGTGAAAAGAATTTAGAATCCTACCCGAATTTTCCCTGGGTAATCCAGATTTCAGCTATTCCTTCCTGCAGTTCCAAGTCAGTTAGTTGACAGATACTGACTGATCACCTCTTGGTACCAAGTACCGGGGATGCCAGTGAACAAAACAAAGTCTCCACCATCAAGGAGCAGCAAACAAACAATAAACATGCAAATGAACACACAAAGATCATTTCAAGTGCTGGCCTTTGCTGTGAGGAGGCTATGGGGTGCTGGAGTGACCACAGGGAAGAGAAGTGCTTTATCCAGGGTCATCAGGGATGACCTCAGCCAAGGTAGCTTTGGTGCTGAGGTATAAATGATGAAAAGAAGAACCCATAGCAATAGAGGGATGTTCCAGACAGAAGACGTGGCCAATACAGAGACCTTGAGTCAGGAAGAAGCTTGACAAGCGAGAGGGATGAGAAGACAACCATTATGGTGGAAGCATAGAAACCAGGTGGAGAGCGGAACAAGAGGGGGTCCAAGAACTAGACCAGGGTCAGATCCCACAGGACCTGGTAAGTCAGGGTAGGGTTTGGCCACAGTGGGACGTCATCAGAGGGGTTTAGAGCAGAAGTAACATGATCTGGCTGGTGGGTGGCAGATGAACTAGAAAAAGGGCAAAATGAGGGCAGTCCCTTCGAGGAGGTGGCCTCAGTAGGCCAAAGAAGAGATGAGGATACTTGGATTAGGTGTGGAGCAATTATATTTGTCAAACATTGAACTAGAGATGATGGAATTTTCTGATGGATTGGCCACGTGAGGAGGGATAGGCACCATGGGTGAGGCTTCAGTTTTTTGTTTGAGCAACGGGGTGGATAATGGTGCCAGTCACTGAGCTGGGAAAGACAGAATGGAGAGTGCAGGCAGAATGAGAATCCCTAGTTCTGCGGTAGCTCTGTGGAGTTTGAAATGCCCGGGTGAGAGCCATGCAGAGATGTCCAACAGACATTTGCATACATGAGATGGCATTGAGGGCTTTGAGGGATAAATTTGAGACCTCTCAGTGTATATAAATGGTATTGAAAACCAAAGGACTGCGTGCGATGCTTTGAGGAGTGAGTATGGACAGAGAGGAGAAGCCAGGAAGAATCGAGGAGTCTAATAAAAGAAGAGCAAGCAGCAGAAGAATGAAAAGCAATGAGTCGCTAATGAGCTAGGGAAGTCCAAGGGAGTGTGATACAGAGCCCTGGAGAAGAAGACGTACCGGGAAGGAAGACTCGGTCAAGGATGTCCAATGCTGTCCAAAAATGAAACGAGAACAGCGAATTAACTTTGACAAAGCCACATTGGTGACCTTGATAAGGGTCCTTTCAGTGGGGTGGTGTGGGAGGAAATCCCATCAGAGTGGGCTGAGGGGAGACAGCATTGAAGAGAAGGAGACAAGGAATACTAAACTCTTTCAAAGAATTCTGCCATGAAGGGGAGCAGAGAAATGGGGATGTACCTAGAGGGGGGGTGCAGGGTCAAGAGAAAGTCCGTTGATTTGATGGTTTGATTACTTTTAAATGGGTGAAAATGAATAAGGCATGTTTTGAAGGCTGATGGGAATTATCCAATGGAGAGGGAAATTGATCTATGTCCCTACTCACAGTTCAGCGGGGGGGGGGGGGGGGGGTAGGAAATAAATGCTCTTTTGAGCACATTCTCCAAATGTGGCACATTTAAACACACTTCAGAATTTTTTATTTTTTATTCATTGAATCTTTATATTTGCAAGCTCTTTTACTTTCCTGTGATTATGGAATTGTGTTGATCTGGTTGGAAGAGTTAAATATTTTTAAATGCAATACATTCACGTGTTGAGATTATGATCAGATGTTGAGGCAAACACTGCCAAAGTAAGATTTTGACATGCACAGGCAAGGTTCTCGTGTCAGGGCTTCTGCCTTACACAACTGCAAGGGACATCAGTTGTTTGAATTACAGTGTGAATGGTGTCTTCTGCAATCGGGCAAAATGGCTGGTTTGAGCAGATTCTTTGGGCTCGCTCTTCCACCAACCAACCACTGGTGCAGATCCATCTCCAGACTTTCTCCACTGATGTAGGAATCTGGCTGTATACATCAACCCGCTCACCACTGCCACATCCGAAGATGCTGATGTTGTATTGCCCAATCTGTCTCTCAGAAGGCCTTTTGCATCCAGAGGCAATGGAAGACGTTCATAGCAAACCACGTACCCCAATTTTTTGTGTCACAATGTAAGATCAGCATATGCCCAACCCAGCTCTGCACCTTCAGGCAAGACTGAATACTCAAAGGTGTTCCCAAAAAAGTTATTTCATTTTCCGTACTCATTGTAGCAGTCATTTGAGAATGCCTGCCCAGACCATACTCTCTTCCAGATTTTGCAGGATGGGGCAGTGAATCATCCTACCACTTGTGCAGTTGAGTGGTCTTGGGAGGGGGCATCTGACAGAAGAGCAGGTGAGGAGCACCAGTCAGACTCCCCCTTAAGGATTCAAATGCTATGTAGGATGGCTGGTCTCCTGGCACCATATCTCTCCCAGCGGGAGCTGGCTCGGTGTGTTCCTGGCCCCCTGGCAGCACTCAGACTCATCACTACCCTCTGACTTCAAGTACTCAGGACTGGCCTCCCTAAGGCCTTCATCCCTGTCTCTGCCCATCAACGCAAGAAGCTGGGGCTCAAGGTTACCCTTAATCCTTCATACTGTCATCACCACATGGCCATTTCCATTCCCACTTCTGACCAGTCTCCCAGCCCTTCCCCATTTCCTAGAACCTTCTGTTGTATTCTCTGGAAACTTCAGATGACACTCTTAGAAGAGGACTCCAAAGAACTTTTGTTCATGTGGGTTATATCCATCAATACATACTGGATTTGAAATTAAACATGAAAATTAACTTACTAACTTTAAAATAACTAATAAAACCATCAAATATTTTATGAAAACTAACCGTATATTTTTAAAGTCAAGGGAAGAGTGGCGTTGTTTTACATTTCTGCAAATCTCTTTAACTTCTGGCTTAATAGAAGACAGCTGGAATCTCCTATCCACTTCTGCATTCAATCTGTGGTGTTATCACACATCACGTAGCCTCTGGAAAATTCCACTGTGCACTTGTGAGAGAACGAGAGCAAAAAGACAAATAATATCGTAGTCTTACTATGAAAATAGTTTTTGACTTGTGGATCTGTGACAGGGACTCAGAGACTCCCTGGGGTTCCTAAACTACACTTTGAGAATCACTGTTCTAACTGAGCCCTCGTTCTCCCCTGAGGACTCTCCCTCCCCCAAAATCCTCTCGAATGGTGGTAGGTTCTCTCCAACACTCCTTCTATCCCTGGACTGTGAAGGAGAATGCTTGCTTTCCTTGCTCCTTGTGCCACTTTCAAGACTACATCCCCACCCTAAAAATCCCCATCGAACCATCAGATGAGTCTACTCATTTCCCCTCCTTGTTGTGGTCATTGCAGACTGCCAGGTTATTCCTCTCTTTCCTTGAAGCTTTAAGTCCTGGTTCACTGCTTAGCTACTGCTCCTGCTTTAATTCCTGATTATTTCAATATTCATAGACAAAATCTTTCCAACGTCCTGGCAGCTCAGTTCCTTAACTTCTGCTCCAGTGATCTTGTTCTCCACTCTACTGCAATCACTCACTCTCACAGTCAGCCTTGACTTTGTCGTTTCCTATTGCCACCCTCTTCCACTCTCTTACTTTCCAGTTCACTCCTCCAGTACCCTGACTCCCATAATTCTGCAACTCCCTGAAATCTATTACCTTTCATGGCCTGTCATCTCTCACTTCCCTCCTCACCCAGATTAGATTCCATTATGATATTAACTTCCTCACATGCACCCTACACTCCCTTGCCATTTCTCACTTCATTGTATTTGCTTTGCTAGGTCAAGGTTGTTCAGTCTGATTCTCCTCCTCCTCGGTGCTTGCATCAGTTTAAACATGCCTGGAGAAACACACCAGACCACACTGCCTGATTTCACTTTAAATCCACACTCACCCCGCTCCTGGGTTCTAATGCCACTCAGCATCCACACGAGATGTCTGTAGTCTAGTCACTGTCCCACCATCTCCAACATTCCCAAATTTTCTCACACATCCTCACTCTCATCTGAGAATCTTTGTTCCTTCTTTGATCGAGAGCATAGGAACGTACTTTCCATAATGGTATGGACTGAAGGTTTGTCTCCCCACAAATTCGTATGTTGAAGCCCTTCTCCCCAGTGTGATGGTATTTGGAGGTGGGCCCCCAGGGAGGTGATCAGGGTTAGATGAGGTCATGAGGAGAGAGCACTCATGATGGGATTAGTCGCCTTACAAAAAGAGAAGGAGACACAAGATTGTTAATCTCTCTCTGTCTCTCTCCACCAAGGAAAAGTCATGTGAGCACACAGCAAGAAGGGGGCATCTGCAAGCCGTGAAAAGGGTCCTCACCAAGAACCAAATCTGCCAGGACCTTGATCTGGGACCACCCAGCCTCCATATCTGTGAGAGAACGATGTCTGCTGTGGGTTCCCAGCCTAGTTGTTACAGCAGCCGGACCTGATGGAGACACACATGCTGCCGCGGTTGTGCCTATCCACCCGCCAGAGTCAGCTGTCGTGCTCTGCCTCCCTCCTACTCCCCCCTCATCTTCCCCCCTTCTTCTTCTTCTTCCTCTCTTTCTCTCTCACACGCATACAGGAAAACACAAATATGGAATCAATAATAACAACAATTACAATTGACATAAATGTATGACGTACTGACACCGTGCCAGGTGTTTCAAACGCAGTATCTCCCCCATCACAGACAACACTATGGCATGGGTGCTGTGATTACTCCCATTTTACAGATGAAGAAATCCAGGCTCACGTGGGTGGTTTAGTCCTTTCTCAAGGCCACACACTTGTCAGAAGTAAAAATAACCCCAAGGGTTTATTTCCCATTGTAGGCGCTTCCCTCCCCTTAGTCAACTTGACCTCCCAGATGAGGGAGAGGAAGTTGCATAGCTGTTTGGGGAAGATAAATATTCTCATTCAAAACACCAACTGCAGGGAGCTTTTGTGCTGGATGTGGGAAATAAGGAGAATTCTGCAATAGCAGAAAGTGGATGGATGAAAGATGCCCTGTCCCCTAAGACAGCGGTACCCAGCGGTGCTTGAATGTCCCCTGCAGTCAAGACGAGCCAAGCTGGCAGGTGGATGGCCGGCCTTCACAAAGAACTCTCTGTTCATTCTCTAGCATTAAGTGGGGCAGTTCTGGCCTGATAGGAACGCATACCAGCCCATTACTCACCGTCTATTCTATTTCTCCTCCCAGGGATGATATTCACGTACTGGAGTTCGGGTGTTTCTGCATGGCTTCCATCAATGAAGTCTAGCTTAGACTTAGACTGTTCTCTGAGGAAGGGTGATACCACGAGACACAGCTACTGTTACTGGAGAAAGGTCCCTTAGCCAAATAATTTTGGGAACTACTACATACAATAGCATAACAGGCTGAAGTCTATCAAGAACTCGGAGGTGGTCTGCAGGAAAGAAACTCAATAATTTAATTGCTTTTCATGGAATACTATCAACAGTTCGAGGATAGGGTGCTCCACAGAACGTGAGTGGGGAGATGCTATCCCAGGCAGAATTGCGTGCCAGTCAAATTTGCTTTGAAGAGGGCCTGGGATTAAATAAGATCAAGGCAGGATCTTAACTGAGTCTACTGAGTAGACTCCGCTTTCTGATTTTTAATTTCTTGGATGACTAATCTACTGATAGTATCCTAAATTTACAGGGAAAAAAATATCCCTGCTTCACTTTCCACTGCAGAAACAAAACGAGTAACCTTGAACAATCATTCCCCTGACCTGCCTAAGTATCTCATCTGGGCTGGAGAAAAGAGTGACGAGCCAGTCACCTTCTTCCTAAGAAAGGATGATGAGGCCAGAGATCGATGTGAACTGAGGACCTCTGCTAGGAAGTGAGCACGAGCAGCCGTGTTTGCTGTGGACACGCTGGGTAGCAGGTCCCCCGGCTGGGCCCTCAGCAGACAGGCACCCATTTCCTCCCTCCAGGCTGCCTCTGATGCACCACTGACCCGTCCATGTGGGGAATACCCAGAACCTAGCACTGAATACCCAGAACCCAGCACCGTGCCTCCGCTGAGGAGACACTCAATAAATATTTATTAACGGAAGGAAGGGAGGGAGGAAGGAAACAGATTGAGGTTTGTAGATGTTAACTTGCCCAATGTCACACCTCTTGCAAGCAGGAGAGCCAGGACTCAAAGGCAGCGTGGCTCAGTTCTTCTACGCCTCGCCAAGCTGCCACGTTTTTGTGAATCAACGCACGACCAGCCCCTAGGAGCCGGCTTGAGGCTCCAGCCACACTTGCTCAGGGCCTTAGCTTCGGCATTATTGTAGTTGGTGCAATCAAAATTGGTGCATTTATAGGGCACTTTTGGGGGGCTGCCCGATAATAACATCCAAAATTTGTTGAGCACTTCCTATGTGCCAGGCACGACACTAAGAACTGGACACAACTCGTTTCCATGACCGTCCCGGGAAATCGGTGCAATTATAACCCCCGTTTTACAGATGAGGAAACTGAGGAGCAGAGAGACTAGGTGACCACCCCTAATTAAGTGGTGGAATGAGGATCTGGCACTGAGGCACTTTAACCCTCAAATCCCTGCTCTTAGTCTATTTCCCTAAGTCCGTTCCCTCTGTCCGATGACAGACATCCTGAAGGAAAGAAAAGACAGAGGCAAGTACCGCGCGAAGCTGGATAATTAAATATATTTATTTCGTTACTTTAACCCTTAAAAGTGCGTAGTTCTAAGCACATCACACGTATCCCCTCATTTGATTCTCATACTACCATGAAACAACAGCATGGGGCTGGTCCTGTTATTACTCCGACTTCATAGATGAGGAACCGGAGGCATCGTCTCCATGGGTGGGAAACTTGCCCACACAGCAGGTGACAGAGATGGGACCCAAACCCAGACAGTCCGGCTCCCTCGACTTTGGGCTGAACCACCACAGAGTGCTGTCTGCTGAGAGCAAGAGGGCATCTCATTTAAAAGTGAGGTACCCTCCCACTAGCAGGGGGAGGAGGGTAGCAAAACAGGAACACCGAGTCCTCTGCAGTCCTGGAAGTTCAACGGGAGCGGGGAGCTTGAATGACATCACTGTTCGATTTAGATTTCCTGGCCCAGTCGGTTCCTGTGCGTCCCACTGGAAATTAATAGCTGATTGTTTCTTTGCATTCTTGTGGGAGGGGTGGGCCATCCTCCTCGGGCTGCTAGCCATGGAAAAGTAAGCCCTCAGCCAGCGTCAGGCAGGTAAAGGGGACCAAATCCCTGTGACAGAGATGGGTCAACTCCTGCTTACTTGGCTGGTCTAGGAGCTGGGCCCTCATTGTCCCCTCGGGGGCAGGAAACCTGCCCTGGGCTCGGTTCACAGCTCTTCTGATGGAGGGAGCAGGGATGGAGGGAGCAGGAGGAAGGAAGGGAGGAAAGAAAAGCCGGGTCAGATTATTTGTTAGAAGGGACAGAGGTCTTCTAAGGAAGTGATGCGGAGCCGGACCCACAGCGTCAGTGGAAGTGGCAGAGCCGATCACAGTGAACCCTGCTTAGCTCTGCAAGACTGTGCCCACTACGCTGCGAAGAGGTGGGACAGGAGCTCCGAGGCTGGGAGTGATACCCAACCAGGGGCAGGACAAGTGCCCAATGAATATATGTTAAATATCTTAGGACACCCATATAAGTTAATAGCACCTCGAGGAGCGGGGCCTTACTTTTCTCTGGCCCATAAATGCTTGCCTCCCTTTTCTGTTTAACCCTGTGACTAAAGGGATTCTAAGTGAACCCGGACCACAGGCCTCATTCCCAGCCACCCTTTTCCCCCACCTCACCCTGTGCTGGGTCTCCCCGAGCTGCTGGCGGTCTGGGAAGGCAGTACCGCATACAGGTCAAGGGTGCCAGCTATGGAGGCGAACCAGCTTTCAACGCTGAGCCAGCAACCTACCAAGGCGACCTTGGGCAGCTTACTTAACCTCCCTGGGCCTGCTCTCTTTCTCCCTTGCTCTCTTTCTCCCCCTGATGAACACCCACTTCCCCCTCCACGAGCCAGGTCAAGAATTTATCCTTCCCCTGCATCCCAGGCAGGCTGCCCTAGCACTTAGCACACCGTCCCTTAGCGCCTTGCCTCAGTGTGTCATGGTGGTCACCTCACCTGTCTCCACGCACCAGTTACGCAATCAACGACACCATGTTATTTATCTCCAAATCCCAATACCTAGGCAATTCCTGAGCTATCACAGAGGTCTTTCTGGAAGAGGAAAAGTGAGAATGAGGAAGGAAAGACAGAGGCAGGGAGGAAGGGAGGACAGGCATAATTGATCACCCCTCTAAAGCAACAGGCATGGTTTGAAAAGTACTAGAAACATGTTCTTTCCCCCAAATGTCCGTACAGCTTGCCTAGCCTCTAACATTTCCTGCCTAGGAGATTTGTTCCTTAGGGTAAAGATACTGTCTCCAGGATCTCCGTTTTCTTTTCCAAGGGTAATGTGTGCAACTATTAACAGCCAAGCACCTTAGCATTCGTTTATAAGATGGATTTTCAAAGGACAAGTGGGGGAAAACCCCGTCAGGACTTTTGTCCTAAAAGTGAAGGAAAGAGGCCCCCCAAAAGGGAAGGGACATATCCGTGACTTAAAAAAAATGTCAATCTCAGTGAGTCAGAGTCATAAGAACGAGAACACGCGATTCCCATTCCCACTCTGCCCGCCACCCACACCCCGCCCCAGTTCTCTCTAGCGCACACCCCTGGGAGAAAGTTCTTTTCAGGCTCCAGCTGGTACCCCAGTCTCGTAAGCAAGATCGGAATCTCCAGTGACTGCTCCACTGCTTTGGTGCTGACAGAATGTCCCCTCTCTCTCTTTCCTTTGAAGATAGGGACCCATTGGTTATCACTTCAACCTGTGAGTTTGGACTTGGTAAGGCAAAGGACCCTCATCCACCATTCCAGAAGTGCAAGGGACCTCAGAGGTCACTACCTCCAACTCTCTGCCTCATGACGGCCCCTCGCCAGCACCCACAGGAAGGGGGCAGTCTGGACCCTCGGAGGGAAGACATGGAAGAGATGTTCACTGCCTCTTGAAGCAGCCATTCCATTTTGGGACACTCCAATGGCTAGATATGACCTGGAATCAGCCGGCCTGAAGCCTTTATGAAGGAGAAAAACAAGTAAAGCAAGTGATGTGTGTCAGATGACACTTGGGGAAATTCTGCAGAAGGTCAAGGGTAAGGAACGGATGATGTCTTTGCCTCATTTTTTGATAGACATAGATTTACCTGCATAAGTGACCAAGTGTGATGGTTAATTTTACATGTCAACCTGACTGGGCTAAGCAGTGCCCAGATGACCCATAACACGCTTCTGGGTGTGTCTGTGAGGGTGTGCTGGAAGGGATTAGCCTTTGAATTGGTATACCCGGTAGAAGAGATCACCCTCACCGACGCGGGTGGGCCTCACCCAATTGCGTGAAGGGTGCGCATAGAACGAAAGGCAAAGGCAGGGTGAATCTGCTCTCTGCCTGAACTGGGACACCCGTCTTCTCCTGCCCTTGGACATCGGTGCTCCTGCTTCTCCTTCAGACTCAGCCCGGGGTTCACCCATTGCATGTTAACATAAATAACATTTTCATGAAGACTGACTGTATTTTCCAAAAACAAACTATATGCAGTGAGAAGAGTGGCATCGTTTTTCATTTCTGCCAATCTCTTTAGTGCCCAGCTCAGGAGAAAATAACCGGATTCTCATACCTGCTTCTGCATTCAGTCTGTTATAATAGCCATGTCCTACAGCTGCTGGAAAAGCCCACCGTGCTCTCGTGTGAGAATGGGAAAAGAAAAGGCAAATAATGGAGCACTGTATCATTCACGTATTAGTATTAGAAGAGTATTGAGCTCAAGAACCCCACGAAAGGTTCTCAAACAATTAAGAGCAGCTACATAATTTGCAGTGCAACTGAACATTTGGGGTCCCTTGTCCGAAAGGCATTAAGAATTTCAAGGCAGCCGCACAGAGCGTTACACTGAGCATGGGGCCCGTCGTGACTTGCACGGGTTCTGAGGGCAACTTCAAAGGCCCCCAGACCACGCTTTGCTACTGTAGGATTCCACCTGCATCTTGAATCAAAGGGCTGGCTTAGGGCCACAGTGCACACCGAGGTGCTACAGAAGTCAGTGTGCGTGTGTGTGTGTGTGCGTGCACACGTGTGCATGCGTGCGTGCATGGATCTAAGCTGCTGGATCACTGGGTGTAAGTGTTCTCGAGCAGTAACATATTCATAATGCGAAAGGCGTCATTGTGCAGGGCTTTCCCTGGGTGCGTGCCGAACCTTGTACCCTCTTCAGCCTCTTACTCCATACTGACCACACACACACATACGCACACACACACCCCTAACTGAGGCACTGCACCCCTCGTCTTCCTAATGGCTGCACACCAGAAAGTGAGATACTTGACGTGGTTTCCTGTTTTGTGTTTTTATTGTGGTTACGGGCTTTGATCAGCCAAACTGACATGCACGGTCCTCATTTTCCTGTTTGGTGCCTGACACATAGTAGGCTCTCTGTGCTTCTACTGAGTTATAGCTCTCGTGGCTGAGGCAAATTCTGCCTATTAAATGCTGTCACCAGCAGTTGGCTGGCCGCACAAGCACACGCTTTGGTCCTCCCTCCTGACAAGTAGGCTCTTGGGGAGATCTGCCATCCCACTACCGATGCGTGGACGAGCGTATTCAAATGACAAGGCGCTGCTCTCCGGCAGGGAGCTAGCAACTCAGGCATGATGGGCCTGAGGCTCACGTATGTATTCGGCTCATGAAGGACATGCATTGTTGTTGTTGAAGCAGGCTCCACACCCAGGGTGGAGCCCAACGCAGGGCTTGACCTCACGACCCTGAGAGCAAGACCCGAGCAGAGACCAAGAGTCGGATACTCAACCGACTGAGCCACCCAGGTGCCCCAAGGACATATGTTTTTGTAGTATTTGGAATGATGCCCTCAGAATTCTGGTAACAGGGGCGCCTGGGTGGCACAGCGGTTAAGCGTCTGCCTTCGGCTCAGGGCGTGATCCCAGCGTTATGGGATCGAGCCCCACATCAGGCTCCTCCGCTATGAGCCTGCTTCTTCCTCTCCCACTCCCCCTGCTTGTGTTCCCTCTCTCGCTGGCTGTCTCTATCTCTGTTGAATAAATAAATAAAAATCTTTAAAAAAAAAAAGAATTCTGGTAACAAATTAATCCATTTTAATGAACATTATGCACGTTTATAAATATATTGTGGATCCATTTACAATTCTGGTCAAATTACCTCTCTCTTCGGCACAGAGAAGTGACTGCGGCTGCTCTCCCACTCAAATAAAAAATCACGCGATAAGGGAATTAATTTCTTACCTAAAACAGCAGGGCGTTTTTCTATCCATATTAGATATTCATCCTGCTGCAGGTGCAAGGACCCAGGATCTGTAGTTCAACTCTGCCACTTTACAGATGGGGAAATTGAGGCTCGGAGACAAGAAGTGACTTATTTGGGGCATCTGGGTGGCTCAGTCAGTTAAGTGTCTGCCTTCGGCTCAGGGCACAATCCCAGGGTCCTGGGATTGAGCCTCACATCAGGCTCCCTGCTCAGCGGAGAGCGTGCATCTCCCTCTTCCTCTTCCTCTCCCCCTGCTTGTGCTCTCTCTCTCTGTCTCAAATAAATAAATAAATTTTTCAAAAGAAAAACAAAAAGAAGTGACTTATTTGTCCAAGAACACACAGCTATCTAGGGGCAGCTCTGAGATGCACACCCACTTCTCCAAACAATTCGGTAACGGACCATCCACACCAGGAGAATGTGGGCTCTCAGGACAGGGTGAGTCCAGATTACTGAACATTTAACCCCTGATTCATGAGGGGATCATTAACAAGTAAAGCCAAAAACATCTCTTCCGAATCCAGCTGGACTGCAAACCCTCTGCTCTTGCCCTGAGAGCTCTATCCCTTCCCAGATGTTTATTGGAAACCTCTTTCCTCCCTCCTCAGCATCTTCATCCTCTTCCCCTCCACCAGCACCCTTTCCTTCTTGACAGGGTGTATTCAAACCTTCACACGGCGGGCTGCCCCCTGTAGCTGCAATTCTATTTCTGTCTCCTTTCTACTGCCCAACTCCTGGAAGTGATAGATACAGGGAGGCCTCCCTTTTCTCACCTCCCTGGACCGAGCTAAGCCTTTGCAGTCTGGCTGCCATCCCAGCGCTTTGCAGAAACCACCTGATCAAGGGTCAATGATGTGCTTGTTTCTAAATCAGATGGCTTTCTCCTTGCCATCAAGGATGTGCTTCCCTAATAGCGACAGTTGTCATGATAATATGGAAGCTTTTATACTAAAATAGGTCAGGGGTTAAAAAGCCATTTGTAAGTTCAGGAGTTAAAAGCCAGACCACCTGGTTCACCTCTCGCTCCCAAAACTGAAGCGAGTTGCGCCTCAGCTTCCGTATCTGTGAAATGGGAACACAGCCGTACCCAGCACATGGAGTCTGGGTGGAAGTCCATGAAATGTGCTTGGCACACAACCTGGCACATAGTACATGCTCAACAAAAGTGAGTTGTTGTCGATGTAAAATTCATAACTCGAAGGTGACTAAGAGTTTACTTCTGCAGTACCCATTCACAGGGCCACCGAATGGAAGTGCTGGTTTATGCTCTGAAGTTTATGTTCCTCCTGGCTGCTCTCATACATCCCTCTCTTGGGCATAGCTCCTTAAAATAGATCCATTTGGAGATCTGTTGAGGCGAATGACACTTCCTCCCCCAATGGTCTCCCTACGTGTCTCAGAGACCTATAGGATCTGTACTCGGAGTGCCCAAAATTCACTTCAATGAAGAACAAATTCAAATGAACCTTAAATTCACGGGACACCCATGGCTTGCAACAAACATCTCCAAGTGGCTCTCCCCACTTCCCTCAAGCTAAGCCCTTGCATTCTCCCATCCCCAGGTGGCTCCTGAATTTCCATGAGGTTTCCAAGACCCACACTCAGCTGTAGCCAACTACTTGAGATTTTTTCCAATTCACTCTTTACTTTTCCTTGCTTTTGGCTGGTAAGTGCAGAGTATGTAAGCTCAGAAATCGTTCAGGTACTATAGGATTTCTTCCTTGTTCTACGTAATGACGATGATGATGGTGGTGGTAGTGGTGGTGGTGGTGGTGGAAGATAGATCTAGAGTGCTTACTAGGTGCAAAGGTTGTTTCTAAGCACTTTCCAATGCATTCCTTCAAATGCACATGCAGAATTCTGCATTTTCTCACTTCCAACTTTTAACAAAATGACCTCTGCTCTCATTTTCATTATGAGCAGATATCTCTCTTAAGTAGCACGCTCAACAGTCTCACTGCTTTTGTGCATATAGGAAATGAAGGATTTAGTAATAGTTGTATGACACCTCAAAGCAAGCACACATACAATCCAGAAGCCGTAAATAAGGGACAATCAGGTGGCTGACTTAATATACCTGCCCCGGTGACTTCGTCCTCTTCAGTGCTGCTGGACGCGCTTTTACCTAGAGTGCGATTTTGCTCTTCATTATAAAATAATATAAACTGAACAATGATTACAGAAGCTTCTACAGCGCTAGTCTGCGTGCTTACCAGGTCCCGAGCTCCGTGCGAAGAGCTTCACACATGTTATCTTACGGAATCTTCAAAACAACCATGAGCTGACTATTGTTCTTACCTCCATTTTACAGATAAGGAAACTGAGGTTAAGAAAATAATTTGCCCAAGTCATACTAAGCGGAGGTTCAGTCACAGGTGCATCTGACTTCAAAGCCCAGGCTCTCAGGGGCTCAGTTTCTAGGTTGATTTGTGCAGCAGAACGTTCTCCCTGTTGTCCATCCACACCTGACTGTCCGTGCCTTCCCCGGCTTCTCTCCCTTCTCCTGCTCCCGGGGGACTCTTTCAGCCCTCGAGGTGAGCAATTATTTTCACAGCATCCCTGATCTTGCCTACACACTCTTTAAAGCTGTCTCATCCATCCCCGTCTCCCTAAAGATGACCACAGCTCCTGGCACACAGCGCATAAACGATGCGTATTTGTGGAATGAATAAACAAATCACCTGTCTAACGATTATTTGGAAAATACAAACCATTTCATCCTCAGTGAATGATCTAAAAGCTTCAACATTTAAGCTTTTGTGGTTTGGGGCCCATGCAGGGCTGGAACTCACTGTAAGCACATCGATACAAGGCATTGGTTCTCAACCAAGAGCGATGTTGTGCCTCCCCCCACCCCCCCTCCTGCCAAGGACATTCAGCAAAGTCTATTAACATTTTAATTCCCATGACTGGGGGTGGGGAGAAGGGGTGAAGAGGCCTGTGGCATCTAATGGCAAGGTCCCACAGTACCAGGGCAGTCACCCACAACAAGGAATTTTCAGATTCAAGGTGTCAATTGTGCTGAGGTTGGGAAGCCTGATGTAACAGTTTGGTTTGTCTTCCGAAAACTGGTGTCCTGGCGGCCAAGATGGGTCAGGAATACAAAAGCCCTCCTGTTTATCTGAGTGGCCAGTGCTGAAACCCAGGGTTGGCATTGACCTCTTGTTTGAAAGGAAGGAACAGGGGAAAAATTGGGAATCCAGCTCGAGGATCCAGAGGTCTAACTTCTTTTTTTTTTTTTTTAAGATTTTATTTATTAATTTGACATAGAGAGACAGCCAGCGAGAGAGGGAACACAAGCAGGGGGAGTGGGAGAGGAAGAAGCAGGCTCCCAGCAGAGGAGCCTGATATGGGGCTCAATCCCAGGACCCCGGGATCACGCCCTGAGCCGAACGCAGATGCCTAACAACTGCGCCACCCAGGTGCCCCCAGAGGTCTAACTTCTGACCCTGACACCTGGAATTACCATGATGTGCTGCTCTAGGCAAGCCGTTGGGTCCAACTTCTCACCTATAAAATGTGCGTGTGTGCATGCAGGGCGTGGCGAGGGAGCCCTTCTAGCTCTAAAATCCTCTCGTTTTCATGAATTCTGAAAGTCGAACTTCTTTTTTAAACTTATCCCCCTGGTTCACATCCAATCTCAAGTCAAGCATTATGTTTACTTTTAAGACCCTCTTGCAATTGCCTCTTTTCCCTCCTGTGCCAACCCCACCTACACACAGACGCACAATTGCCCCGCCCAGGCCCTCACCACCACCGCTTGGATTATAGGACCGTGCTCCTCATGAACCTCCCTTTCTCCAGCCTTAATCCTCAAAATCAGGAGCTTGACCTGGATTCCCAGCAGCCACTCATATGTGACCTGAGGCACATTCTCTCTCCTCGTTTTGCTCTCCACCCTCCCCGGAGGGTGGCTCAGATGCTTCAGGATCCCTCATCGTGGAAACTTCCCCAAAGTCAGCAGAAGTGCCTCTTCTTCATTCACACTGTAGTACCCTCTTTGCCTAAAAGCAGGGCATACATTTCCCCTGTGAAAGATATCTTCCTGGTACCAGGAAGAAAAGAACACTCTAATTACCTAAGATGGGGAGCTGACACTGAGATGAGTCTGCTCTATAAATAGCCCTTATCTTGCCTTCGTTTCCCCAATATGTTTCCTAGTCACACTCCCACACTCTGCCACCCCCAGAAACCCAAAGCCCTCTCCCTTGTCCAACTACTTTGCTGCAATTGATCGCCCTTTGTTATAATAGCATCTAAGCCCCCTAATCGACCATTCTTGGAGATCTTCAGGAATCTTGCTTTTCTAGGAAGCTCCCCATGCCACATAACAATATTAACATCGAGTAAACTGTGTGTGCTTTTCTCCCGTCACTCTGTCATTTGTCAGCTTAATTCACAGTCCTGAATCTCAGAACCTAAGACGGTAGAGGAAAAGTTTTCCTTCCCCTACAAAGGCAAAAGTATTATTAAACAACTATGGCCCGCAGCTGTTTCTACATTATGTGCCAGTTAGGGATATTCTTTATTATCTTTATTATCCCTGTGGTGGGAGAGTGGGGAGAAGTGGACTGATTTTTTGTTTAGAAGAACATGGTGATGAGCCTTTAGGTATAAAAGGTTCCCTGGCTCAGATCAGAATGAGGAAGCAGAAATAAAGGAAGTGGAATGTGTTCTCTGTAATTAAGTAATAAGAATTCTCTTTCCCCCTTGCAACCTGGGCCATACACATATCAGAGAGGCCCAGGAGTTCTCTAGGGGAAGAAAATGAAAGCAGTTGCCCCTCAGAGTCAGGGCCGGCGCAGGCCCCAACAACACAGAGCTTGACTAGGTCAAAGTCAGAGACTTTTTAGATGCTATGGCAGTTACACATTAACATTATCTGGTGCTTTCTATGCGCCAGGCATGGTTCTGAGCCCCTTACAAGTATCAGGGTGATTTAATCTCCACAATGATCCCAATGGTGTTATCTCCATTTTACAAATGAGGACACTGAAACACGGAGAAGTTAAGTGACTTGCTTAACACCACCCAGCTGGTAGGAGGCACAACTGGGATCTGAACCTGGACAGTCTGATGTGAAGATTGGTGCTTTTCACTACTTTACTGGTATTGCACGTGAGTGTGCTTGATGTAATTCTGTTAGACCAGAAGAATATGGGAAGTAAAACTGAAAGAACTAAATATACCCCCTTGTCCCAGGGGCTAAGTGGTGCGGAGAGCTGAAAGTAGCCCCAGCATCAGTGAGGAGGGGGCTGGAGGGGATAGAGAAATGGGGACCGCGGGAGGTGCGAGATGGTGCTGGTCTCTCTCCTTTGCTGAGTCCCCTGTGGGGATGGGCAGGTCTCAGAGTATTTTTTTTTCTGGATATTGGAGGAAAGAGTGAGTCCAGTTACAGCTGGACCACCGCAAGACGCCTTAGGTATGGTAGGGTTCAGAAGATGAGTTGTTAAGAGAAGTGATAAACTAAACCTTCCCCTCTTGCCATCAAGGAAGCAATGAAGGAGGCTGCACCCCCATGCCCACAACCAACCCCCCACCGCCATGAAGGGGAAGATGTGGAGTGCTCTGTGGCGGGGGTGTGATTATTCCTGCTTGTTCAAAGAGTGGGCATCACGGGATTCCGGAGAAAGAACAGAAGGCCCCTTGCCTTCCTTCCCATGAACAATTGACCAGAAGGAAGCAGGGACGCTCAGCCCCTGGATTTCCCCGCAGGAAACCTGGACCCTACTAGGGCCTCCTGCTTCCCCTCCCTCGGCGCGCTGGGTCAGTTCCAGGTGAGCTCTCTGCCTGTTTGGAAAACAGAAGCCAGAAGGGGCCAAGTGCAAACTCAGACCGTGTGTGTGTGTATGTGTGTGTGCATGTATGTGTTCAACTTCAACTCAGATGCTTTTAGAAATAGCAATTTTTAAAAACCTCTGATTCATCAGAGAGGGAGCACGAAAGGTATTTTTCTTCTCGTTTACCCTGCATCTACTGTGTGCTGATACTCTGCTTAGCCCCGAGAGAGAAAGAACGTGTCAGCCTCTTCAGGTGTTTGGGTGGTACTTAATTCCTGAAGCTGCTTAATTACTTTCCTGCACCCTGTTTTTCGTCAATAAACTGGGAACTTGATAGCTGCCTTGCAGAGGTGTTGGGATAGCCTTAAATTTTAATTCCGTGTGAAAGCATCTAGTACCGTCGCTGACACACGGCAATCTCCTCGAGTTCCACATCTATTATTAGTTTTTCATGAATCTGTTATTCATGGAGAGATTCCACCTCTCCGAGATCTCTCTTTCAGCTGTGGCCGTGACGCATACATGGGAAATGACGCACATATGACACAGGGCAGGACGGGAGAGCATTACCAGCCCAGATGGGCACAGAGAGAGTTGTGCCCGAATGTTCTGTGGAGGGAGATCCCCACGTGTTCAGAAGAGCAGGACTCTGGTGTGCAGAAGGGTGAGGTAGGGAGCTCCATGCTTGGGGTGTCCTGTCACCTTCCACTAGTACCCCACACTGTGCTGTCCTGGGGCGCATCCCTGACATCCTTCATGCATCACCTGCTTTACTGGAGAGGCACAATAGCTACGATGAAATCTGCGTGATAGATGAGAAAACTGAGACTCACGGAAAGCCATGCCACCAAGCCACAATCAGCTTGATTGAGTCAAAGAAGGCTGTGGGGTAAAATGTTGCAAGGTTAAGGGGGCAGGCCAGTCACGCACAACTTCAGGCGGAAGCTCAGAGGGTAATCTGGCAGTTGTCATAGTAACAACCTGAGTAGTAAGGACCATGACAACAAACTATGAACTGTTACTAAGCACTTATTTGTTGGGCCAGGCATCATGGAAAATGCTGTGTATAGACTCGTTTGGTTCTCATGGTAACTGTATGAAATTGGAGGTATTATTACTATTATTATTAACTTTCTTTCCTTTACATAGGAAAAGTGGAGGTGTTGAGAGGTTCAGAAATTTTCTCCAAGGTTGCTGGGCTCTGAACTGGCAAGGTCAACTGCAAACCCAGGTCTGTCTACCCCAAAGCTCAGGCACTAAACCACAGCAGCTGCCTCCTGAGTCCTGCGGAGACCAGTGTGTTCTGGAGTATTGTAGAAAGAGGCCTTGTAGGGAACATCCAGCCTGCTCTCATCCAATACCCCTTGTGGCTGGACCATCCTCTGCCTGACAAGAGATGACGGGTCACAGCGGTCCAGGCACAGTCTCTGGAGCTGGGTGAGCAGTTCCTTTGCACTTCACCACCACGTGAGGACTCTAGTTTCCCCCATGCCCGCCCTCTCTCCAGGCTAACCATGCTCCTCTTCACGGAACTTCCACACCCTTCACCTTCCCAGGGTCTGTCTCTGGCAATGATCTAGTTTGCCCATGCCTGCCTTACAACCCAGCACCCCAAACTCAAAAGACAGCCCTGCATATGACTTGACTGGTACAAAGAACATTGGGACCCTCTCCTTTATTTATCATACAATCACACTTTCACTTTCATTGTTTCACACTGCAATAGGTCTTAAGAAATTGCTGAATTTTTTCAAATAAACCTCTTTAAATCAAGTCAAAGCTTTTCCAAAACTCTATGGGTAAACACACTCTGATACAGCTGAAAAATCCAAATGCTTAGTAATGTCATTTTAGAAATTTGAAGAAGAAATTTCAAAAGCAACACACAGTGTTGCATTTTAAATCAAACAACGGAGAACAGAGTAAAGGAAAGGTGAATGATCTTCCTGCTCCCCACATCACCCTTTTTTTCTCCAATGTAAACAATATTAAGTTTGGAGCTACCTTTACAAAACAGACACACATGATACAAGGGTTCTTTTCAAAAAGATTACATCCTATTCCAAGTGTCAGCAAACCATGATCTACAGCCTAATCTGGGCCACTGCCTGCTTTTATAAATAAAGTTTTATTGAAACACAGCCAAGCCTATTTTTTACGTATTGTCTATTGATGCTTTTGCATTGCAATGGCAGAGCCTGAAATATTTGCCATTTGGCCCTTTACAGAAAATGTTTTCCCCTCTCTGCCCTATGTACTACACTTCAACCTTTCACTTAAGACAGTATCATGAACACCTCTCAGGTAACTGCATATAGATCTAACGTTCGTTTAAAAAGCTATCTAATATTTCATAATACGGATGAACTATAATTTATTCTCTAACTTCACTATTTGTGATCTTGTGATATAATAAGAAATACGTATTTTGTCTTCCTTTCTGGTTCCTGGCACAGAGCTTCTAAAACCCTTGGAATTTCCTGAGTAATGGGCTGAGAGGAGCATTTTTATTATTCATTACAAAGCCCTTTGCAACCATACCTGAGTTTATGCTAATGAGGCGACACTTGGTGGGCCCCTAGATAATTTCAGGATGGGGGGCTGGTTGCCAGAGTAACCAACCATGTGATTGGAAGGCAGAAACTTTCAACCCTGTTCCCATACCCCTCCCTACCTCCAGGGAAGGGAGGGGGGGCTGGAAACTGAATCACCAATGGCCAATGATTTCATCAACCGTGCCTATGTAATGGAACCTCCATAAAAACCCTACATGAAGGCGTTCATAGACTACCTGAGATGGTAAGCGCATCCATGTGCTGGGTGGGTGGTGCCCCCAAACTCTACAGGGACAGAAACTCCTGTGTTCAGGATCCCCCCAGACCTTGCCCTATATACTTCATTATCTGGCTGTTTGCTTGCATCCTTCATAAAATTGTTTACAATAAACTGGCAATAGCAAGGAAAGTGTTTCCCTGGATTCTGTGAGCCCTTATAGCAAATTATCCAACCTGAGGAGGGTGCCATGGGAACCACCAATTTGTAGCCAGGTCTGACAGAAATGTGAGTAACCTGAGAACCCATTACTTGTGATTGGCATCTGAAGTGGGGGGTCAGTCTTTTGGGACTGGGCCCTTAATGTCTGGGGTCTGCGCTAACTCCAGGCAATTAGTGTCACAATTAAGTTGACCCGTACGACACCAGTCGGTGTCCACAGAGCGCTAGAGAATTGCTTGGTGTGGAAAAGCCACACGTTTGTCAGAAGTAAAATGTGGGTAAAAAACATCACAGAAGTAGTATCATTGATGGACTCCTCAGATCGCATTCAGATTTCGGCCACTATGGACAATGCCGTAACAAACATCTATTTTTTTAATCCTTCAGAAGAATCTGGACATGATAGAGAGATCACAGGGCTCAAGCATGAAGCTCCTACTGTGCCAGGGAGCCTCTTCAAGCAGCAGTCAGAGGCAGCTGGCTGGTGTTGCCAGGCTCCCAGAGGAGGAATTAAACCTTTAGAAAAGAGAGAATGTCTCTACACAGAGATATGGCCCTGATAGCTTCGCCTGGATGCTCTCCCTAGCTTTCTGCTGTGCCCTCGAGCTCTTCCCTGAGCATCAGTCTCTGTCACTTGAGACACCCCCACCTCACAACCCGGGTGTTAGGGTGGGGCTCCCCACCACTCCATCCAGGCAGGGTATTTGCAGGGCAAGAGGAGTTTGGCTCTGGCGACAGAGTGCCTTGGGTCCTAGAAATGGAAGGAATACACACAGATCACTTGTTCCTAATCTTTTTGTGGTTGTAGATGCCTGAAAGGTAAAGATCTTCTCCCCCACCCCACCCCAGAAAAGCCTGTGTATTTTTTCTGTATGGATTCAGCATAAATTCAGAGCACGCCCGGAATTCCTGAAGATGCTGTCCGTGGTGTATGATCCTTAGGCTAACCACCCCTGCCCCACGTACATTGCAGCCACGTTCCTTATGAGGCTTACCCTCCCCTTGTCATCACTTTGACACAGCAAATTTCTCTGTGATTCATTAACTCTTCCTTCCTTGCATCACTGACCTTGTGCCTGCTGTTCCAAAGGCTGGCTGTCACGTGCCTCCTTCTTCCTCTGGCCATCCTGTTGGGCAAGATAAACTCACTTCCCAGCCCTCAGGCACCTCCTGCCTGGCACGAAATGCCCACTGACCAACTCTACTGACAAGCACCATTCTTCCTGCTTCTCTCACCCTGACCTGCTTTCCTAGCCTCTGGTGCGAGCCTACGTTGTAGAGCCTTTTTTCCCTCCAGCCCTTTGCCATCTGGATCAGTCTTCCGGAACGTTCCTGAGAGCCGTAAATCTTTCAAGTAAACTAGATTTTCCTTTCTGGCTCTTGCCTGTAGATGTGGTGGGTTTGTTGTTCCTAATTTTAACAAAGGAAGTTTGTCAAAAAATACTACAAAAATGTCAAATTCAGTGGCCGTGGGGGCTCTCCACTGGTATTTGTTTGTGCTGCCCCCTACTGGTTAGAAAAGTAGCACCAAATAAACCTGCCGACTTGGTCATTTTGTTCACCAGGTTATCTTGGTTTTTAAACGGAGTCTTAGAAAGTAATGCTTAGAAAGTAACGCTGATCTTCCTTATTTACAAAGGCGGAATGCCCTGTGGTCTATTTTAATGGCTCGTAATGTCCATTAACCATTTTTGCCCTTTGACCTAGAAATTTCCTTCCCAGGAATCTGCCTTAAAGACATAGTAAGGAGTGCAAGCAAGAGATTACCTCCAAAGAGGGCCATCTTGTTATTGGTGGTGTAAAGACTCAGAAGGAAGTTAAATGTCTGGCAACAGGTGACATGACACAGGCATAGGATGGAATATTATGTTTGCCCGAAAAATGATGTTAATGAATAATTGTCAATGATATGGAGAAATCTTTATGTTAAATAAGCAGGACACAAAACCATGAGCCCGTGTACAATCTCAACTAAATGTGCCCAAGTAGTGCAATTAGATTGCCTTACACACTCGTATGTTTCCCTGTGTTCCTGTGAGCATGTGATATTTGCAAAGTCAAGAAAAATACATAAATCTTATTTTTGCATGGTGGAAGGTACACAGAGAATCATTGAGTGCATTGAGAATCAAATGACCCCGATTTATAGCCTGACTCTGTGTTCTTGGATGAGTGACTCAACCTCTACAGACCTGTTTTCTCAGCAGTAAGTCGACGTCTTAATAGCGCCTGCACCACAGAACAGGGTAAGACTTGAATACGCATTGCGAACGTTCCCGAACAATCCTTGTCTTCCATTCGTTTCCCCCCATATATTTATCTTTGCACAATTTGCCGCCTCAAGAAGCTCAAGCCTTCCTCCCCTTGTCTTATTTTCCCACAGTTCATCCCCCACCTTTTTTTTTTTTTAAAGATTTTATTTATTTGTCAGAGAGGGAGAGAGAGAGAAAGAGCACAAGCAGGGGGAGGGACAGAGGGAGAAGCAGGCTCCCTGTCGAGCAAGGAGCCCGAAGCGGGATTCCATCCCAGGATGCTGGGATCATCACCTGAGCCAAAGGCAGATGCTTAACCGACTGAGCCACCCGGCGCCCCTAGATCATCACCCTTTTTAAAAATGGTGTATAAACTCCCAGGCTTAACCACTTTGGGGGGGTTTCACTTCTTTTCTTTGAGCACCCCCCCAGTATAAAATAAACCTTTTTTTTCCTGTTCACCTGTCTTTTGTCAGTTTAATTCACAGTCCCCAGACACTAAACCTAATAAGGTAGAAGAAAATGTTTTCCTCCCCTACACTACCCACATTTGCTAAACTCTTAGTAGGGAGGAATAATGTAGCTCCTCCAACCTGGACTGTATGCTCAGATGAAATCCCTTCTTGCTGTCTTTTTTGGCTGTTCAGACCAACCATCTTGCATGTGTTAAAAGATAAAGTGAACGTTAAGTTTATTTGAGCAAAATCAAGTCAAATCAGGCAGCATCTAATCTAGCAGAAAGATAAGGGTTCCAAGGAACTCTACGAAATGACAACTTTTATAGGCAGAAGGAAGCAGGAATAAGGAAATTATACTAGGGAATAAAAACGTGGATTGGCTATTGCCAGGTTATTTTCCTTGAGGGGATGGCAGGCGCCTGCCAGGCAGAGCACCAGTGCCGACCAGGAGATTTCTGATTGGCTCGTTTAGGATTCCATTTCTGGGAGAGCTGAAACTGTAATTAAGTCAAGTCTTGGCTTGGGGAAGGGGGTAGCATAAGGAACTCCATTTTGGGAAAGGGGCTTCAGGATTTCAGACGCAGGATTATAGTCAATCTCAGGCAACCAAGAAATTTCGAAATAGATAGAGGGCCATTAAGGGGTCAAGACTTGAATTCTTACATACTTTTCACACGAAGCTTGGGGGTGTCAGTAATAAAATATTCTAGCCGATCTACAGACCTTGAGTAAACACGCCCTGATAATAACTGAGACCCCCTTTCTGACCTCCATTATTCCCAGCAACGTATTGCTAATTTCACCAAGGCAAATCCATTTCCGACACTTAGCTGGCTAATTGGCAAAACATTTGGTATTTCTCAGAGGTATAGACAGCCGATGCACTTCAAGTGGTCCCTCCTGGAATTAGACTTTTCTTTTTTTTTTTTTTTTTTTTTAAGATTTTATTTATTTATTCAACAGAGATAGAGACAGCCAGCGAGAGAGGGAACACAAGCAGGGGGAGTGGGAGAGGAAGAAGCAGGCTCATAGCGGAAGAGCCTGATGTGGGGCTCTTCCCAGAACGCCGGGATCCCAGAACGCCGGGATCACGCCCTGAGCCGAAGGCAGACGCTTAACCGCTGTGCCACCCAGGCGCCCCATGGAATTAGACTTTTCTGACATAATGCCAGCTGACTGCTTGGGAGCATGGGCACCTGATCGGAGAGGTAGCTGCCCCAGATGTCACTTTAGATAATATTCATAAATAGCACGCGCTCTATGCTGACATGATGCGGAGTGAATTACAGCCATCGCACCTGTAAACAATATCGCTAGTCCCTGACACGTGTCCGCACACAACAGTGATTATTAAATCTGCTGCAAAAATTCTAGGTAACACCATCTTCTGAATTTTGCATTTCCTACATGAACTCCCTTACAGATTATGAACTAGGGATTCTTTTCTTCTTCCCTCCCTCCTTCTCTCCCACTTCCCACCCTCCCCCCTTTCTCTCTTTCACTCTTCCTTCTTTTCCTCCTTTCTTTTAATGAATTCTTTTATCCCCATTTCTTTCTGAAGTGTGGCCACATTTAACGGGGAGGTAGGCTGTACGGGAAGGGTCCCCAGTCAGAATACTGAACAGGTCAATGCTGAATCCAAGGTTCCCAGGGCAGAAAGGCGATCCCCACTCCACCCCCACCCCTTCCAGGTCTCACTGCACCTCAGGAATCCCATAAAAAGGCCTCCTTTGGTATTCCGAGAGCTCTCCATTCAGGGTGGTTTTATCGGAGAAATTAAACCAGAAAGCATTCAGCTCAGATAACAGGATTAATTAACATTCTTCTCATTCTGCAGACAAACCCTCTGGGAGGAGTGCCACTCAGGTCTTACTGAGGTAGGACTGGGGCGGTCTTGGAGCTGCCCCCGGCTGGAGGGGGGATTTCCTGAGGTTCATTGGGCGGCACGGTAGGCTTTTCTAGGAAGGGTGTGTTGGAGTACAGCTCCCCTTTGTCCTCTTGGGGCAATTATGTCCTCCTGTCCAACCGCCTGGTTCTCGGCTTTGTATTTCCAGGTTGGTGTGGACAGATTGAACCTGGCCTTCCTAAGAGTAATCATGGTAAGAAGAGCAAGAGGTGACATTACGCTGGGGTCTACACCAGGCTGAGCACTTGGAATTTGCAAACTCCAAAGGAGAGGCCCTTCAGGAGCACGTGGTCTCCGCTCTCACCACCCACCCACCTTGAGTCTGTTGCATCCTCCCCAGAGGTCTGCCTCCTCAAGGGTTCTTGAGCAATGGCCCTTCCACTGAAGGCCTCACATAAAGTTGGGCCCACAGGCTTGGAATTGCAGTGCACACCGCATGGCGGGAACCTAGACGGTTTTCCATTCGCTGTCTCCTCCCGCTCCCACACCCACATTTCTTTCCTCTTCCAACTGTCTCTTTATTTCTCCTCTTTCTCGTCCCCACCCTCAGCCTCTATTAATTCCCTTGATTTTCCAGAGCCATTAAGCACAAGGGCTCACCTTGCAAAGCCCACTGGCATCTCAGCTTACAAAGCCACCTCAGTCCCCTGAGCCCAACAGCTTGGCCTCAAGCCCTTCCCTCATGGGGAGGGATCTCTCAGCACGTTCCAGCCACATTATCTGGTATAATCCTCACAACATTCTCGAGAGGTAAGAACTCAGGACAGTTATCATCCCCGTGTACACAGCAAGAAACAGGCTCGGAGATGAACTTGCCCAGTATCAGTAGTCCAAAGCCATGAGGACTCTTAAAGGCTCTGTTGGCAGTGACCACCTGTGCCAGGGAGCCCAGATCGGCCCCTGTAAGCCTGTGTGCTTCACTCTCCAGAGGGCTCTGGTCTGGGATCTTAGGATCACCCTAACTACAGCACAGGTGTCAGAGATGCTTGTCCACAGCTTCAGAGATGCTTGTCCCTGCTGGGTCTTGCGACAGCTGTCACCCAGCCGAAGCAGCCATACTCCGCCTGCCTCTGCCTCAGAGCGCTTGAAGTGGGCTCAGTGTTCCGAGGCTGACAGGCAGGTGACCTAACCTAAGCCATCGCTCTCTGCACCGCGGGCTCCATTCATGCCCCTGTGGACCCACAGCCCAGCCCAGGGGGCTCAGGCAGGCTGGGGACCACGGAGGACGCTACGACACTTGCTCGAGCTGGCATCACCTGCACCCACCTCCCTGGGAGCCCACAGGATTGAGATGGACTACACTTGTTTGCAGGGTAACGTTTCAAGTGACAGGTGGAGGGAGGCTTAATGGAATCAACACATTCTCTTTTCCAAGAGGGACGGAATCGGAGACAAGGGAAAGCCGTCCACCGCAGCTGGCTCTGAGATGGCCCCAAAGACGCTGCAGGGGCTCACCCGGCTTCCCTTTAGGGCCCTGATTTCCTCTGGGTCAGGTTAAACTCCATTCAGAGCCTTTCTCTGCTTGCCTGTTACTGGTATAGGACATCAGCTCTGTGGGGTTGTGTTTTTCATGTGGGGCAGGGGGACAGGTCCCCTCTTGCTTTGCTCTTCCTTCAGAGCAGGGCTCCACGGAGGGGTAACGTGCAGGGCTTAAAGGCAAAGACTGGAGCCGGGATGCCTGGGTGAGTCCCAGCCCACCCACGGCTATTAGTGTGGGCCTTCATTTCCTCATCTGTAAAGTGGGGACAGGAGCCGTACCTCTTCCAAAGCCGACTGAAGCCATGCAAAGTAGAGCACGTAACGCAGTGTCTGACGGCGAGTGTATCGTATATACACGCGCGCTTCATGCGATGGGTAGAATTCGCTGCAGACGGGTCAGGAACACGAAGGTGGCCGTAGGTGTCGGGCTAACAGGGAGGAGGCCAGTTCAGAAGGAACAGCTTCCATGGTTCCAGCTTCCCGGCCACCTGGGCCCGTGGGCAGACAGACCCACTGTTTCTGAAATCTTCCAGTTTTTCACAAGAAGCCAAAAATCCAGAGTTTTGCATGACATCTTCTAATTCATAAATACTGACAACAAATTTAAAAAGCATTATTAAACACTAGGCTGCACAAAAAGAAACGAGTCAGGGGGCCTGATCCTGTTGGAGGCAGACCAGATGGGAGCGAAGCTATGCGGGGACCACGAACTACAAAGGTGGTGAATTGTTTTCATTGCAGCCATAGTGGGATTTGATTCTCAAAAGGGAGGAGAGGAGACATAGGCGGGGGCAGCTGAGGCTCAGAAGCGGACTGGGAGGTTACAGTGCCCTGCGTGGCGGGCACGCCTCAGGGAAAGGCCATCCCGGCTGAGGAAAGCGTCTGGTTGGGACAAGGTGACAGGAAAAGTCCCAGTTGTGGATGGGTATTTTCAATAAGGCCACTAAATCTTCAAATCATGAGATCACCCTTGCTTTCCAGCTACCTTCTTGACATAGTGACTCAGAGCCTGGGCTCAGGAATCAAGCTGCCTGGATGAAATCCTAGCTCCACCCCTCACCACTGTGTGACTTTGAGTAAGTGACCTAACCTCTCTGTGCTTCTTTTTTTTTTTTTTAAGATTTTTTATTTATTTATTCGACAGAGATAGAGACAGCCAGCGAGAGAGGGAACACAAGCAGGGGGACTGGGAGAGGAAGAAGCAGGCTCATAGCAGAGGAGCCTGATGTGGGGCTCGATCCCATAACGCCGGGAACACGCCCTGAGCCGAAGGCAGACGCTTAACCGCTGTGCCACCCAGGCGCCCCTCTGTGCTTCATTTTTATTTGTAAACATTAGTACTGTCTATCTCATAGCTGTTGTAATAAAGAAATGAAGTGAATGCATGTGAAAGGCCTAGCACATAGTAATTACTTGATAAATGCTATTTTGAGCATAAGTAATAGTCATTTAAATAACTGCCCACTCTTCGTGCTCAACAATGCAATGGAAATTTGTGAAGTACTTCGTGTGTGCAAATTTGTATTTTTTTAAAGTTTCTTTTCTAATTTATTATTATTTTTTTTAGTAATCTCCACACCAGCGCGGAGCTTGAACTCATGACCCAGAGATCAAGAGTTGCATGCTCTTCCAACTGAGCTAGCCAGGGGCCCCTACATTTGCAAGTATCTCTCTTTTTTTTTTTTTTTTAAGTAGGCTCCATGCCCAACATGGAGCTTGAACTCAAGACCCTGAGATTAAGACCTGAGCTGAGATCAGGACCTCAGCTGAAATCAAGGGTCAGACGCTCAACCAACTGAGCCACCCTTGAGCCCCTACATTTGTAAGTTTTTAATAAGACTCCATGGGAAATTTAGGACTTGGAAGACAGGCCCCATGCATTATTCGCTACTAAATCCCCCACACTGAGCACCATGCCGAATGTACGGTAGGGGGCCAATGATGTTCATTGAGCAACGAGGTGCTGTCCTCATGGAATCTAGAATGATGGATGGGGGCGGGAGACAAGACCTAAATGTATAAAAAATTAAAAATGAAAAATGTATGCTGTTCAAGTCATCAAAAGAAGAGCAGTCTGAAGTAAGCGTGTGGATATCTGAACAATTTAAATACATACTCATTGCTGGAAGAGCTCAGCTTCAAAAGAAATCATCCCAGATTCAAGCAGAAAGGGGGAGGCCTCATGGTGACAAAGGCGTGGCTTGGATATGAAACAAAAAGGCATTCCAAGAAGGCTGAGTAAACAGAGACAGGGTGATCAAGTACCAGGTGTGTTTCACAGACAGTAAGCAATGGAATCTGATGGGGACAGAATGTTCAGAAGAGCTAGTAGGTGAAGGAAATCTGGGAAATCAGGTTGAAAAAGACTTTTAATGCCAAGCAAAGGTAGAAATTACTAGATATTGCCCCTTCCTTTTTAAAAAGCATCCAATTTTTTTGCCCAGAATGCACTATACTCCTTAGCCTCACTGGTAGCTGGGTGCAACCATGTGCCTAAGTTATGATTTGGTTAAGACCACATTCTTTTTTTTTTTTTTTTTTTTTGAGAGAGAGGGAACACAAGCATGGGGAGTGGGAGAGGAAGAAGCAGGCTTCCAGCGGAGGAGCCTGATGTGGGGCTCGATCCCATAACGCCGGGATCACGCCCTGAGCCGAAGGCAGACGCTTAATGACTGCACTACCCAGGCGCCCCTAAGACCACATTCTGATTTAGTTAAGACTTAAGGGAAAGTCCTACTTGCAAATTCTGGAATGTGGGCACAATGGCTGGAGCTTTAGCAGCCATTTTAGATCATGAGGCAGACTGCTAAGGTTGATGGAAGAGGAAGGAAGGAGCCAGGGTCCCTGATGACTCCACCAGTTTCAGAAATAATGGTCACACAAGAGAGAAATAAACTGTACTGTTTAAGCCACTGCTATTTGGTGCCTGGTGTCTATTTTAAAACACAGGCAAACCTAATGCTAACTAATGCACAAGCCAAAGACTTCATACTTTATCCTGGGATAGTAGGTGAACATTGGAAGTTTGAGAGCTGGCAAATAACAAGATGAATACATACATATGTATTATTCATATTTATTCATATATATAATATATTCATATATAAATATATGAATAATACATATATATATATTATATATATATATGAACCGGCTTGTGCAGTTATGGAGGTTGAGAAATCCCAATATCTGTAATCAACAAGGAGAGCCAATGGTACAGTTTTAGTGGGAGCCCAAAGTAAAAGAAGACTGAGCACCTGGGTGGCTCAGTCAGTTAAGCATCGCAGTCTTGATTTTGGCTCAGGTCATGGTTTCAGGGTGGTGAGATCAAGCCCTGCATGGGGTTCTGTGCTGGGTGTGGAGCCTGCTTAAGATTCTCTCACTCTCCTGCTGCCCCTCCCCCAGGCCCCCCCCTTTCTCTCTCACTCAAAAGAAAAAAAAAAGGAAGAAGAGACCAATTTCCTAGCTTGAAGACAGTCAGGTGGAGACAGTGAATTCTCTCTTACTCAGCCCTTTTTTCTTTTATGCAGGCCTTTGAGTGATCGGATGAGGCCTACTCACATTTGGGGGAGCAATCGGCTTTACTGAGCCTACCGATTCAAATCTTAATCTCATCCAAAAAAACGCCCGCACAGACACACACAGAATAGCGTTTGAGCAACTGTCTGGGCACCCAGTGGCCCAGTCAAGTCGATGCATAAAGTCAACCATCACAAATGACTATGTGCTAAAAAGTGTTTAGAGGGGAAAATCACCCAAAGAATTGACATAAAAACGTTAAAAATACACATTCTTCTTGATTGGTCTAACTAAAATCGACAGGCTTGGGAGCTCAGCTGGACCAGAGAAAATCAAATAATCCAGTGTACTACTTAAAAAGAAGGGCTCCTGGGGCGCCTGGGTGGCACAGCGGTTGAGTGTCTGCCTTCGGCTCAGGGCGTGATCCCGGCGTTGCGGGATCGAGCCCCACATCAGGCTCCTCCGCTATGAGCCTGCTTCTTCCTCTCCCACTCCCCCTGCTTGTGTTCCCTCTCTCGCTGGCTGTCTCTATCTCTGTCGAATCAAAAAAAAAAAAATCTTTAAAAATAAATTTAAAAAAAAAAAAAAAGAAGAAGAAGAAGGGCTCCTGAGTTAACTGCCAGAGATCAGATCCTTGCTCCTTCAGTTAGCAGCTCTGTAACCTTGGGCAAGTTACTGAACACCTCTGTGCCTTGGTTCTTCTTCATCTGTAGGACAGTGGGAAGACAGTTTATGTGCTAGCGGTGCTGTAAGAATCAAATCAGGTAAGCCGCTCGTTCGTTCACAGGTGTTTGTTTTATTATACATGTTATGTGCCTTATACCATGCTTGGCGCTGGGTACACGGAGGTGGACAAAACTGTTAAGAAGGGGGTTGCCTAGCTCGTGAGTAAGACATTAAACAAATGATGAAGGGAGATCACTTCTGCAGTGACAATTGCTTGGAAAAGTATGGTGCAAATATAAGAAATAGTGCAGAGGATCATGGGGGAAGGGAGGGAAAACTGAATGGGAAGAAATCAGAGAGGGAGACAAACCATGAGAGACTCTTGACTCTGGGAAACAAACTGAGGGTCACGGAAGGGGAGGTGGGCGGGGGGATTGGGTAACTGGGTGATGGGTGTTAAAGAGGCACGTGATGTGATGAGCACTGGGGGTTATATGCAGCTGATGAATCATTGAGCACTACATGAAAAACTGGAGATGTACTAAATGTTGGCTAATTGAATTTAAATTAAAAAAAAAGAAAAAGAAAAAAAAGAAGACTATGGTGCATAGTATACACTGCTAGTAACATGCAAGAAGGTTTTACATGGGAAGCAAATGAACAGTTTTAGTTGTTTGTAATAGCCAAATACCGATAACATATCTTAGAGAAGTACTTGTCTCGCTATTGATGATGACATTTATTCATTCAACAAACACTCTTTGAGAACCTACTGGGCACTATATTTGCCAATGAGGGGATACGGTGGAGAGCAAGACAGAAAAGTCCCTGACCTGCCTGAGCTGACATTATACATTCGTTTACAATTAATTTAGTTGTCCTTTCTAAGTCCCTTTAAGTTTAGAAAATAGAATTCATCTTATTAAGTAAATAATGCCTTGTGGGTAGGCAAATAAGGCAAAAACGGTGACAGTGGTACAGAATGAACCAGGCCTGGGACACGCTGAGCCCAACATAGCTCAGTTAGCACCTGCTGGAAGGAGTTTCCAGACTGGTGCTCGTTCCAAGAAGCGCATGGCCACACCCCCAACCCCCAGCTTCCTGCTCATCCTCTCTTTATATCTCAAGTCTTCTGTTTATTCCTTTGACTACGTTCTGGGGTGTATGCAAGTCTAAATCAGTGTATTTCCACTTCGAAATTAAAACAAAACCCACTGATTGGATTAACGGTGGCAAAACTTTGGAAATCAAGGAAACTTTGAATAAGAAAATGTTTATAAAGAAAGGGGTTTTTCCCTTTTGCTTATTATATAGTTGGCTAACCGTGAGTTGCACCTTAAAGAACCTGTTTCTCCGACTCTATTAATATCCTGTAATTATCCTGTCAAAGCTCCCGCTTAAGCAGACCATACTGTATCTGCATTCCAAATAAATACCAGGTACTTGAGAATAATCTGTGCCTCAAGTAGAGGAACGGAGCCTCACTCCCCGGTGAAATGAACAACATAAATATGTTGCCGCCCTCCCCTGAGCCCTCAGCACCCCACTCCTGTTCCCACACTCAATAATTCCAATCCCCCCCCAGGGAGATGGGAGGTAATGAACTGTATAGTAACTTTTATTTCCACAAACTTTACTCATTTCACACACACCCCCACACATACACCCTGCCCCCCAAGCAGACAATATTTATAGAAAGATCGCCCCTCAAAACATAGGTGGTGGCTGAAATGCCCGTTTAGGGTAGAGGTAACAGAGCAAGTGACCAACTAAAATACCAGTAAGTCTTTCAAAACTGGCATCTAACAAAGGTAAGCAGGGCTCAGGGGAACTACGGAACTTCTCCTTAGCCACCTCTCTTGATGAACAGTCCTGGATAAAGTGCATTCATTCATTCATTCATTCAGACACTGGTAAACCCAGGCGAACAGAAAGGAGCTTACAGTACGGTGTGTGAGAAAGATAGTGATCTTATTGTCACACAAATATAAGATTACAAACTGTGAGAAGCACCATATAGGAAAGGTATGTGTAAAACAAACAAGGAGTTTGCCCTAAGCAGAGGAGTCAGGATGAACCGAGAGCTGAAAGATAGGGTGTTTAGGCAAAGAGTGAGGGGCAGGTGTTCCAAACGGAAGGAAGCAGTAAATGAAGCCCTGCTGATGGGCTAGAGTGGCCAAAGGCAGTAAATACTGGCGGGAGCTCCTCAACCCAAAAGAGTAAGTTACAAAGGTAGGCAGGGACCAGATTCGGCATGTTTGGGGAGCCCTGCATGCAAGGAGTTTGGCCTTGATTCTGAGACCGGTGGAAAGCCACTTGACGAGCTTTAAGCAGAGAGGGTACTATGATCACATGCACATTTTGAAGACAAGATACAAGCAGCCAAGTAAAAAACTAAATCTGCTACACGTGACCATCTGAGATAAAGACTACATTTCCCAGCCCCCTTTGCAACCAGGTATGTGCATGTGACTAAATTATGCCCAATGGCATGTTAGCAAAATACCAGGAGGGAGGGGCTTCCAAGACCCTCTTTTAAGAGGCAAACTACATGTGTTCTTTGCCCTCCTCTTTGTCCCTTCCTCCATCTTGCAGCTTGAACACCAGATGCTGCCATCTTGGACAATGAGGAAGAAGCCACTAGGGAGAAGAAATGAGAAAAAAGATGCCGGGTTCCTGACACTGTGGAAAGCTTACCAACCTCAGACTGTTCCTTCAGCTTTTTAATTTCTTGAGGTATAACTTATATACAGTTTTTATATACAAAAAACTCCTGCATCCATCTGAAGCATGTAATTTGATATATCTGAGTGTTGTATACATCCGTGTAATGACCAAGATGGAGAATATTTCTATCATCCCTAAAAGATTTTTTTTTTAAGTAATCTCTACACCCAACGTGGGGCTCAAACTCAAAACCCTGAGATCAAGAGTCACATGATTTACCAACTGAACCAGCTAGGCACCCCTCCCAAATTGTTCCATGCCCCTTTGCAATTCACCCATCCCCCTATTTCCAGCATGAGACAACCACTAATCTGCTTTCTGCCACTATAGACTAATTTTCATTTTCTAGAACTTTATATAATGAAATCATATAGCAAATACTCTTTTTTGTCTGACGTCTTTCATTCAGCATAATTATTTTGAGATTCATCCATGTTGTATCAATAATCCCTTCCTTTATACTGCTGAGTAGTCTTCTATCGTATAGAGGTAACAGTTTGTTTAATCCATTCATCAATTGATAGACATTTGGGTTGTTTAGTGTTTGGGGCTATTGTGAACAAAGCTGCTATGAACATCTATGTATAAATCTTTGTGTAGACATAGGATTCATTTCTCTGGGTAAATACCTAGCAGTGAAATGGCTGCATCATATGGTGGACGTCTGTTTAACAATAGAAGAAACAGCCAGTTTTTCAAAGTGGGTATAGCAGTTTACATTCTCATGAGCAGTTAATGAGAAGCCTGGTTGCTCCATGTCCTTGCCAATACTTGGTATTGTCTGTCTTTAAAATTTTAGATATTCTAATGGGTGTGTGGTGGGCTATCTAGATTTTTACATGAGAAAAGAAAACTACCATCTTAGTTGTGTTTAAGCCATGTTAGTTTGGATTTTCTGTTACTCTCAGCCAAAGTACTGCTATGGATTGCAGAAAGCAAGACTGGAAGGAGGAAAACCAGTTAGGAGACTCCCGGGGTTCAGACAAGACATGGTGGTGGATCCAAGTAGGGGAGGGCAGTGAGGATGGAGAGAAATGGATGGATTGATGAGGCAATTGGGAAATAATGGATTTAGGATCAGAAAATTAGGTATGGGTTCGGTATGGAGGGTTAAGAAAATCACTTGGGTTACACAGCAGAGGAGCTGGGTCTTAGATCCAGGCTCATTTCATGCCAGAGGATGTTCCTAACCACCGCTCTCTTTGCCTGCTAGATGTCAAAGTCATGTGGAGGAGAAACCAGCAACTGCTCCAGCTTCCACTGTGGCCAGTCTCTGGTTTTTGCTGGTTGAGTTGTTTGTATCTTTGTTCTGGTGTGGGGGACAATGTTTTGGACAGGAAGGAGGAGGATGTAAAAATGCTGATGTTGGCATTCATAAAGACTTTTGGTACTATTATTACTATTTTTGTTAATACTGATAAAATTATTAATATTGATTTCTGTGTGTATCTCCTCTTTCAACTCCAATTCCATGGTGGCAAGAAATTAAAGGAGTTAAATACGTATAATCCCACCGGAAGCCAAAAACTAAACTAAGAGCTCTGGGTGGATAATTTTTATTTCATTCTTGTAATAATCCTGTGCTTTTCTGCATTTTACAGATAAGGGAAACTAAGACTCAGAGAGATTAAGTACCTTGCCCAAGGTCACACAGCTTGTAAGAAATGATCCTTCCTGTGTTTTGGAACATCACTCCCAAAGCAGAAGGATTATAAAGAAGGGTCTGTTGGGATTCAGATGGGTGGAGAAGAGCACAAGAGATTAAACAAGAACAGCCAAATGATGATTAGTGAAGCTGGGCAATAGGACATGGGGGTTCACAGGACTCTCCTGATTTTACATATTCGAGTTTTCAAAAATAAGCAAAAGTAAAATAAGACAGCATACATCATTGCTGCTAGTGTAATTTAATACAAGTTTTTTGGAAAGCAATTTGGAATTCACATCAAAAGTACTAAAGATGTTTACGTCTTAAAAGAAAGCCTCAGCATTTTTGCAGACTTTAATAATGGACTCATGGGCACACATCCTAAGGAAATAATCCGGTATGTGTAAAGGTCACTGAGAGGATGTATATTCCAGAGGGGGTTATTATGTCAGAACAAGGAAAACAATCCTAATGACTGTCAATAAAAAACGAGTTAAAAAAATAAAAAATAATGAAAATTTTAAAATAAGTTAAAGAATTCATGGCGAAGGACTGTGTTGGTATATTATGCCTTCTTGAAAATGGTGCTGTTGGAGAATACTTACCAACATAAAAAATGTTCACAATAGGTTTAAAAAAAGTAACAAAACAATTGGTACCCTATGATCAGATTTTTCCTTGACTTCAAAGAGAATGGAGAGATACATCTCAAAAGTCATCAATGATATTTTGTAAGGAGTGGATATGTGAATGACTTATTTTCTGCTTCTCTATTTTCCAAAATATGTATTTGCTTTCAGTGTAATTAAGAAATTAAGAAAAGAATAGGCTAAATAGACTTTTAATGTTAAAATAACCATATTTTATAGACTCAGCATCAGTATATTTTCCCTAGAAATTCTGGTGTGATAACACACCCTGAAGTAAAGCACATTAATTTCAAGTGCCCAACTTGATGACTCTCCTTACATATGTCCACACCTGGTAACCATTACCCAGATCAAGACATAGAACATTTCTGGCACCTCATAAGGTTCCCTCATGTGCCCTTCTCTTCTGTTGTCCCCTTCCCCTTAGAAGTAACCTTTTTTTGACTTCTATAAACACTGACAAGTTTATACTGTTCTTTTTTAATTTGGAACTTATTTTATTTAAATTCAGTTCGTTAACATATAGTGTATCATTAGTTTCAGATGTAGAGTTGAGTGATTCATCCGTTGCATAGAACACCCAGTGCTCATTCCATCACGTGCCCGTCTTAATGCCCATCCCCCAGTGATGTGCTGTTTCTATCATCGTGCAGATGGAATTATGCAGTAGATAGTCTTTTGTGTCTGGTTTCTATAACACAACACAATATATGCTATTCATCTATATTCTTATGTGCTCCAGGGGTCCAGTCTTTTCTACTGACTCAACAGAACTTTGTTATATAAATATACCATAATTTATATATTTAGTATTTGGGCATTTGGGCTGTTATTGACCACTAGGAATAATTTATTTATGGACTTTATTGTTTGAGTCTTTTTGTAGGCATCTACAATCATTTCTCTTGGGTATATACCTAAGAGTGAAATAACTGGCTAGCTTTTCTTAACTTGTAAGTTATTTAACTGGTTAACCAGTGAGATAACTGCCGAACCGTTTTTCAAAGACGTTGGACCACTTTATATCCCCACCTGCAATGGTACAAGACTTTCCGATGCTCTGTATCCTTACCACCCTGTGGTATTTTCAGCCCATTACATTTTAACCCAGTTCGTTTTAGGTAGGCATTCTCCAAGTGCTAAGCAGATTTATAGCTGATGATGCTGGACTAACCAGGACCATTTTAAGTGCACGTGATAGAAAGCCAGGGCAAACTGTGTCCACAAAAACAGTCACTTACTGGCTCATGTCCCTGGAAAGGCTATGGAGTAGGTTAATGCTTCCCAACATTTTCCTGTCATGGTATAGAGAGAAAATGACAATATGTATAGAGCGCGTGGGGGTGATACTAACTTGAGTTGACTCTGGTGGCAGTTGGAGGCAGCCTGCTCATCTCATCCCAAGCAGACCACCCGAGAGGCTGACGAGACCCATTTCTCAGGACACCTAGAACCCTGCTGCCTTTGGTACCCGAGTTGGGAAGCTCTGAGGTAGGTCTCATGTAGCACAATAAAGAATGGCTATGGGAACAGGGCCAAGAGATTGAACTCACTCCCTACTGGTCCATCTCTCATCTCTGTTTATCTCTTTCCTTTGGCCTTACTCTTTCTCCACAGGCTGGGGGTGGTAGCCACCCAGAGCCCTCAGCTTCAGCTGGCTCTTCAGAGAATGGGAGGTGTATTGTTTTCCTAAGGCTGCTGGGACAAAGTACTACAAACTAGATTGCTTCAAAGAACAGAAACTCCATTTTTCACAATTCTGCAGGCTAGAAGTCTAAAGTCAAGGTGCCACAAGGACGCGCTCTCTCTGAAGGCTCAGGGGAGAAACTGTCCCACGTGTTTCCCTTAGCTTTTGGTGCTGCTACCCATCCGTGGTGTTTCTTGGCTTGTAGACACCACTTGGCTGTAATATCGCCTACAATCTTTGCCTCCATCCTCACATGGTGTTCTCCTCATGTGTCTCTGTGTCTCTTCTGCCCTTCTTGAGGGACAACAGTCCTACTGGATGAGGGCCCACCCTAGCTGAGTAGAACTTCATCTCAATGTGATTATATCCGCAAAGACGCTGTTTCCAAATAAGGTCCCATTCACAGGTACTCAGGATGAAGACTTCAACCTATCTTTTGAGGGGCACACAATTCAACCCACAACAGGATGGCTATTCTCCTCTCATTCCTAACATTCAGATAAATCCTGACTTAGGCCATGTTTTCAGTCCTTCAACTAATCACCATGTCCCAAGGATACAACCCTATGTTTAACCCTGTGATGAGGCCAGAGTAGTGGTAGTGGGCAATGATTTGATGGTTTAACACCTAAAGGTCACTTGGAGTAGAGAAGGAATTCTCCCAAAGAACCCAAAAGAAATGGTATGACCAAAGTGTGCTAGGCAGATGAAAATAATAGCCACCACAGTTCACTCTAAACCATGAGGTTAAATCATTCCATTTTCTAGGGTTATATGTATTACCAATTCATTTTGAGAGGTTCACCAAGTATTTATGTTGAGTATATCAGTGTGGGCATTTTACTGAGATACTTTTTAAAACGAGGTACTTGAATTACTGGTCACACCTGCCTTAAAACTTTCCTAAGATGAAACAGTTGGGTAGGTCAAAGATTTCCTGACTTTGAGAGAACTTCATGGATAAAATGGTTGCCTTAATTTCTGAGGCAATGTCAGTGTAGGTTCATTTCAAAGAACGTTTTTGGAACAATTATAAAGTATAGATATATACCAAACCATGAAGAACATTATTCTGAGGAGTAGTCTTGGAGGTGGTGAATTGTTATGGGCTGAATGGTGTCCCCCAAAGCTCATATGCTGAGGTCCTAACCTCCAAGTACCTCAGAACGTGACTAAATTTGGAGACAGAGCCTCCAAAAGGTTATTAAGGCAAATGAGGTTTCTAGGGTGGGCCCTAATCCAATATGACTGGTGTCCTTCTAAGAAGAGGAGATTAGGACCAAACACACCCAGAGAGAAGAGCAGGTGAGGACGCAGCAAGAAGGCAGCCATCTGCAAGCCAAGGAGGCCTCAGAAGAAACCAACCCTGCCAACACCTTGCTCTTGGATTTTTAGCTTCTAGAACAGTGAGGAAATACATTTCTGGTGTTTAAGCCACACCCAGTCTGTGGCATTTTGTTATGACAGTCCTAGAAGATGAGTGTGGGGATTGACAAACCACACAGAGGATTAAAACAGGCGGAGGAGTGGAGTGGATGCTCTGCGCTTACCACGCGGTCATGGTCACAGTCACGGTCACGGTCACGGTGGAGGTTCCCCCAGGCACGCCCCTCCTGCACTCTCGGGGGTGCTGCGCGGCCAGTCAGGCAGCTCCTCAGGTGCGTCTGGACTAGGTTAAGCACATTAGTGATGCCCAACCTCGATGGGCACAATTCTTTCAAGAATGAGTTCATGACCTCACCCGGGCAAATGAGGTGTGAAAGGACTTTTGTTAGAGGCTTATGGGAAAGAAACTTTCTTGCTCTTCTGAGAGCCACTTGGAGAGACCTTTCCTCTTTCTCTAGGATGTGGAAGAGGAGGCAGGGAACCCCTGGATCTATTGATACCCATCTGCGGCCATGGATTGAAACTGTTTTACCATTTCCATGATCCCCAAAGAAGGCGGAATGTAGAGAGGGGAAGAAAATAGTATTTGAGGACATTTTAAAAAAAGATTTTATTTATTTATTTGACAGAGAGACAGCCAGTGAGAGAGGGAACACAAGCAGGGGGAGTGGGAGAGTAAGAGGCAGGCTCCCAGCGGAGGAACCTGATGTGGGGCTCGATCCCAGAATGCCAGGATCACGCCCTGAGCCGAAGGCAGACACTTAACGACTGAGCCACCCAGGCGCCCCTATTTGAGGACATTTTTGAGCACTGTATTAAGCCGTAGAGGACTTTGCAATGACATGGGACAATAAATGCCCTTTCTTATATAAATCTGTTACTTTAACTGCAAGCACCCTACTCTAATGGTTAGAAAATCAAACATTTTTTTTAAATAGGCATGTTTTACCTTTACAGTTTTAGAGAAGTAACTAAAAACAACCGACAGCACTGAAACTCAAAGAATTACTTTTGAAAAATTGTATAATAAGAACAGTAAAAAAAAAAAAAACAACAAAACCAGGAGGAACTCGCTAGCAGGAACCTATTTCTAAAAACCAAATAACACCATTACAAGCAATTATAATAAACAATTATCCTTTCCAGATTATCTACTACGTACTAAGCATACTGTAAGCAGTATCTCACTGAATCTACGGGACAATCCCATGAAGAGGGTCCTATTAGTATCCCCATTTTACAGATGACAAAACAAAGTTTCCAAAAGTTTAAATAATCTGCTCAATGTTATAGCAAGAAATAGGCTACACAAGGATTGAGTCCTACTAATCCATAATTCTGAAGCCCCGACTCTGAACCAGTACACACACGCTCCGTCTCTAAGCATGTGGCACACAGTCCTAACCCTCACACCCCTTCCTGGGTAGAGCCAGTAACAGATGAGGAAATTCATACTCCCAGAATTCAGTAACACGAGGGAGCTCCCACAGCTAGTGATTATGCAGGCAGGTGAGCCACAGGGCAGGGAGTATTAAATCTTAGAGACCAACAGGCAAATAATTGATATATGGAAGGAACCACCAAAACTTGACACTCAAAGGGGCCTTAAAGATCCTCATTTCATTACCTTCTTTTTGTATCTGCAGAATTAAGGCCCAGAGAAGTTTCGTATCTTGCCCGAGGCAACACAGCATGTTAGTGGCAGAAGGGCAATTAGGACCTGGGTCTTCTGTCGAGGAGAGCTTTTTTCTGGCACACAGAACTGTGTTCGATGAGCTCCGTGTATAGGGTGCTTGCTGAATATGCTTGATTTTGGAAACTTCTCCTGTCTTTTTTTTTTTTTAAGATTTTTATTTATTTGAGAAAGAGAGAGAGCAGGGGGAGGGGCAGAGGGAAAACAAGAGGCAGACTCCCCGTTCGTTTAGTGGGGAGCCCAATGCGGGGCTCGATTCCAGGACCCGGAGATCATGACCTGAGTCGAAGGCAGATGCTTAACAGACTGAGCCACCCAGGAGCCCTTTTCCTGTCTTAATGGAGTAGGGTCAACCCCCAGTGCTGGCTCTTCTGAGGATAGCCCCCATATTCTCCCTACAGAAACACCCACTTCCCTGTTGCATGTGGCCTTGGAAGGACGGATAAAGGGCCTTCCTGTGATCATGTGACCTGAACTGGACAATGGGAATCTCTCTCCTGGGAATTTGATTTTTGGCTACCCTTTTTTGATAATAAATCTGTTTTTCCTTAAGGAGTTCAGAGTCAGTTTCTAGGGCCCACAACCCAAGAACCTGGATCAGTTGGGGTTTTTTCAGTTACAAGTTTTAGAAATACCAAGCCAAAAATGCTTAAGCAAAAAAAGGGGATTTAGTGCCTTAGATGAGGGATGTGCAAACTATTGTTCTTGGGCCACATTCTGCCCACCACCTGCCTTTGTAATAGTTTAATTGGGACACAGCTATGCCCATTGATCTGTTATTGCCCATGGCTTTTATGCTGCAATACCAGTGATGAATAGCTGTGACGGAAACAAAGCCCCAAAACTTTGCTGATCCCCAACTTCAAAGCAAATCAGATGCGGCTTGATGCAGGGGCTCAATGACATTTTTGAAACCCAGATCTTCCATCTCAACTTCCGGCTGCTTTCCCCACGTTTGAGTGGGATTCTCAGACTGACTCTCCCCTTGTGGTTACAGCCCACGCAGGGACAACAGCTTTATCCCTTCCACAGGCAAATAAAAGTCTTTGGTCAGACACTCATCAGCCCATATCAGCCTTTCTCTGTGTTCAGAGAGACGTGATTGGTGTAAGTCAATCAGGATTCATCCCCTGGAGCTGAAAGTGGGGTAAACCAGGATTCTGGGGGAGAATGCCCTGATCTGCTACACTTGCTGAATTCCCTGGTGTAAATACTCCCTCCTACTGAGGGTGACTTCAAGCCATCACATGTCACTGAATGCAACCCTGGGAGGAGACACACAGTAGCACATTGTTATGTGTATTTCCACCATAGATAAAATAGACAAATGGTCTCAAGGGCATAGATAATAACAAAATGTAGCAAAATAATCAGGAAGTGATAAGCTTTGAGCATTTATTACTTTTGCTTTCCCTATGCTATTTAACTGCACGTTTATATAATTTAATTTTTATTAATGGCCATGTTTGACAACTGGCTTATTCTTAACAGTCAACTCTTCTTCTCCAGCTCTGACACAGCATTGGGTTAAGCTCACCCAAACCATTATGAGAACTTCTTTTACCAGAACAAAAAATAAATAGATAATAGATGGTAAACAAAACAAATGAACAAAATCCCACACAAGTGTTCACTATGGAACACTAACTGATAAACCAGGTAAGATGGGAAATAGCATGTGGTTTTAAGGAAACAAAATATTTATACCAGCAGGTGGACCCAATGGTGGTGCTAAGCAGAAGAGGCTAGAGATTTGCGTGTTTACGCAGGCTGCCCATTATCACTCCAGGACCTCCATAAAGCATCGGTTTATGCTGACTTCAGGTGTAGGTAAAGTAGGTAAAGTAACACATTATATCTTACTGATGGCTGATTCAGAGAGCTCCATAGAAAGAAATCAGACCACTTAGGAGGGCCAGATTCTAAGGAAATTTCAAAGCACAATACCATGGAAAAATGGATAAGTATTAAATGCCGTTCCCATGGAACCAAATTCATTGATAGCACAAGTGGTCTCTGGAAGCATTATTAATAAATAATAAATGTCTTAAGTATAGTGCTTGACGCTTTCAAAGGACAGTCCTATGCACTGCCTGCTTTTGGCCCCATGCTCACTCCCTTGAGTAGACACCATCTCTACTTTATAAATGAGAAAATAAGAAATGTCAAGTGGTAATTGCTGGAAACTAATTCTAGTCTTTTAATTCCAAGCTCTTTCTATTCTACAAGCTGTAATCTCACAGATAACATACTTTTGCCTCGGGATGTGTCCACACACCCACAGGTCAAAGGTTAAGAACAAAGTCACCACAAGAAAAAATACCCAAATACTAAATGCTTCTATTTAAGTTATACTTTCACAGGCTAATGAGTCTATTAAGGTATTTTGTATCATCTAGCTATGTTAGTGCACAGAACGGTGTTGGTAAATTCGCCTCCACTAAGTGGTAGATTTCAACACCCTTAGCTATGGAAAATATAGTGGTTCAGAATTCAGATTCCAGGAGCACGGACCTGAATCTCAGCTCTACCAGCTAGCTGGGAATGTTGGGCAAGTTGCTTCATCTCTCTGCAGCTTATTTTCCTCGTCTATAAAGTGGATATAATAATGGTGCTAACTCATAAGGTCATTTGAAGATTAAATGAAATAATATATGAAACATGCTTAGGGGCCTCCGGGTGGCTCAGCCGGCTACGCGTCTGCCTTGGGCTCTGATCATGATCCCCGGGTCCTCAGATTGAACCCTGCATGGGGCTCCCTGCTCCCGGGAGAGCCTATTTCTCCCTCTCCCTCTGCTGCTCCCCCTGCTTGTGTGCTCTTTCTCCCTCTCTCTCTGCCTCTGTCAAATAAATAAATAAAATCCTAAAAAAGAAAAAATGCTTGAACGGTGCCTGGCACACAGTAAGCCCTTGATAGATGCTGGTGGTTAGTACTTTTACCATAATAAAATAATCCACACAATGATCCCGAAGCTGCACTTTGCTTTTTGGCTCCTACATCGCATGGCTGTTCTTTGTTTACAAAGCTTCCCCGCTGCTCCAAGTCCCTTGCTACGTACAATGGTCCTTGTTTGATGCCTCCCCGGCATCAGCTTTCTTCCCGTTATTGGAGAATTCACTTTTCACCGCTGCTCAATCCTGCAGTTCCTGCGGGGACCGGTCCACACCCAACTACAGGTTGGATCCCGTCTGATAAAGACAGCCAACCTTTTCTCTTGCCCACGTGATTGGATGAGGCGAGGGCACGTGACCGTTGTGGGCCAATGAGAGGTTTGAATCCCCGGTCTTAGAGGAGACAGAAGAGATTCCTCGTCTTTCTGTGCTCAGTATAGGGTGAGGGCTCCAACTGCTTTAGCTATTTTGCTCTTAAGAGGAGGGAATGAGAAGGTACCCAGGGGTGGGAATGACCATGCATAGAAGTGAAGGATGACGTCAGCAGTAATGAACACAGAGCGAAGTTATGGAAAAAATCCCAATCCTTGGTGATGTCATTTGAGTAAAGCCTCACCCGAGGCCCAGCACCCACTCTAGACTTTTCCGATATGAGTGTCAACATTTTCCTTTTATCGTTGAAGCCTTCAAGTTGGGTTTTCAGTCACTAAGTTGCAAACAAGAGCTCTTTCTGAAAGACTGGGCCTCCCAATACCATCTACACAGAACCCTCAAAGAAAAGGAAGGATTTATTTTGGCTGGAATATATATTCTTCACAGTGCTGGCTTCCACTTCTAAATTTCCTTTATAACTTTTATATAGCACCTGTTCAAAAGTTAATAACCCATTTTATTTCCCATCAGGAAAGAAAAAAAAAGTGGTGGGTATGAAGTGCCTCCAGTATAAAGACAGAGAGAAAGAGAGAGAGAAAAAAAAAAGAAAGAAAGAAAAGAGAAAAAAAGAAAGTCATTACTATGCGATTTGTACTTTTAGGACCTCCTAGTAAAAAAAAAAAAATTGGGAAAATTTAAGAAAATCACCTCCGATGAACACCTTCTTTTGTTCTATTTGGGTCTCTGACATTTGCTACCAAATTTCCGTCTTTTCCTTTCATCTCTCTTCCCTCCCATCTATCCTGTGACCCACCCCATCTCAATTCTTTTTCAGTTTTCCTGATAACCAGGACATTCCCCTGGCTACACTCCATGGATGCCCAAACTTCCATTTCACTGTATCGCTTCACCTCGCCCCTGAAATCCTGCCCTAGTGCACGCTTCCCATCCCCCTTGTACATAATGATCCGCAGCTGACGGTAGCTCCACGCACCTGTATCTACCCTCTTCACGTGTGTTGAAAATGAACCCAGATGAATACCAACTGGCTGGGTTTCAGGGATTCATCAAGTCTCAGGATTAAAAAGAAATTAGCTAATCCAATGGTTCTAACTGGTGTGTATCGATCAGCTGTGTGCAGTAATAAGCAAGGACCTACAAATAGAGCCCAGTAATTTACTTAAGTCATTGAATTTAAGTCAGCAAAACAAAGGTTGATAAATAGCACTAGATTAAGATCGGAGATTTCTGTTTGTCAGAAACCATCTGCAACAGCTGACGTTCTCCGATCCAGACTATGGAAAGAGCTGCTGCAGATCAATAAGAAAACTTGGCACTCACACAGGCACTTCCCAGAACAGGATATTCAAATGACTATATGTCAAGTGCACAAACACATTCCTTACTTGGAAGACACCAGCGAAAACTACCAGAAACCAGAATGATAAGCAATTGGAGCTCTTATAACAAGGCTCATGGGAATATAAATAGATATAGCCATTTTGGAAAATTCCTTCATGTCAGCTAAGCAGTTTGATATCTCCTAAAGCTGACGTGTACAACCTGTGATCCGACAATCCCACTCCTGGGTGTATCACGGAACGCATAAAATAACTCTGAACATAGACCCAACTCAGGGGGAGTTGTATTCTAAAGTTTGTATGAAAGGTGAGAAAAAAAATCCCCAAAAGGCAAAATTACTCTTGAAGTTTCCTTAAATTGCCCGTAAAAGACAGTATTCAGACACGCTATGTCTGCCATTTAGTGTGTGCTAACCACTTTACAAAACACGGTTTGTTTAATCCTCATAACTCCATGAGACAAGTTCTAACACCCCAATTTTACAGATGGGCTCAGAGGGGTAAAATAAGTTGCCCGAGGTCACACAGCTAAATGAGGACAGCGCTAGGGTTTAAACCAAATCCCAGTCCGTCTCCACCCTCCGACCCACTCTGCACCACCTTTCTAGGTGCTCGCCTTCACTAGGGTAGGCAGGCCCTATAAAGGAGGGGAAGAGAAAATGAGTTTTGAAGTTTCCCTGCCCCAACTACCCACACACCTATCTCATCCATCAACCCGGATGCTAGCCTGCCTCAGGAAAGTGTTGTTTTGGATTCTCTTCTCCAGTTTCCCATTGAGAGCCTTAACCTAGACCAGGAGTCCATGAACTACAGCCTATGGGCTAAATCCAACCCTTCCTCCCTCCCTCCCTTCCTTCCTTCCTTCCTTCCTTCCATCCTTCCTCCCTTCCTTCCTTCCTTTCAAATTTTTATTTATTTATTTTACAGAGAGAGCACGAGAAGGGAGAGGAGCAGAGGGGGCAGGACAAGCAGACTCCATGCTGAATGCAGAGCCCCATGCAGGGCTCGATCTCATGACCCTGAGATCATGACCTGAGCCAAAACCAAGAGTGGAGGCTTAACCGACTGAACCACCCAGGCTCCCCACCTGTTTCTTTAAAGTTTTATTGAAACATAGCCAGATCCATGAGTCTATGTGTAGACTATGGCTGTTTGGGGCCTACAATGGCAAGAGTTGAGTTGTGACAACACAGACCATACGGCCTTCAGTGCCTACAGTATTTATTATCCAGCTCTTTACAGAAAAAGTTCGCTGACCCTGGCCTAGCCTAATCAACTTTCCTTGCAGCCAAATCCCTCTAAGGACCAGAATGAGGTTGTTTTCATCATCTCTTAGTTCCAAACAACAAGCTTGCTGGTCACCCAGGGGTCCCAAAGAAGAGACGTCTGGATGCTCTGAGTTCCGAAGAATTCTGAGGGCCCTTAAAGTTGATTTCTGCTCCAAAATCCCCCACCCCTCTTCCTCTGGTAGCTAATGCTGGAAGGACTTGTCTGGGAGCAAGGTAACTGCAGTCCTCCGTGTGGACCGCATTTGTGTCTAATCACCCCACAGCACGATATTGATTCTGCATACCCTTTACGGCATCACATTAAGTTTGTGGCAAGCCGTATTTGATCCCAACACTAAACTCCGCTCATGCATATTCCATCTTCATAACTAGTTGTTCGTGGAATATGGCCAATTGCTCAGTTTACACAAAATCAAAGGGAACCTGGTCACAAGTGCTGAGCTATTAGCGTGTACCCCAAATTAATTCTTAATGGGTAGCTGATGAAAGGAAACTACTACAAAGCTAACAGCCCAAAAAGAATTTAAGTTTTCCGAAATGAAATATCAAGAGAGAGCCATTAGTGAGTTTACGAATTGCGTAGTGATTTAAAATTTCTAAAGCCGAAGCTATCAGCTTAAATTAATCAATTTCTGTCTTGACTAAAGTAGTCAGTTAAATAGCATTGGGATTTCCTAAATGCATCTGAACTTTGCAAATGTGAATTTTATACCCGGAAAAGAGGCAAATACACTTCCCTATCCTAGCAGTTCAGTTCAAGGCATAAGCTTTTAATAATAATAGCTACAGTTTTCTAAACTTTTACATTGGACCAGACTTTGTTTTTACATGCATTATCTCATTTAATCCTCCCCACACCCATATAAATAGGTACTATTATTATCCCCATTTTACAATGGAGAAAGCTCGTGTACAGAGTGATTAAGTAACCTGCAAAATTTCCCAGCACGATCTAGATAGACCTAAGTGTTCATTCTTTTAAGTCCCATAGTGCCTTATACACATCTCATAAAAAGTTATGGATGCCCATTTTCTGCTGGGAGAAATCCCATTTATGTTTTGCGAGCGATGGGGCTATTATTTATTCAAAAAGCATAGATTATGCTGCTATGAAACACCAGGCAGTGTTCTGTGTTTTGCAGGCACGATTTCACTTTGGGTTCACAACAGCGCCTCCAGGCCTAGCATTACCGTCATTTTTCAGATGAGTAACCCAGGGGCTTGCCCACCATCACGGAGTTAGTAAATAACAGAGCAGTAGGGACTCAACATGGGTCTGGGCATTCGGACGTCTGCAACGTGCTTTGATGCACCATCTTGATACATCAACTGAGTCAAGTTGGAGATGTCGGGCCATCGTGCATTTGATAGGGTAAGTGTGTGCTGGAGTGGGGGCAGGGCCAATGAGCCCTGCTTTCTACAAAGAGTAAGGAATTTAAAGCTCCCAAGAGGCAAAAAAGGGAGAACAACATTGGGGGCTGATGTGGGAATAGGGCACCAAGGGAAACCACCCAAGTGCCGCCAGCCGGGGACTTTAGAGGGAAGAAATCCTAAAGGAGGTGTGACTGTTGTCTGCGGTGGTGCGCGCACACATGTGAGTGCATGGGCATGCACTGCGATACCCCTCCCCTCGGCCCCTCCTCACACCTGGCCAGGATACTGTCAGGAAAGTCCACCTTGCTCACCAATGTGTACCTTCTAGGGTAACTCAGTGAGGCACCAAGATCTGATTTTTGCGAGGCCAAGACAGAGACCGCTCCTGTGGACACAAACACCCAAGTCCAAGGGACCCACTGACTCCATCCATAAGTCATTGACGGGGACCTTGTTTTGGTTCCTTCTGGCCTACCACATGATTCAACTGAATTAAGTACCCTGCAGCGCCAGGTACTAAACAGGAGGTGGGGGGAGGGACTCATCCCAGGGTATTTGAGATCCAACTTCTGTATCACTTACTATGAAACAGCCACTTGACCTATATTAACTCATTTGCCCTCATGAAGTGCCCCAGCCTTACGAAGGGGGCACTATTATGATTGCCATTTTCCAGAAGAGAAATTGAGGCACAGAGAAGTTAAGTGACTGGGTCAAAACCACTCAGCTGCTGTAGGCAGCACAGCTGGGACTTGAACTCAGGCAGACCAACTTCAGAGCTCAGGGTCTGGACCCCTACATTAAACTGCCCAGTGCATGCAGCCTGGAGTATGGTGCACTGAGGAGAATGGCTGCCATTGTGGGGCACTAACCTCCGACGTCTGGTTGCTGAGTTGACATGTCCGTACTCTCTCTACTATTCTTCCTCAATGCACAGTTAATGGGTATTGTACATAAAGTCAATGGCCCTTGGCTGCTGCCGGACCCCTATGTGGACGTGTTTGGCTTTGTCATGCAGGAAAGACCCTGGGGCTGAGGTGGGACTGACACGCCAGATGTCTGGTCCCCAAGCCCCGTCCTGCTCTAAGCACCTCCCACTCTGCCTGATTACATCTGAGGGCAGGCTTGTCTGTCATCGGCTCACCTGCTCCTTCAACCAGAGACAGTACTTAGCAACACAACAAAGCGAAGCTTATCTCTGACCAGACCATGGGGACCAGGACAAAACTATCTTTGATGTATTAGACGGTTTTAAAACCTGAAACACACTTAACTCTTCGAACCTTGGACATTGCTGTGACTTAAAACTTCTTTCACAAGGCGGAGTAAAAACGTAACAGACTTAATTGAGGGAACTCTCTAATTACACCTGCTTTACTTTTTCTTCGGCGCAACTAAGATCAAATCATCACCAACAGAGCTCCAAGTAAATTTCTCACCCAGGGTGTCGTCAGGCCCACGGCTCCTTTCCATGAGACAAGAAAAAGGCTGAGAATTAAGGACCGGCTGCTGTTGGGATGTGGGAGGAGGGAGGAGGGCTCTCCTATTAGAGGAACCATTAACTTTTAGAGTCGTTTCCACAATAACATTAAGCCATTTACTTTGCAATTACGCAGGGAATAAACACTGATAGGGCGTTCTGCGAGCACAGCTGCATGCCAGCATCTGGCACTACCTCTGGAATCCTAGAGGACACATCTGCCAGCAGAGTAGCACCGGACCAGGCCCTTCGATGCCAGAAGGCACACGTGGATGCTGCACCAGCCAGCAACGCCGGCAAGGGCCAGGTTGCCCTGCCCAGGCAAGAAGCCGTACACTCTGTTCTGCCTTCTGTGAAGAGTTGGGATCTGTGCTACTGAGCACGCCAATAAACGACGAAGCTAGCAAAACTAAGCACCAGACGCTCTTGAGCATCTGTGACGGGCCAGGTGGTGTCCCCTGCGCTCTGTGTGTGACTCTTCATGACACGGAGCTGGGTGCTGGTATTTTTCTTGTTTTACATGTGGGGAGGGGATGAATTCAACACTCACACCCATGCATCTTGCTAGTGCCAGAGCCAGGAGCATAGTTTTATTTTGATGCTGGATCCCGTGCTCTTCACCATCACCCTATGCTGCTTCCCGAGTGGGTGGCAGCAAAGAGTTGTGCCAACTGGTCGTTCAGAGCCGTGGTGAGCTCAGACCTAGCAGTCGTGTTTCTGGGCACCTACTCAGTGCGAGGCACGCCCAGTGAACGGAGATGTGGGGAGCAGACCCACGGCATAGCCGACATGTGCAGACGGCGTTTCTCCGCCTTCCAAGTGTCCCGCCCGCCCAGTTCTTCACTTGCACCTTCTTATATTTCCCCACTCACCACTCTTTCTTTCTCCCTCTCCCAAAGTCATGACAAGAGATAACCAGGTGACTTATGAGAAGGGGCAACAATTATTTTATTCTATACCATCTATGTCTCCCCCCCCACCGCTAAGTCATTTTCTAGGTCTCTACCTATATACAGGTAATGATTTACATGTTTCCGCAAAATCGTATTCTGCGAAAAGTCTCCCTCTCACCCAGGCCCCTACCTACCCTGTGCCCACCCCAAAGCTCTACCTATCAGTATTTTCTTGTGATTCCCTCCAAACCTTATGTACACCTAGGACGCTACACACTTAGGTTACCCTCCCTCATTCCTTCCCATTCTTTTTAGAGCTCTTTCCATGTGAATACCCAGAGTATCTTCATTCCCTTTTTAGCTGCATAGTATTCCATTTTATGGTTATACTATATTTGTTTACCCTTCCACCGACTAATGAACATTCAGATTGTCTCTAATACTTTGCTATTTATAAGTTGGTGCCCAAGCTCCTTGGGTCTATATCTCCATTGGTTAGAATTCAGTGAAGAAGGAGGGCAGATATTGCATGGAGCACTGACTGTAACATGCAAACAGTGAATCACGGAACGCTACATCAAAAACTAACGATGTACTGTATGGTGACTAACATAACATAATAAAAAATTAAAAAAAAGAATTCAGTGAGGAGGGAGGTTGCTGGGCATCTCCAAATTCCAACACTATCTATCACTACAATCTATCAGAGCAAAGAAGCAAAACACACTCAACGAAAGCCCCACTGTAAGAAGATCTTTCTATGCCAGGAGAGACTGCCATGTCTATCTATTCCCAAATATTCCATTTCTCTTCAGCCCAGAGAAAAAGTGACATTTTGAACTAGGCAATCTATACAGAGAGCATTTTTTTAAACTATAATTTGAAGGAGTTCATGAAGATAATATACAATTCAACCCAGCCTCACCTACCAACTCAAGAGAAGGCCAAGTTGAGGACCTTTGCCTCCCTGACTGGGCCAGGAGGGGCTAAGTAATAGTCCTCTCCACTAAGACCTTTGCATCCCCAGCCCTCCCCCATCTGAGCCAGAGATGCGTGCCTGTACTTGCGACAATGTTGTGTCAGTGCTGGTTTTGTCCCCAAGGGATGCCATGTGTTACTTCTATTCCTTTAAAGTTTTTCGCCAAAAACAGCTGTGCCAAGCAGCCCCTCCTTAGAATGGGACTAGCCCGAGAAAATGACAATTAGGACAATCTGGATGCTCTTTGATTTGTCCCAACATCTTTGCCTTCCCTAAACTCAGTCACTGTGTTCTCAAACCATCTCCCCTGCTTCCCCCAGCCTGTAGTTAATGGTGTTGGTGTCCCACCCACATCCCCTTAGGTGGTAACATTTCAGGGCATGCTGGTCCGATTTTCCATGACCAGCATCTGCATCTTTTGTCTAAGGGCTCTCTCCGGCTACCAGAGTCTGTTTTATACATGCACGAGGCAGGCTGGAAGGGCTTATTAGCTAATACCAACATCACTGCCCACTGGGCAGCCTTCAACCCCTGACTTACCCAAGCTGGTATAAATAACCCAGCTCCTTTCCCATTCAGGGGGGAAAAGTTTAAGGATTGCATTCTATATTGTTTTCCAGTATCCCCCCCAGCAAGATTAAGCTCATTGTGGTAACTTGCTTGAAAATGGGCCATTCACTGGCCTTCCCTTGCCAGCCTCACTTCCTCCCTCCCTGCTGGTGCTTGCTTCATTTTCCAAATGAACAATTGGCTCTGGAATCCTTGTCTTTAGGTCTTCTTGGTACCAGAAGTCCTCTTTAGAAGCAGTGTCTCAGGATGGGACTCTGGAAGTTGGATCACAGATGGTCTGGGTGGCCTCGGTGTAGAAGCCACTTCAAGCCACAGAAGTGCTGTTAGGGGTGAGGGGGATTAAACTAGGGTTGAAGGGCAGGAGTGCGGATCTCAGTTCCCTTAGCATGGGAATTTGTTCCACAAGTTTTCTGTTTTCAGTCTTTTACTTTACTTTAAGGAAAGTTATGACTGGTCATCATCTTGAAGACTCAGTGACGGAACAGAAAGAACTTAAAAGAGGACAAGGGGAGACCTGAATGGTACAAGGGGTGGACTGTAGGGGTACTCTCAGTGTTCAAGCCTTACCATCTAGATTCATCTCTTTACCTAAGGACGTTCTCTGGCCACCAGGATTCACTCTGCTCATGCACATGTCTAGAAGAGTCAGGAAATGAGTGCACTGGGAGCAATTCTTACCCCGTGGCTAAGGCAGTTGGTGTGTGAATACCCCTGCTCCCTCTCCCGTTGGGTGGGATAATTGTAAGATGTGTGTTCCATGCTAGTTCCCAGGTTTCTTAGGATTTCTCTTCTGTCACCCACACAGTAGTTTGATTGACAACACACGCATTGTTGGTTACTCTCCTTTGCATACCTCACTTTCCTACTGTTATAATAGTGCTTCCCTTATCTTCCAAGTAAACTACTTGCATGTGAATCCTTGTCTCAGGGTCGGCTTCTGGGGGAACCCAAACTAAGACACTCCATCCCATCCTCGTCTAATGCTCCTGAGATAGATTCTGAGGAACTATTTCTTACTAAAGTGTGAATGACTGATAGGGTCCAGAGAAGTGAGTTTAAAAGAAGAATTATCCTTAAGGCAGTGATGCTGAAGCAGTAGTCTGGACACACAGGAGCCCTCTACAAGAGTGCTGACAAATTATGATCTAGGGGTAAAGTCTATTTTTGTAACAACTGATTGCATTTAGTATTACACTGTCAGACAGACTTGTAAGCTGAGAAGTCCTTGGGGACAGAGTAACATGGGGTACAATTTGCAGCACATAAGAGTAAAGAAGCCCAGTGTTATAAGGAGCCACAGAATGATCATGTGTTCCTTTGAGAGGATGCAACAGATTTCCAGGTCAGAGTGGTAAATTACTTTGCTCAAATAGTGACATAGGGTTGAAGAACAACCATGTGACTAGAAAGATAAGCACAGATGATTGCACATACACTGGATCACTGTAGCAGTGACTTTGTTGTATGGTTGACTTGTTGAATGTGGTTGAGTCTCTTCATCTCTTCAAGCTTCAAAGTGTGTCAAAACACACATACACACACATAAATCTTTACTTTTGGTTTTCAGATTCTAGTCAGTGGGAGAAATCTAGGGGGAAGAGAAGGCAGGGAAACCTCTTCTGGGAGGCTGGACTCATACACCACCACCGCCACGACCAGTACCACCAGCACTGTCACCAGTACCATCACCACCATCACCAGTACCTTCATCATGGACATTTGTAGGGTGGTTTTACTACCTAAGTTGTTTTCAAACTGGGTTTTAGGGAACCCTAAGGTCCCCACGAACCTGGCAGGTTCTGCCAACAATGAAAGACTCGGTGCCAAATAAATATTTAAGCTGACTGTGGTATCCAGTTATTAGTTTTATATATTGATTTTGTTAGGAAGAAAAAAAACCTCACCCACTAGAAGTACAGTTTGGAAACCATAAATACGCATGATCATTTTATTCTTGTAACCACCCCCAGCTTGCACAGGAGACAAATGAGGTTCATAGGGATTAAATGACTTACCCAACGTTATGGACGAGACATGAGCTGAACTGTGGTACAAAACCACACCACGTCCAGCGCTCTTTCCTCTACATTCTGCTACATTTGAACACTGATGATGAAACACGTGGTTTAGCAATTTCTTGACCAGTAAGTCTGTTTTGTTGAGAAGGGGTCAGAGAACAGTTTATAAAAAGTTCTTAGAATTTGGGTCGTTCCAAGGAACTTAGCAAAACATCTCCAGTTCATTCCCTCCCTGAGCTATATTCTACACGTTCTATTCCAGGGGCTGCTTTGATGGGACATGTTCTCACAGCTGGTCCTATGTGTCGGCTACACCATCCAGACCCCTTGGGCCACACTCAGAAATAAGCCTGGTAGCAGTCAGCTTTGCTGCAACACTGCAGCAGAAGACTTGTGACGTATGAAAACAGGCATTGATTTTTCTTGCATACAGGTCTGCAGGTTGGCGAGGGCGACTCCGGTTCAGTTGGAGTTTGGGTCTGCTCCATGTGGCTAATCCTTGGAGGCCAGAGAGAAGGAGCAGTGGCTACCCAAGGTGTGCTCTTCTCATGGTGGTTGCGAGAACACAAGGGTAGCCAAACAGTGCACACATTGCTTAAAGTCTCTGCTAGAGTCATATCCATTCATAGTCCATTGGCTAAAGCATGTCCATGGCCAAGCCCAAAGTCAGCGGGGTGAGAAATATACTACGTCCTAAGCTGCAAGGGAGGTGAATGAAAATTTGATGACTGATACTCCAATCTATCACGTTAGCTAAAAAAGTGATTCCAAAGAAGGGAGGCCAAGTACCTCTTTCCAAAACCGTCTAAATCCGCAGACTGATATTGTCCTATTAATAAAGTCAGTCCTGTAAGCTGCCAAGAGGAGACCATCCCAAAGGGGCCTTTCCTGAGAGACCCCAGGGGAGTGTGACATGGCAGTTTCCCAGGCTAGCAATCCCCAAGATAGAAATTACCTAGTTACCACTGGAATATTTTTAAAACTCACTACTTCATTTCCAGTGATCTGCCCTAAATCAAACTTCCAAGCTTCCTTTCATAGAGGATGGGACCTGCAGACAGAAAGAAGGGGCATATGTGGGTGATTTCTAAGCTTCACCTTAAAAACTCAATTTCTAGCAATGGAAGTCTTGGCCACAATGCAGGACAGTGCAGTGACTAGAAATAGACACTCCCGACTCTGACAACACGAGTCTTTCCTTACGTTGGATAATATTGGTTCATCCATCCAATTCCTCAACATCCGTTTCCTCTTCTCCCTTTCAAATACACCCCTGATTCTGCTCGAGGAACTCCCTTCCTCAAGGAACAGGGACCCATCTCCAACACAAACGCAGGGCACCGGCCAAATTGGTGAAGAGGTGAATCCATTCCCTTTGCCCGTGATTGGCTCAAGAATAGAAAAGTGACCTAGAATCAGCCTATCAGACAAATTGTGCCTGTCGGAAAAGTGTGCTGGAAGCAGAGGGGAGGCAGGTCTTCTAGAAAAAGTTACTTATTCTAAGGAGAAAGCAGCAGAAAGACACTGATGCTTTCTCTTTCTCTGAACCCTGCTCTGTCTAGATAACCCTGCTAGAGCCCTACTTCTTCCTGAAGACGGAAACAACAGGAAGATGGCAGAGCAAAGAGTTGGAAAGGACAGGTGTCCTGAGGGTATCACTGAACCGCTAAATCAGCCTCTCCCTTGAAGCTTGCCCTAACTACGTCTGTCCTTTTTTTTTTTTAATATTTCTTTTTTTTAAGATTTTATTTATTTATTTGTCAGAGAGAGAGAGCGCAATCAGGGGGAGCAGCAGGCAGAAGGAGAAGCAGGATCTCCACTGAGCAAGGAGCCTGATGCGGGACTCGATCCCAGGACCCTGGGATCATGACCTGAGCCAAAGGCAGATGCTTAACCAACTGAGCCACCCAGGCATCCCTATATCCTTATTTTTTAATGAGATAATAAAAGATCCTGGTGTGTGACTCCTGACTCACAGCTAAAGGCATCTTCAGCCATGTCTCAGCCGTCTACTAGCAGTGCGTTTGGGCAATTGCTTGATTTCTCCAGCTGCTGCTTTGCCCCAGCACCGATGTCATAGAATCCTTGTGGAGGTTAAATGATGACACACCTGTGGGGTATGGTGTCCGGTAAGGGTGCAAATGACGCGCAGGTATGACTTTTGGTACCATTGAGTGAGCAAGTGCAGGCCTGGGCTCATAACTGCAATTTCTGTGCTTCCCTATATTCTCATCCTCTGGCTGTGGCAATAAAACCTTCACAGTGGGAAGGATCTGTGTGTTTTTAGGGTGGACTGAGAAGTATAAGGTCTCCCATCCTGACCACTAAAGCCTGCAGAGGGTAAAAGTCCCATGGGAAAAAGTAGATGGGGGGGGAATACATTTACTTATAAATATCATATAAGTATTATACGTTCTGGGTTTTTTAAATTAAAAACATTTTTATTCAAGTATAATTAGAATACAGTGTTATAGTAGTTTCAGGTGTATAATAAAATGATTAAACAATTCTATACATTTCTTAGTGTTCCTCACGATAAGCATACTCTTAATCCCCTTTATCTATTTCACCCAACCCCCATCCACCTCCCCTGTGGCAAGCATTCGTCTGCTGTATTTAAGAGTCTGTGGAGTTGTTCTTGTTGGTTTTTTTTTTTTTGCCTCCTTTTAAAATGTGTTTGTTCACTTGTTTTGTTTCTTAAATTCCACATATGAGTGAAACCATATGGTATTTGTCTTTTCCCGAATAATTTATTTCACTTAGCATTGTATACCCTTTAGGTCCACCCGTGAAAAGATCACTCATCATCAGGTAAATGCAAATTAAAACCACAATGAGATATCACTTAACACCTGCCAAGATAGCTAAAATAAAACCCACAGGAAATAACAGGGTTGGCAAAGATGTGGAGAAAAAGGAACCCCCGTGCACTGTTGATGGGAATGCAAAGTGGTGCAGCCACTGTGGAAGACGGTGTGGAAGGTCCTCAAAAAATTAAAAACAGAATTAACATGTGATCCAGTAATTCCACTACTGAGTATTTACCCAAAGAAAATGAAAACCCTAATTTGAAAAGATATGTGCACCCCTGTGTTTATTGCAGCATTATTTACAACAGATAAGATGTCCATCTGCAGACTAATGCATAAAGAAGACGTGATAAATATGGAGATATCTTCCACTGATAGAGAGCTGTATCAATGGACTATTACTCAGCCATGAAGAAGAATGAGATCATGCCATTTGCAACTGCATATTCTGTTCTTAAAAATATGAAAAAATTCAGATAAGCACTATGAGAAAAGAAAAGAAAGTCCACACTCAATCCCATCACAATATTATTCTTAAAGAACAGCTCTGTTGAGACACAAGGCACATGCCATACAATTTACCCAAAGTGTACAGTTCAATACTTTTTTAGTATATTCGCACGGTTGTGCAAGCGTCATCACAATTTTACGACATTTTCATCACCCCCCCAAAGAAGCCCTGTACCTCTGAGGACTCATTCCCCATTACCTCGACCTCTCTACCCCCTGGTATACACATTTTGTGTATCCGTTCATCAGTTGGTGGACATTTGGGTTGTTTCTAGCTTCGGGCCAATATGAAGAACGCTGCTATGAATACTTGTGCACAAGTTTCTGCGTGGCCCTGTGTTTTCGTTATTGTGGGTATCTACGTCAAAGTAGAATTGTTGGGCCATATGGTGTAATTCTCTGCTTTACCTTTTCAGGAGCTGCCCAACATTTTCCCAAAGTGGCTGCACCACTTTCTATTCCCACCAGCTACACAAGGGTTCCAATTCGGTCAGATCCTCGCCAGCCAACACTTGTTAGTACCCGTCTTTTTGATTAGAGACCCCCGAGGGGAGGGAAGCGGCATCTCACTGTGGCTTGTTTGCGTTTCCTTGATGAATAGAGGGAGGTACCATTATTACCTTCCGTGCATCAAGCAACGGAGGCGCAGAGAGGTTCATTCACTTACCTGTGGTCACTCGGTACGGGTGCAGACTCCCGTGTCTACAGCGGTATATGCAGAAGGAAGTTTGCTGCAGCGCTGTTGGCGGCAAACAGTAGAAGAACCTCTATGTCTACCTGCAAGGGTTTGTCCTGCAGAAGACCGTGACGCAGCTATCACCGATGAGCCAGGTCCATGTAGGCTGATGTGGAGTGGGTTCTAAGACACACTGGTAGTGAAGAAGCCACTCACAGAATCGCGTGTACAACACGCACCTATAGACCCAGGCCTAGAGATAGGTGTGATGCACGCATAGATGCGGGCTACACTCAAAGCTCCTCACAACGGCCCCTGGAACTTAAGCTCCCAGGAGAGCAGGGGTATTTCCATTGGTGCCCTGCTGTATGGCCAGCACCTAGAACCGGAGGTAGTAAGTAGTAGCAGCTAAATAAATACTTGCTGTTAGATGAACGATTCCCTCGGAGAGAGAGAGAGAGGGCAGTATATTTGGAAGCGCGCATGCTGTGCTCTGCAGACCCTCGTTCTCTGCGTACAAATTCATGCAGTACTTGAATCATTTTTGACACACACATATAAAATAACCTGGAATTCTTGGGGCCTTTTGCAACAAAAAAAACACCACAACAAAACAAGGCCCCAGAGATTGACGTAGAACTGAGAAGTGGCCCCAGTGGCTTCCCAGTGCCCCTAGCTTGAAGTGAGTACTGACACCCCCCCTCCAGCCCCGCCACGCTCCATCTATGGACCGGACGACCCAGACAGGAGACGGTCCCATCCCCGCCCTGCCAGGCATCCCACCCTGATCGATGAGCCACTCTTCCAGCTAACAGGAATCCAATGTCAAGATGACGGCAGTGAATCTTGTTTTCATGCCTGAGAAGATCTTAAAAATCAATAAGCATTAGAAGGACACAGCCAAGTGTTTTTCTTTTTATCGTTTTTTCAATATTTGTTTAATTTGTCATCCCGGCTGAGCCCAGTGAAGGGGGCCCGAGGATCAAGGGCTCCTGGCGGAACAGCACAGGTGTCCTCCTAGTGGCTTTTGGAGCTAACGGTGTGCTGGGTAGGCTGGGAGACGATTAGGAAAGCAATTGGCGGCTGTGGCCTCCCTGTGCCAGGAAACGTAGGGTACGGGAATGACAACAGTTGCAGGTGATGAAATTCTCACTGTGAAGATAGCAGGTGGCACCAAAAATGATGCTTAGCGGAGGCCAGGACAGGAGAAATGTGAGTCAAGGCCCAGTAGGCTGCTCCTCCCAGGTGGACGTGACGTTAGGGACCCACTCATACCCTCTCCATGTGTTAGGAAGAGGATTGCTCCAGGGCCCCTTTCTCGTGCCTGAGTGGGGCAGTTTCTCGGTGGGGTGTGGACTGGGCGCCGTCTTTGACTTCCCCTGCACACCACCATTTGACCACCAAGTCCTGCCAATTTCGCTGTGAAATAACTCGGTCCTGTCCGTTTTCCCCATCTCCGAGGTTACTACGTGAGTTCGAGTCACCTTCCCTACTCTCCTGGGCTCGTGCAACTGCTCCCTAAGTGCTCTTCCTGCCTCGAGGCCTGTTTGCCCCCAGATCTTTGTCCACAGAGAGCATCCTGGCCCTGAGAGGTGGGGTGGCGTCGTGGGTTAAAAGCATGACTCTGGAGCCAGGCTGCCTGGATTCCAATCCTGCCTCGTCCAGATTGGTGGCCTCGAGCTGCTACTTCAACATTCTGGGCCTCAGTTTGTCTAATCCGTGAAATAGTGGTGCTCACTTCTAGATGCCCGAAGCCAGTGAGGATTAAGTGTGCTAATACAGACGGCTGCTTACAGCAGTGGCTGCCAGACCCCAGCTCGATACACACCACCTTCCCTTCTCACCTCTTGGTAACTCCTTGATTCACATTCAACACTCTGGTTAAATGTCTTTTTTTGTGGTTCCTCTAACAAAACAGGCTACCAAGCACTCACACAACACATGCTGCCTATTACATTCTCCCCAGGGTGCTTCTCCCGTCCCCTGTCCATCGGCCCGTCATCTCTCCACTCTTAGATGCTATTTTCTTTGGAAAGCTTCTCTCACCCATCACATTCCAATCAGGCGCCCTCTTTTGTGTTCCCACGGCACCCTTACTTCCCATCGATGCGCCTGCTACTTTGTATTTTTAAATTTTTATTATGCAAGTTTTCACACAGAAAAACCAAAAGCCAAAAGAATAGTAGAACAGTACAATGAACTCTCATATACTCCCAACAACTGGTAACATTTTACCATATTTGCTCTCCTTTTGTGTGTGTATTCATTTTGTTTCCAAGTAAATTACTGACATCATGCTCTTTCACCCCTAAATATTTCAACTTGTATCTCCAAAAAAGGAAGAAAGCTGAGGAGTGTTCTCCCACCTAAAATACGATGCCATAATCACACTTTCAGAAATGAATCATTCTCTAATGTCGCTGAATACTTGGCCTGTATCCAGATTTCCCCAGCCCTTCCCCAGTTCCCTTTTACAGTCTTTCTGCTACATTTCATTTGAATTGCTCCTTCACTTGGGCTGTAAGCTCTGAGAGGAATGGAATGTGTCCCCTTTACTTCCCTCTCCCCAGCACTCAGCTTATGGCAAGCCCTCAGTACCTATTTGTTAAAAGAAAGAACAACCTCGATGCCCCACTTCCTCCTGCTGAAAAGGGTCTTCAGCCTGCTCCAATCCCAGCCCAGCTGCCCCCTCCACGCACACACACACACACACACACACATGCTCACCCGTTGGTAATGACATAGCATCAATTCAGTGGGCCAAATCAGAAGCCAGAGGGGCATTCTAGATGCCTCCATCAGTTGACCCACACAGCTCCCCCACTGTCTCCTGCCTTACCCATTCCCCTCTCCATTCTGGAGGCCAGGGCTGTGGTTCGATCCTTCATGCTCCCTTGCCCAGCTCCCTGTCTTGTTGCCTCTGATGTTCCAGTGTACCCCTGTCTTGCCTCAGAGCTCACTTTTCCCAGGGCCCTTTCAACGACCCATCCCTTCCTGGCAGAGTACCCACGAAGGCCCTGAGCGTAATTCTGCTGAGTGGATAGAGAGAAATACAATCCTCTCCTTCCCTGGTCAAGTTCACAGCAGCCCTGGTGCGTTCCTGCCCTGTGCCCTGGGTGCCAGACTCCAGCCAGCCCAGCCCAGTGCCGCCTCCAGATGGATCCCCGGCAGCCTCGGCACACAGCTTCCAAACGGCTGCCAGACCCATTTGTCATTCTCCCTGCCCTAGGAACCTGTGGGAGGATGGGCAACAGCAGGCCCGGACTTTTTATAGTTAAAGAAAATAATGAAAAATCTAAACAGAAAAAGTCAGCTTAAAAATCAAGATCTTTCTATTTTGAAGTCTGCTTTAGGTAACGTACCTCCTATGAGATACAGGGTGAGATGATCCAGCCCCTTCTTGCCTCAAAATAAGATTTTCAGAACGCAATTTTGCTTTGTGTGCTTCTACAAAGAAAGCTAGTCCACTGCCCTGTCATTACTCCTGATGGAGTATGCTGGGGGAGGGACAGAGCGTTCCAGCAGAGACCCCTTGGGTACACGGAGCCCCTCGAACGCTGGACCCATCACCCCTGGCACCGGCCCCTGCAATTTCAACTGCAGCACTCAAACCAGGCGGGGACTTTACCTTTTCACCCTGGTAACATTCTGCTAAGAAGGAACTTCTTCCCAGCGCAGAACAAAGGCCAGCCGTCAAAAGCTCTCAGAAGCCTGGTGGTGATCAAAGCGGATCTGAAGTGGATCAAAGCGGATCTCTGCTCCCCGCTGGCCACTGGCTCTACCATCTGTCCTGGGGGAGCTCCTGAACTGGTCTAAGCTCCAGCTTCTCCCCCTTCAGCTAGACGAGGACACTCTCATCCTTCTCATAGGGGTCTTCATGAAAATTAAATGAGGCATTGTAGGTGTAGCAAGTGGGAAGACTATTCGAATCTCAGTGTGTGCCGAAGACAAGCCATCAGGGGACACATTCCAAGGGAGCTGCGATGCCATCATGCAGGACTTACAAAAGAAACCAGTTTCCCCCTTATTGGACCACCCTCAGCCTGCAAAGGAGGGCTGGAGGAGGAAACAGTGGGAGCGAAGAGGAGGAATCTTGGAGCGAATGGTAGGTGTGCTCCCAGTCCCAGCCGCCCACTCTGCACCTGCCGGGAGTGATCTGTATGCCACAGCCTGAGCGCCACTAAAGACCCATGTCTGCATCACACCTTCAAAGCCCAAAGCGAAGAGACATGGAGCGGCCAGCGGGAGTGAGGGGGCCTAGAGGCTTTGGATTTACCGGGGTAAAGAGGAGTCGAGTATTTCTGATAGGCCAGAGGGGTGCCACCGGTGACCTTGGGAGTGGTATAGATCCTCTGGAAGAGGGCCACCAGGAGGAGTGCAGACCCTCCCCCAGACAGGCTGCAGCACCTGATCTGGCTGAATTGTGTGCCCCCCCCCCGCCCCAAACTCGAATGTTCCGGCCTGGACTCCCAGTACCTCAGAACGGAACTGTATTTGCACATAGGGCTTTAAACGAGGCGACTGAGCTAAAATGAATCCTTTAGAGCAGACCCTCATCCAATCTGACTGGTGTCTCCATCAAATTGAGCTGCCCTATGACCCAGCCATTGCACTACTGGGTGTTTACCCCAAAGGTCCAGACGTAGTGAAGAGAAGGGCCATATGCACCCCAATGTTCATAGCAGCATTGTCCACAATAGCTAAATCATGGAAGGATCCGAGATGCCCTTCAACAGATGACTGGATTAAGAAGTTGTGGTCCATATATACAACGGAATATTACTCAGCTATCAGAAAGAACGAGTTCTCAACATTTGCTGCAACATGGACGGCACTGGAGGAGATAATGCTAAGTGAAATAAGTCAAGCAGAGAAAGACAATTACCATATGATTTCTCTCATCTATGGAACATAAGAACTAGGAAGATCGGTAGGAGAAGAAAGGGATAAAGAAAGGGGGGGTAAAGAGAAGGGGGAATGAACCATGAGAGACTATGGATTCTGGGAAACAAACTGAGGGCTTCAGAGGGGAGAGGGGTGGGGAATCAGGATAGGCCGGTGATGGGTAGTAAGGAGGGCACGTATTGCATGGAGCACTGGGTGTTACACGCAAGTAATGAATCATGGAATTTTACATCAAAAACTAGGGATGTTCTGTAGGTGACTAACATAACATAATAAAAAAATATTATAAAAAAAAAGAAGACGAGATTTGGACACACAGAGAGGTATCAAGGATGCACGCACGCAAAGGGGAGAACATGCGAAGAGCAGGGAGAAGACGGCCAGCCACAAGCCAGCGAGAGAGGCCTCAGAAGAAACCAAGCCTGCCAACGCCTGAGGCTTCCAGCCTCCAGAGCGGTACGAAAATTAGTTTCTGTTGTTTAGGACGCTCAGTCTGTGGTATTTGCTTTGGTGGCCCCACCAAACTAGCAAGCACTGCTCAGACACTAGGGGCCGGAAGACGGGGTCTTAGGCAGCCAGCTCTAAGGGACCAGCAGTTTAGAAACCTCCAAAATGAGGAAGGAGGGTGTTCCCTGAAGTATCGATAAAATTGTGCCAAGAGATAAAGAATCAGGTGTAAACACCCACCAGGCCCAGCCAGCTGACCGCAGTATTAACCAAGTAAGGACTCCCTGCTCCTCTGCGTCCTCCTCTCTCCGTCTCCTGTCCCTGTGCGGGGCGGGGGGCGGGGGGTGTCAGAATCCCCAGTGAGCCAGAGGGACGCATAGGTGGGAAGCAGGAAATGGACCGCAGACTCCCTTCCCTGCCCCAGGCCCCTGCTGGAGGAGGAAGAGAGTTTCCATGGGAACAATGTTTGAAGGTCCGGGTTTTTCCACACACCTGAACATAGCCATTACGGGACTGAGACAGTGCTGGAACTAGAAAGGGAGCCAGAAGAGCCATGGGTCTGCCCTAATTTTCATCCTGGGGCAAGGAAAGAAGGGGACACCACCGGAAAAACCTGAGGGGCGGTAACAGACAAAAGTAAAGTTGGCCTCCTGAATGTACCCCCATGTGTCCTGTTTATGTACCATACGTCCTCCTACACAGGGGGCAGCTCAGCCCAGACTCTGGCCAAGTGGGAGACGGCATTTGTGCAGCAATTACCATCATTCCAAATTCATTCCCTGCCACCATTGCGCAGGTCCATCGCCATCAAGCAAGGCACGAGCTAACAACAGACGAACCATTTCAGACCTTCTGCACTCCCCAAGCCAGTCGCGTAAGTGTAAACGGTCTAGAAAGCCAGGGACAGAATACCACCCTTTATACCTCATGACCCAGAGGAGGACACTTAACTCCAAACCAGCCACAGGGCGGGGCAGGCTTTCGAATCACACAACACTCCGGTGAGAACTGAGCTCAAAACCCGCCTCTGCCATGTGACAGCTGTGTGACCCTGGGAGAGTTACTTAGCTTCCCTGCACTTCAGTTGCCTCCTCAATAAAAGGGAGATCATAAAAGTATCCATCCGATTGAGTTATTATGCAGCACGAATGAGGACAGAGATGCTAAGCCCTTGGAACATTGCCTGGCCCAGGGCAAAGGGCTCAGTACACATAGTTGTCATTATACATCTCCGCCTCTCAAGGTGAAACCTTGGAATGACCTTGATTTAGTGTACAGAACGTTATGTAACAAGCATATGATGAAAAGCACAGATTCTAGGACCAGGAATCTAGGGCTGGAATCAAGCAAGAATGGAAAACACATTGTATAAGTGTTTGCCGTAATTGCTATCAATGCGGTAAGATACATACAGCGATATGTACACAAATACGGTAAGAACAGGAGGAGCTTAATAAAGGCAGCAATGATTAAGGAAACAGTCATTTCCATAAATCCACATGGACCCTGAAGTTTCTCGTTACCCAAAGACATCAGAGGCACTGAGTAAGGGTCAGACAGGCAGAGTGTGTCCCGAATTGGGAGGCTGCTGAACTTGACCTCAGTTGCTTTTGCTTATCATTTGTCTGCCAGCAGACCGTGGCTCTCCAGCAAACAGGGAATCTGGAAAACAGAAACCCATCCTCCTCGGGCTGGACTCTGAGCCATTGCCTCCAGGCCCCGCTCCCTGCCAGCAACTCTCAGCCTGTCTCCCGTGTTACCTGGTCTGGTTCCTTCCTCCAGGGCAGGTCCCACCTTGCAGGGGAGAGGTGAGGGGCCACCACCTTCCAGCCTCCTGAGAAGGTGACATTTTGATGGGCCCCGCTGTCTCTGGGCCCAGCTCGGTTCCCACCGACCCTGGGCCTGAAGACTGCCGGAGAAGCAGACAGAAAAGATGAAAAGCTGATACTTCCCGCAGGAAATAATTGTCTACCTGATTCCAGAACTGAAAAACATAAGTATAACATTGGAGAAAGGAGAGCAAAGGGCCATTCAAGGCCATTGTTACAGCCTCCTTTCTGTGTATCAGGGAAACAAAGAGGCCCTGTGTGTGAGGACAATGCCGTGTGTTACCAGCCACTTCTGTGTTACTCCTGGGGATGGGAGGGTGAGAAACGAGGCCACAGTGCCCTCCCAGCCTGATGCGCTCTGGACCTCACTAATTATAACCTCCAGGCTAGCCAGAGCCAGGAGAGGAAATGTGGACTCCCAACTCATGGAGTTCTGAAGTGGGGATACAAGAGACACCCCCTTGGGAGGGACCCGTTGGGTACCTGCTAGTCTTCCAGGCATCACAAATTGGCAAATGCCCTCTCCTCTCCCACCCCTCTTCTCTTGCTACCTTTCAGAGACTCACCACTAGTTGAGCTGGAAAGAACGGCAGACATCACCTCTCCAAACACATATGTCACCGACTCCAACCCCTGACTTTAGTGAGGACGAGGGTCTGGCTGCGTAGCATGCTAGCAGGGATTGCAAAGCCAGGTGAATCGTTACGTGGCAGCCTCCGCTGAGCCCCCCCCGCAGTGGACCAGGCGCTCTATTATGAGCAAGCTCACAAAATGACCTCATTTTCTCCTACCTTCAAATCCTTGATCTGCCACTAATTACCCCTGGATTATGAGTTCATTTTCTGACCCTTCGTTTTCCCACTTGTAAACTGGGCATATTCATGGGTCACTGTGAGGATTGCATGAGTTTAAACAAGCAAAGCTCTTAGAACCGTGCTTGGGTCATACAAATCACTCGAGAGGCATGAATGGGAAATCAGATGTCCTCCTGCAACTTGCTTAGGCTCACGGTGAGACGAGATGCAGAGAAGTGGAAACACAGGATCTCAAATACAAACTCAGCCTGGCCATCGACTACAGCCTCACTTTACCCCCTTAGGTCACTGAGGGAAGCTGGTCACTAACAAATACTCTCCGGCCAGGATAAGGCAGGTGACATGTGGGGAGGGCCAACTGTGACATAACAGGGAGCAGTGGGGACAGTGGGGGTTTGGAGAGCCTGTGCCTATCTTCAGGGAGGCAGGCAGGACTCAGCTCCAGCCAACTACCACACTGTGCAATGTGAGAGCAGCATGGCTAGGCCCGTCAACTTTTAGAGAAAAGCCAGAAATCTGGATTTTTTAGGTCACATTTCCCAATTTTGAAATACTGTGTTAACCAAGTCACTGTTAGTGCAAAGTGAGCCCCAGATCATGCCTGATCTGGACATAGACAGCTTGTCCAAGCCACTGTGCACCTGTCATTTTCAGGTCTTCTGTCCACAATTTCCCAATGAGCTGATCAGTCCACTTCGAAACCAGTCTTCGACTTAGAGCAGATGGTATGAGATCAACACGGTAAAGCAGGCCCTTTCTCTGTGGACACCTGCCCTCGTCTCCTTCCATGAAATGGGGGTGAGGAAAAGGGAAAACAGGGAAATATGAGGGCTCTCCCTAAAAGACCACAGGCCCGTTGGCCTCATCCACTTCCTGCAGGTGTTCCTCTGATAAAGAAGTCGGCCCAGACTTGGTGGCAGGACCCAAGGGCAGACTGGGGGCTTAAGCCCCCATAATCTCCATCAGTCACCTCAAATGAACATCAGTAGCCTAGATGATAACATGGGCCACTATGCAAATTTCAACTCTGAAGCAAGCTTGCTGGCAACAAGACACTGCCTCACACCCACCAGGACGACTATAATCAGACAGACAGACATAATAACCAGTGTCGGTGAGGATGTGGGGAAATTGGAACCCTCAGACATTGCTGATGGGAATGTAAATGGCGCAACCAGTCTGGCAGTTCCTCAGAAAGTTCAACACAGAGCTACTCTGTGACTCCTGGATACATATCCCAAGAGAAATGAAAATGTAAGTCTACAAAAAAGCTTGTTCAGGAGTGTTCAGAGCGGCATTACTCATGACTGCCAAAAGGCAGAAATGATCCAAATATCCATGACCTGATGAATGGATAAACAAAATGTGATTAGCCACACAATGGAAATTTCTCGGTCATCAAAAGGAATGACGTCCTGATACATGATACACCACATGGACGACCCTTGAAAACATCCGGCTAAGCGGGAGAAATTGATGAAAACACCCACATCTGATTCCATGTGTCTGCCATGTTCAGAACGGGTAAATCGAGAGGAGAGAAAGGAGATTCGTGGTAGCCTGGGGTTGGGGTGTGATGGAAACAGAAGAGGGGAAGATAGCTAAAGGGTGTGGTTTTCCTTTTTGGTGGTAAATATGTTCTTGCATTGTGGTGATGGTTTCACAACTCTGTGAATATACTAAAATCCACTGAATTGTATACTTTAAATGGATACATTGTATATGTGAATTACCTTTTAATAAAGCTGTTAGCAACAACAACAAAAGAACTCTCAAATTAAGATTGCTGCCCCTAATCGCCTTCTATTTAAAAATTCTGCATCCATGCTGCTCTCTTCACATCAGCCCCACTGGAGAAGACCGGACAAGCATTCTAAAAAATGATTTTCCTCAAAGGCTCAGGGCTCACAGGAGGGTGCCTTGCTAGCCTGGTTTGCCCAGGACTGTCCCAGTGTTAGCACTGCAAGTGTCGTGTCCCAGGAAATCCCTCATTCTTGGACAAACAGATGGTTGATCACCCTAGTGGCAACCCTTTCTATTAGCACAGGAGCACTCTGTCCTTTAGATCTGCCAATGGCTCAAATGGAGTCTTCAAATAAATAATCCTCCTCTCTTTGGGGTATAAATCATCCTTGAGTTCCACATAATGGTCAAAAGGTATTTTAATTGTTGTTTCCATTTTACAGATGAGGAGACTGAGGTTCAGAGAGATGAAGTAACATGCCAGAGGCACACAGGAGCCAGGAATTGAACCGGAGTCTTTTTCCAAAGGTACCCCCTCCATTCATTATCTTGTCTCTCATCATACCACTGGGCTGATTATCCAGGAACACCCTCAGATTTTTCTTGCCCTGTTGGGAAGGTAATCAGACATTCAGACAGGAGAAGCACGAGTTTTCTGCTATGGGAAGACAAGGAGACATATACAGCTTGACAGTTAACTGCACAGACTCTGGAGCCCAGCTGCTCAAGTTTGAATCTGGGCTCTGCCACTACCTAGCTGTGTGACCTTGGGCAAGTTACTTAACTTCTCTGTGCCTTGATTTCCTCATATGTAAAATGGGAAAAATAATAGTAGTGTGTGTGTGTGTGTGTGTGTGTGTGTGTGTGTGTGTTTAACACATAGGATTGTTATAGGAAGTAAGTAAATCAGTAAGTGTGAGAAGCTTAGAAAGGAGCCTGGCTCATGACAAGTTTATTTAAATGAAAGCAAGCACAAATTCCTATACCCAGAATTGGAAAGAAAATAATCCTAACAAAAACCAGGTAGTGGGACCAGATTATGGAAATAAATTCCACCATTCTATTCTGTTCCTGTCTGTGAAAACATTTATGGTTTAGGAATTGCTCTAAGTTCTCCAGACCATAGATGAACCTTTAAATGCATCATGGTAGTGGCAGTCTGGGAAGCCCTACCAAAAAGGGATGACATCGTGCAGGGTCACAGGCCCTACCCATCACTGACTGGAGCCCAGGGGATCGCCATGTAGCATACCTGCCCACAGGGCCAGAGAGCTGGATATCCCCTCGGGGGCAGCACCTATCACTCAGCTCTGCTCTCTGCAGCAGGTGTGATCGACATCATTTTACAGGTGTGGAAACCGAGGCTCAGAGAAGTTCAAGAATTTGCTCAAGTTACAGTTAATAACATGTAGAGTTGGGATTCAAACTTAGGTGAAATTCTAAAGCCTCTATGCTGTATTGTCTTCATGTATTATTTATTATTGCTGTGTAAAAAATTACCAAATTTAGTGGCTTAAAACAACATACATTTATAATCATACAGTTCTTGAAGACCAGAAATCCAGGAGTGGCTTAGCTGGATGGTTCTGGTCCTGAAAGTCTCATGATGTAGTCAAACTGTTGGCCATCGCTAAGCTCTGCCGAGTCTATTGAATCTGCTTCTAAACTCAGTAATGAGGTTGTTGGCAGGCTTTAGTTTCTTGCTGGCGATTGGCCAGAGGCTTCAGTTCTTTGCCACATGGACCTCTCCAGAGGGCTGCTCACAACATGACAGCTTACTTTCCCCAGAGCAAGAGATTCAAGAAAAAGGAGTAGGCAAAAGAGAATACCCAAAAAGCTGCAGTCTTTTACAAATAATTTTAGAAGTGACATACCATCACTTCTGCCACTTGATATTGGCCACACAGACCAATCCTGGTACAGTGTGGGGGGGACAACATAGGGTGTGAATACCACCTGCAGGTGCATTCCCCAAATCAGCCAGCCCACCCACACAGGTCAAGGAAAATCAATTTTCCCTGTCTTGGGGAGTAGACAAGCCCAGCCAAGCCAATTTCCACCCGGGGAAATCTATCCCACATCTGCGTCCTCCAAACTCCACTGTCCTAGAGTCCCCAGGCTGAGCCATCATCATCTAGCGATCTTGTCCTATGGGCCCCTTCCCATCCCGAAGCGGCCGTCACCATCCCGAAGGACTACAACCCCCAGCATTCCCTGCGGCGGCTCCGGAGCCACGTGACGAACTTCTCCGCGTGCAGCCATCAGGTGATTTGGGGAAGATGGCCGCGTTGACAGCGGAGAATTTCGCGGCGCTCCAGAGCCTGCTGAAGGTAAATTGGCGGGGTGGGGACAGCGTGAGGCGGGCCTTTGTCCCCAGGCCTTGGGACGGAGTGGGAATTGGGATCAAATGGACCCTGATTTAGAGCCATGACTCTGCCACTACCTCTCTGGGGGACTCCGTCGTTGCGCATTTCCGAGCTTTTAGAAAGCGGGCTCGAAATTAATACCGTCCCGACAGGATGGTGGGGGAACAAATAGGATCACGGACGTGCAGGTGCTGTACAAATGCCCCCTACTAAAAGTCTCTGGGGCTGGTGTCCAGGATTGGTCTAAGATCTAGATCTTACAGTAAGTGCTAGATCTACGTTGCCATTTCCCCATTTCATCGCGCAGCCCCTCTTCGCTCCGTGGTTGAGAAATCTCATCCTCTGCGTCCTCGCGGCCCCCTGAGTGAAGTGGGCGTGTGTTCTCCTGAGTCCGGGTGTTCTGGGCTTTGACCTGTGTAAGGGCCCAAACGCTCTCCTGATAATCGTTTGAAAGATTGTGAGACTTCTTAAAACCAAATGAAACGATGGATTGAAATTACTTGTTTAACTTCTGATTTTCCTGATGGAAGAAGGGGCGGTTTTATTTTCCTTTGTAGACATTATGCGTCTGTTTGCCTGTTTTCTGCTTTTCTTGCAGAATGTAAGATCCAATTGGGACTTTTTTTTTTTTTTTTTTGGTTTTAACTCCAGATGAAAAGGGTTGAGTTCATAACACTAAGCAGTTCATGGCACAGCATCTTCATTGGTTGGTTCATTCAATGGTCCCTCCTTTGTTTTAACAGTCTCAGCAGTATTCACTTGTATTCTCCATCCCTAAAAGCATCTGCTCTCTGATATTCACAAATGTATCCCCAACAAGTGTATCCTCAACTTCTGGCACACAGCATGTGCTCAGTACATGAATTAATGGAAGAAGTAACAAAGCTGAAATTGGAAACCTATGGCTCTCAGCTCACAGCCCTGGGCCTTTCCACTCTCCTCTGTTCTGCCCACTCCCCACCCAATGCCTATTCATCGTATGGACTTTTTTTTTTCTGTTAGTAAGCTTTTAAAAAGTATTATTAACGTGTAACACAGAAAAGCACACAAATCGTAAACGCACAGCTCAATGATTTATTACACACCCATGTAACCATCACTATGGTCAAAACCAAAATATTACCAGTACTGCAGAAGTCTCTCTCTTGTTCCTTTGTTACTTCCTTCACCTCCCCAGTAGTAACCACTATCTTTGTTTTTAAAATCAATTTAATATTGCCCATGTTTGAACTTCACATAAATGGAATAATACAGCACATACTTTTTTATTCCTGGCTTTTTTTGCTTGTCATTATGTAGCAACAGTTAATTCATTCTCATTCCTATTCTGCTATGTATTTTCTTTTTTAAAAAATTACTTAGGGGTGCTTACGTGGCTCAGTCGGTTGAGCGTCTGCCATCAGCTCAGGTTGTGATCTAGGGGTCTTGGGATCCAGCTCCACGTCAGGCTCCCTGCTCAGCGGGGAGTCTGCTTCTTCCTCTCCCCCCACTCTTGCTGGCTCTCCTTCTTTCTCTCAGATAAATAAAATCTTCGAAAAAATTTAAGTTTTTATTTTGAGGGAATTATAGTTTTACATACAGTTGTAAAAAGTAATACAGAAAGGTCCCATTTACCCTTTACCCAGTTTCCCCCTATAGAAACGTCTTGCAAAACTATAGCATTATATCCCAACCAGGATATTGACTTTGAAATACTCAAGATATGGAACATTGCCATCACTACAGGATCCTTGCTGTTGCCCTTTTATAGTCGCATCCACTTCCCCTCTGCCCTCACCCTCTCCTTACCCTTGGAGGAGGGGAGGCTTGTGAGAAGAGGATAGGCAGAGGGAGAGAGAGAGAGAATCACAAGCAGGCTCCATGAGTGCAGAGCCCGGCATGGGGCTTGATCCCATGACCCCGAGATCACGGCCTGAGCTGAAATCAAGAGTCCAATGCTCACCTGACTGGGCCACCCAGGAGCCCCTCTCCATTTCCCTTTTTAATAAGGACACCGGTCCTATTGGATTAGGGTCCACCCTATGACTTCATCTTAACTAATTAATCTGCAACAATTCTGTTTCTAAATGACATCGCATTTTGAGGTACTGGGAATTGGGACTTTAATACATGAATTTTAGGGGGACACCATTGAACCCATAACAGGAGCTTTTGCAGAGCAAAAGTTTTAATTTTGATGAAGTACAATTTACCAACAATTTTTCCTTTTATGAATTGTACTTTTGGTGTCATGTATAAGAACTCTTTGCCAAGCCATAGATCTCCAAATTTTCTCCTCTTTTTTCTAAAAGTTTTATAGTTTCATGTTTATATTACATTTTACATTTAAGTACATGATCAGTTTTGACTTAATTTGGTATATGTGTGAGACAGTTTGAGGTTGTTTTTTTTTTTTTTTTTTGGCCTGTGAATGTCCAGTTGTTCCAGAACCATTTGTTGAAAATGCTGTCTTTCTCCATTGAATTGCTTTTGCAACTTTGTCAAGAATCAGTTGGGCAAATTCGTGTGGGTCTATTTCAGGGTTCTCTGTTTTGTTCTGTTGATCTATTTGTTTATTCCTCTGATAATACCTCACAGTCTTAATTACTATAGCTATGTAATAAGTCTTGAAATCAGATTGGCTGATTTCTCCTACTTCATTCTTTATCAGAATTATTTTAGCTATGCTAGTTTCTTTGCCTTCTTATATAAATTTTAGAATGATTTTGTCTATGTTTAAAAAAACCTGCTGAGATTTTCATAGGAGTTGTGTTAAATCTGTGTATCAGTTAGGGGAGAATTGACATCTTTAGTGTGTTGAATCTTCCAGTCCATGATATACCTCCCCATTTATTTAGATCTTTGATTTCTTTTATCTGTGTTGTGTAATTTTTTAGCATACAAGTCCTGTACATGTTTTGCAAGATTTATACCATAGTATTTTTCTTTTTTTGAGCAATGGCAAATGATATTAAGTTTTTATTTATTTTTTAAAAGTTTGCTTATTTTGTGGGCACCTGGGTGGCTCAGCTGAGTGTCCTACTCTTGGTTTCGGCTCGGATCATGATCTTAGCATTGCCATATGGAGCCCCACATCGGGCGCCGCGCTCAGCAGGGCATCTGCTTGTCCCTCTCCTGCTCGTGATTTCCTGTGTGTGCTCTCTTTCTCATTCTATCTCTCTCAAATAAATAAACACAAAATCTTTAAGAAACGTTTATTTATTAATTTATTAGTAATCTCTACCCCAACATGGAGCTTGAATTCACAACCCTGAGATCCAGAGTCGCGTGCTCTTTAGACTGAGATAGCCAGGCACTCCAGATAATGTATTTTTAATTCCAGTGTTTATATGTTCTTTGCTAGTGTATAGAATACAGCTTAATTTTTGTATGTATCTCGTATCTACAAACATGCTGAACTCACTTATTCTAGTAGTTTTTTTGTACATTCCTTGAGACTTTGTGGACAATCATGTTATCTGCAAATAGGGACAGTTTTGTTTCTACCTTTCTGATCTGTATATATTTTATTCCTTATTCTTAACTAATTTCAGTGGCTAGAATTTTCAGCACTATGTTGAATAAGAGTGGTAACAGCAGACATCCTTGCCTTGTTCTTAGCTTTAGATTTTCACCGTGAAGTGTAATGCTGTCTCTAGGGTTTTTGTAGATGCTGTATATCAAATTATGGAAGGTCCCTTCTATTCCTAATTCTACAAGAGTTTTCATCACGCATGGATGTTGAATTTTGTCAACTGCTTTTTCTGCATTGATTAATATCATGTGATTTTCTTCTTGAGCCTGTTTTTTTTCCCCAAAGATTTTATTTATTTATATGACAGAGAGAGACAGCCAGCGAGAGAGGGAACACAAGCAGGGGGAGTGGGAGAGGAAGAAGCAGGCTCCCAGCGGAGGAGCCTGATGTGGGGCTCGATCCCAGGACTCCGGGATCCCGCCTGAGCCGAAGGCAGACGCTTAAGGCCTGAGACACCCAGGCGCCCCTCTTCTCGAGCCTGTTAATATGGTAGATTACATAGGTTTTTAAATACTGAACCAGCCTTGCATCCCTGGACTAAATCCTCCCTGCGTATAGTGAATAATTCTTTTTATATATTGCTGAACTCTGTTTGCTAATATTTTTTTAAAGGTCTTTTACCTCTGTCTTTGTGAGGGATATTGGACTCCAGTTGTTTTTTATGCTTTTGTACAGTCTTTGTCTGCCTTTGATGTCAGGGTAGTACTAGTTTTATGAAATGAACTGGAGAGTGTTCCATCCTTTTTTGTTTCCTAAAAAAGATTGTGTAGAATTAGTTAATTCTTTTCTTAAACATTTGTTAGAATTCTCCAGTGAAACCATCTGGGCCTGGAGATTTCTTCTTGGGGAGTTTTAAATTATGAATTCAATTTCCTTCATTGTTATAAGCCTATTCAAATTATCAGTTACATATTGGGGGAACTGTAGTAGTTTGTGTTTTTTGAGGAATTTATCCATTTTGTCCAAGCTGCCAAATTTGTGTGTATAGAGTTATTTTTGGTTATTCTTATTTTCCTTTTGAAGTCTTTAGTGACTGTTTCATTCCTGATATTGGTAATTTGTGTCTTCTCTCTGTTTAACTTTGCCAGTCTTCCTAAAAGTTTGTCAATTTTATTGATATTTTCAAAGAACTTGTTATTTGGTTCATTGATTTCTCTCTCTCTTTTTTTTTTTTCCCTGTTTTCAATTTCATTGGTTTCTGCTCTTCGTTGTTTCCTTCCTTCTTCCTTTGGGTTTATTATACTTTTCTTTTTCTATGTTCTTGAGGTGGGAACTTTGATTATTGATTTGAGAACTTTTCTCTTTTTTAATATATGTGTTTAATGCTGTAAATTTACCTGTCAACACTGTCATGGCTGTGCCCCCAAATTTTTGTGGGTTTTTTTTCATTGTTATGCATTAGTATAATTTTTATAGTATAATTTTAAAAATTTCCTTTGAGGCTCCTCTATGATCTGTGAATTATTTAGAAGGGTGTTTAGGTTTCCAAGTGTTTGGATATATTCTTGTCATCTTTCTGTTAGTGATTTCTAGTTTATTGCATTGTGGTCACCAAGAACACACTCAATATGATTTCAGTTCTTTCAAATTTGTTGAGGTTTGTTTTATGGCTCAGAATATGATCTATCTTGGTATATGTTCAGCGGGCACTTGAAAAGAATGTGTATTCTGTTGCTACTGGGTTGTGTTCCATAAGCATTGATTAGATCGATCAATGGTGGTGTTGAAATCTTCTGTGTTCTTGTTGAATATCTGTCTAGTTGTTCTATCAGTTGTTGAAAGATGGGTGTTGAAGTCTCCAGCTATATGTGTGGACTTGTCTGTCCCTCCTTTCCATTCTCTTTTTACTTCTTATGTTTTCTAGCTCTCTTGCTGGGTGCATACATATTTAGGATGTCTTCTTAGGAGATAGAACCTTTTATCATTATATAATGTCCCTTTCTGCCTCTGGTAATTTTCTTTGCTGTGAAATCTATTTTGTCTGATATTATTGTAGCCACTCTTGATTTTATTTCATTAATATTTGCATGACATATCTTTTTCCATCCTTTTAATCTGTCTCTATCATATTTGAAGAGCATTTCTTATAGACCACATTTAATTGAGTTCTATTTGCAGCTCATATTTAATTTCCCACTTACAGCTAATGTAATTGAATATTAGAGCTTAAGTCTGCCATTTAATTTTTTGTTTTTTATCTGCTCTTTTCTGTTTTTTGTTTCTCTTTACTTTTTCTAGACTTCCTGTGGGTTATTTGAACATATTTTTGGAATTCCCCTTTGATTTATCTGTAGCATCTTAAAATGCATTTCTTTTTATAACGTTTTTAGTGGCTGCTCTAGTTATTACATTTATATACAAAATATCAGATTCTATCAGTGTCATCATTTTACCAGTTAGAGCTGAGGTATAGAAACCTTCCCTTTATATCCCTTCCCTCATTTGTAATATAATTGTCTTAAATATTTCCTCTGCGTACATTTAGAGCCGCATTGGACAGTGGTATAATTTTTGCTTCATCCATTAAACAGAATTTAGAAATTCAAGAGAAGGAAAATCTATTGTATTTACCCTTATTTTTGTTTGTTGTGTTCTCTCTTTCTTCCTGATGTTCCAAGGTTCCTTTTATTGTTTCCTTTCTGTTAAGAGAACGTCTTTTGTGACAGATTTTCATAGTTTTCTTTCATATGAGAATGTCTTGATTTCCTCTTCATTTTCTGAAGGATATTTTTTGCTGGGTGTAGGATTCTGGGTTGACAGTTCTTTTCTTCCAACACCTGAGAAATATTGTGCCACTTTCTTCTTGCTTCCATGAGTTCTGATTTAAAATCTGCTATTATTCTAATGATCCCTTACGGATAAGATATTGTTTCTCTCTCACTGCTTTCAAGATTTTTTCTTTGCCTTTAGTTTCCTGGAGTTTAATTATGGTGCGTCTTGGTATGGATTTCTTTGGATTTATCCTGTTGAGAATTTGCTTAGGTTCTTGAATGCATACAGTTACGTCTGTAGCTAAACTTGGAAAGTTTTCAGCCATTATTTTAAGTACTTTTTCAGCCTTGCACTCTTTAATCCTCCCCTTCTAGGACTCTAGTGACATGAATGTTAGATTTTTTTGGTATAGTCCCACAGATCCTGGAGGCTCTGTTCATTATTTTCAGTTTGTTTTCTATGTGCAAACTGGGTGATTTCTAGTGGCTCTGTCTTCCAGTTTACTGATTCTTTCCTCTGTGCCTTTCATTCTGGTGCTGAGCCCGTCTACCAAACTTTTAATTTTGGTTATTGTATTTTTCAGTGTTAAAATTTCCATTTTGTTCTTCTTTGTATCTTCTGTTCCTTTACTGGGACTTTCCGGTTGTTTTTATTTGTTTCAAACATGTTTGTACTTACTTGTTGAAGCATTTTTTGTCATGGCTGCTTTAAAATCTTTTTCAGATAATTTTAACATCTGTTATCTTGATGTTGGCATCTAATGATTGTCTTTTTTCATTCAGTGTGAGATCTTTCTGACTCTTGCTATGATGAATGATTTTAAGTTGAAACCTGGGCATTGTCATGTTATACTCTGAGATTCTGAAGAGTTTCTGCCTCATTATTACCAGATGGAGATGAAGGTTCAGATTCTGCCTTTGGCTCCTACTGACACCCAAAAGTGGGGGTTCTTTGTTACTGTTGGGCAGGGATGGAAGTTCTGGCCCCATGTGCTTACTATTAATGCCAAGGGGTGGTGGGACTAGTTGCCAGTCGGTGGGGATGAAGGTCCCATCTCCCTATTTGGCCTTCTCTGACACCACCCTGGCGGGGGTGATGCGATACCTCATTGTAGCCTTAAAAGGGGGGAAGTCTGCATTCCCCACTCAGCCTTTGCTAACATAGGTGGGAGTGGGGCTACTGTTTTTTCTGTGGTGTTTGGCTCAGTAGAGCAGTTATCTCATAACAGTTTTCTGTCTTGCTAAGCTTTCTTAGTCCCTTGGCTAGAGAGAGCAGGTATTTGTTGGAGTTTTTTGTTTGTTTTGTTTTTGTGTGCCCATTGGCGTTCTGGGCTGCCCTGTCCTTCAGCTCAAAGTCTGGGATATATGAACAAGAAGAAAATCCAGGAAACTCAGTACCATGTCATTTCTTGGTCTGGAGGGGGAGGCCCACAGCAGGTCCGTCTTCTGTCTGCTCCCTCTTGGAGTGGTCTAACCTCTGTTTCCCACATAGTGCCCAGCACTTTCAGTTGTGCTGAGAAGGGAAAATAAGACAAACTACATCTGTTTCACCGCCCTGGAAATGGAGATGTCCTGTGCACCTTTAAACCTTGAGTCTCAAAGGTATACATCATGACTGAGACAATACTATGTTCTGAAACAAGTATTTTCAGAGTCTTTTTTTTTTCTCCCCATCTGTGAATTAATTCATAGGCCTCCTCAAAAGATGTTGTCAGACAGCTGTGCCAAGAGAGCTTTTCCAGTTCAGCCCTTGGCTCAGAAAAACTCTTGGATATTACATGTTCCAGCTTGTCTGTGACCCAGGAGGAAGCAGAGCAAGTAAGTATGGTCAGAAATGACCTTTGGCCACTGGCTTCTTAGCTCATTACTCTCTTTCTTAACTTCCCAATCATTGCCACATCCAAGGAAATTTTCCCCCTGAAATGTCTGTTGACATTATAACAAACTTAAAATAGATTTTCATTTTAATGCTAGTGAACTTAAAAGCTATTGTCTTTGAACCTTCACTTCCTTATGATAAATGAGGCACGGATGGGAGACTATACCCAGAATCAGAGGTCCTGGCCATTTCCTTTTCAGACTTGTTCCCTAGACGGTGTGGACAAAAGCCAACCTTTCTGCAATTTTCTTTCCCTATAACTTGTCTCTGCTGATAGATCGTCAGCCAGATAGCTTAAACAGACTTCTTTGGGGGCACTGGGCAGAAGCTCTGAGGCCTGAGTATGGTTCGGAGGACGTGCTGTTGGACCCTACCTGACCCCAGCTGGTGGCCAAGAGGAAGAGTGAAGTGACTCAGCTAATGCAGTCCTCACAGCCTTCTCTTTTTAGGGCAAATATGCCTCTAAAATAGAAGTTCATTCAAACAGGCCTGCATTATTACTGTTACTATTTTTAAACCAGAGCTGTTTTCATTGAAGTCACAGTGAAAGGCAGCAGGCAGATTATGGAAGTGAGTTGTAGACTTAGTTTGGCTTCCCCAAAAGTAGACCCTGAGGCTAAGAGTTGGTTGCAAGTGATTACCTGGGGAAGGAGAGTCTAGAAAGCACAAAGGAGGGAGTGGGGACAATCTAACAGGGAGGAGGGCCAAAGCCAAGAAAGAATGTGTCGATGCCCAGGTACTGCTGTGGGCACTGGGGCTCAAACTTGGGCCCTGTAAGAAACCCTGGGGGACACACCGCAGAACTGTCTCCCTGGAGGGTGGGGAGGCTGGGGCAGTGATGCCCTGACCTCACCCCTCCTCGCCTCTCGCCTCTCGGGTTGTGCCTCTGCGGCTGGGCAGCCTCCCAGGGCCTCAGAGAAAGCCCTAGAGCAGCCCCCTCCAGAGCGTCCTCCGAGTTTCGAGTTTCGAGTTTCGAGCGTTGCTGCATTCACAAGCGGCCCCAGGCCATCCTTGGCTACAGTCAGTTGGAAGGACCTAGGGCAGAGCACAGCAAACCTGCAGGGTGGTGTCAGGCCCTCCTCTTCCACAGGGGAGTCAGCACAGCCCCCCATCCATTTGTTTTCTTCGCCTGCTCAGTGACAGCCTAGGGGCAAGGGCGCCCTCGATTCAAAGCCCACACCCCGCCAGAGCCAGTACCTGTGATAGCAAGTCAGTGAGCGCAGCTTCGGGGTCTGCCCGCTCAGGGGAGCCCATGGCTCTGGGCCCCCAGGGGTTTGTGCAGACCTCCCAGCCCAGAAGCAGTGGCCAAGGCAGCGTTGCCTAGTAACACAGCCGACTTTTCACTTCTCTCACGTTACCAGGGAACAGGCTAGAAAGTGAACTGAAGTCAGATTCTGTGCACAAGGGAAGGGGACTTATTAACCCTTTGCTCCCAAGCAGAAGTTTCTGGCACGTTGACAGGTTCCTAAGTCGGGCAACTACCCCCGCCTTCTAAAGCAACAGGTGAACTTAGAGGTGGACAGAGGCACGTGGGCATCAGCATCTGGGAGCGAGGCCTCAGGACCCATGGGACTGTTCGGACGGCTGTGGCGATGTGTGGCGGGCGGGGGGATGGAGCCGTGCCCCCTGCCCTGCTTCTCACCACCGCCGGCCTGTCCCGCAGCTGCTCCAGGCCCTGCACCGCCTCACCAGGCTGGCGGTGTTCCGCGACCTGTCCTCTGCCGAGGCGATCCTGGCTCTCTTTCCCGAGACTTTCCACCAAAACCTCAAAAACCTGCTGACAAAAATCATCCTAGAACACGTGTAAGTGCTCGTTTCTTGAGAGTTCCTTGTGATGCTTATATAATGATATCTTAGGTCGAGAAATACCTTCGGTGTCCTTTTTAATGGCTAAATATATTCTTTATGTGGAGAAATTATATAAAATTTAGTTAAGAAATTCCCTAGTGTTGCATGTTTAGGCTACTGGCAGTTTTCACTTCAGTTTACCGTGGAAGCGTTGCTCTTGTGCTCACTTATCTCCTTACTGGTTAAAGGCCATAGTGAGGTGCTTTCTGTTCTCAAGCTGACCATGAGAAAGATTGCGCCAACTGGCTTTCTACCAGGAGGCGTGAGTGCGCCCCCTCCCTACACCTTCATCGGCACCGAGGGAATTTTTTTACATTTTTCCCTAGTTCACAAATGGCAGATGCGCCTCACTTGCATTTATATTATCTTGGATACTAGTGATGTCATATATCCTTTTCGTACGTTTAATTGGTCATTTTTGTTTCTTTTGTGCATTATCTAAATATTTCCTGGGAAAACCCTGTAGATACGTACAACTGAAGCAGACCTGATTAGCTGCTGGTCAGCGGCAGGCTTGAACAGAATTCTTGGACAGTAATGAGAGATAATCCCTGCTTGCCGAGGGTTTTAGTGTTTATTTAGAAACTTTTCTCACACGTGATCACATTTATTCTGCCTCTGCTTTGCATCTCACTGTGATGCTCTTGGCTGTAGCATTAGACGGGTGTGTTTGGGTGTGTTTTGCATAAAACGCAATACTTTGGGGAGGAGATGCTCAAGAAAAGAGAATTGGTAGACTTTTCCTGCTTCGTCTCTGAGAGCGGGAGCACACTAAGAATGCAATACAGGAAGGCTCTTCTTTCTTTTTGCCCCCTAAGCTACGAAAACTAACAGCACTTCTGGCCTTAACGTCACTGAGCTGTGTAGACCAAACAAGAAACTGCGTCTGCCATGCAGCAGACGTGTCTGAGGTCCTTCCCGGTCAGGGAGCGATGACAGGCTCCAAGATGCCAGGTCCACGGGCCTCCCTCATGATCAGTTCTCATCCCTTTTCCATTCTTTTGTCCTCATCTTTCCCTCTTAACCAGCTCTACTTGGCGGACGGAAGCCCAGGCAAATCAGAGTGAGTACCAAGAAACCCGCCTCCCTCCCTGCCCTTCCTTCCCAGCCCCGGCTCAGCTCTGCCGGGCGGCCCGAGCGCGTCGCCGAAACTCAGCGTGCATGAACCTCATCCCAGACTCGCCTCTCGTTTTGTGCCGACATCTGGAGGCTCGAATGTCAGGCAGAGGCGTGGCGGGGCGCCCGCCGTGAATCACTGCCAAGTGCAGGTGGCGCGGAGCCGCGGGGAGGAAGGCCCCGGCTTCCTGTGCGGTCTGGAGCCCCGTCTTCCCCTCCCTCAGAGACTAGCTCTGTGGCTCAGGAGCGTGACCCAGCCCTCGGGGCTACCTGTCCCAGAGTCAGGGCTCGGTGAAGCGAGCGGCGTGGGCTCTGAGCTGGCCTGTCGCCTTCACAGTCTCTCTGCCGCGCCTGGTCGACCTGGACTGGAGAGTGGACATCAAGACCTCCTCCGACAGCATCAGCCGCATGGCCGTCCCCACCTGCCTGCTGCGGATGAAGGTGCGTCCGCTGCGCCGCTCGTGGGAGGGAGACGAGGGGCCTCAGGGGCTCGGCACCCCGCGCCCGCACGAACACCAGTCTCCGAGCTCTGCGACCTCTGACCCCCTGGAAACATATGCAGCACCCCCAGATGCGCTCTGTATTTGTCGAGGACACGGTCACTACTGTACTAACATGTTATGGACGTAATTAAACGTACACTGGAAGTAGAAATTTTTAAAGGAGAAGACACACACAAAACACAAGTTTTAAGAAGGGTTAGCTTTTCCCTGAAGTTTACCTTCTACGCTAACGGGAAAGTTTAGCTTTCAGGATGGGGGCGCGCCGTCAGATTTCAGATTGCCTTCTTGATAATGTGGGTGTCCCTCAGGCGACCGCTTGTCCAGCTGATGGTGGCGCCGCTGTTTGTGACGTGGCCCAGCCAGCGTGCGCGGTCGCGGCTGGGGAAGCGTCGGCCCTTCCTTTTCTTGTTGGCACGCTCTGGCCTCCCCGTGTTACCTTCACTCTACAGATCTTTTCAGGAATCTTTTTAAACCCTGTATCTATGGTTAGGGTTTGTTTAGTGATGCCCTGTTTACTTAACCACAGACCCGGAAACTCAGCACCTGTTAGAAAATGAAAAAGTAAGGGTGCCTCTAACAATGAAGTTTGTAAACATTAGTAGAGTTGATTTTTGTTTTGGAAGGAACAAGTAAATATAACTAGGAGCTGTAATGTTTTTTCTGCCCCCAGTGAATTCTCACCACCCCTAGAGCCCCCTGCGTAAAGGACCTGTATGGGCCCGTGCAATGTCTCCTCACTCCAGTGCTGAGAGGCAGGGGTCCGAGGGGTGAGTGAGCCTTGGCTTCTCCAGTACTTGCCCTGAGCGCTCCTCTCCCAAGCCTCTGGGAAGCTCCTCCTGTCTCCTCATTTGCTGAAGGCCAGGGCTAGGACTCTGTGTGGCTCTGAGCAAAGAGCCTGACTTCAGAGGTTCACCGGAACAGGGGAGGGCTCTCGGGTCCAGGGCTCACCTCCAGGGCGGTGGGAAGAGGGGCGGCTCTTACGTTGGGGCCCTGTTCTCTTTTCAGATCCAGGAAGATCCTAGTCTATGTGGAGACAAGCCCTCCGTCTCAGCGGTCACTGTGGAGCTGAGTAAGGAAACGCTGGACACTATGCTAGACGGCCTGGGCCGTATCCGCGACCAGCTCTCCGCCATGGCCAACAAATGACCCCAGCCAGCTGTCGGCCCCACGGCCGGGCCCCAGCTCCTGGCCAGCGGTGTGCGCCTCCCAGCTCCCGGAGTAGCAGCTGCAGCCGGCGGTGGGCCGGGTGGTGGGGACCGGGAGGGGGCTGCCCTCTGGAAGGCACGGCTGGACCGGGAGGAAGTGGCCGTGGCCCCACGCCGTTGTCCTCACTCATCGTCTTCTCGTCTTTCTGGTGCGGGTGAGCAGAAGCGTCCGTCTCTGGAAGACTCCATCACCGCTGCGGCGGTGTGAGGGCCGTCCGCACCGTCAGCTGTCCCTGCGTGGCTGGCTGGAAAACTCAGGTCCACCCTGGGGAGCTCATGTAAGAAGTTCCTTTCCAGCATGAGGTCTGGTTGGTCCGTTTCCAGCACGGGAACACAGGGGGCATCACGTGGGTGAGGCCAGCAGTTCCCACTTCTCCGGAAGCCGGACAGAGCCCGTAGAGCAGGGCCACTGCAGTGGGGCCCACGCCCGGCCTCAGTGCAGACCTTCCCGAGCCCCCGCGGGCCCTCTTCCAGCATAGGCAGTCTGGGATGGGTGTGCATTTCCTCCTTCGTGAAGCCAGAGGGCCCTTCCTTGATACAATACAGCCATTCCAGGGGAAAGAAGTGGGAATGACTGGAAATAAATAATCATTCGAAAAACTTCATGACTCTAGTCATGTCTTTCGAAGCTTCTGTCCTTAACCTGAGTTGTTGCCTGATGCCAGTGCTGCCTGTCATTTGTAGAGATGATCCCAGCTTCGCATTGCCAGCTAAGTTCGTGAGCATGGTGTGACCTGAAACCAGGCTCGTGACCCTCAGCGCCTTCCAGGTGTCCGTCTGTCACGTGGAGACGAAGAAAGCAAGGCTGACGGTGTGTGCGCGTTACAGGGGCTGCGGTGGAAGCGCTGCAGGGATCTGGACCTCGGCGGGGCTCGTGGGGAAGGCTGACCCCTCATCGGCCCCGTCACCCCGTGGCGACCGCACGCGGCCTGCTCTCAGTGCTTTGTTCTGGCGGTTCCGGCGGTGTGTGAGGACGCAGGGAGGGTGAGTGGAGGAGGTAGAGCCCTGGGGCCAGAGGTTGGGCTCCAGTTGGACTGCCGGGGTCGGGGGTCGGAAGCCAGCTCTGCCTCTCAGTGGCTACAGGCTTGCCCCTGCGTCTCAATTCTCCCCCTCCCACATCTAAGAATTCAATGGGGATAATAACGGTACCTCTTCTGTAGGGCTTCTGTGAGGACGAAATGATAGCGTGTCCCTAAAAGCACTTAGCACCGTGAGGGTGTATAAGAAAGGCTGGATCGTGTTCGCATTGATTCTTAAAGGAAAAGAAGGTGGAAAGCTCTCTGCAGTCACTGTTCCATTTACTGTCGCAGGATTGGTGCGACAGTGAATGTCATTATCTTCTCTTTATCGATGAGGAAATCAGCTCATTGAGGTTAAGTCGCCTGCTGGCAAATGGCCTCATTAGGACCTGGGCCCAGATTTCTCTCCCTTTCTATCACACAGGACTCTGCAAGGGACGTGGAGTTCTGTGACTTTAGCTCCATTCGGAAAATACTGGAACTGAAGTAGAGATGAGAAAACTTACTCCTAAGACACTAGGAGTGTCGAGAAGGAAGTCCCGAGCTCCTCTTTGCTGTTTCTTGGAAGCCGAGCAACCTTCTGTTAACGCAGTTCTCAACATTTGGGGGCTGTATCCATTGATAATCTCGGAAAGCTGTGGGTCCTTTCTGTAGGAAATGAACATTCTAGTTTTTATATTCAGTGACAAGAGTTCGTGGACCCTGAAAGGCAGCCCACTGTTTCCAGATTGAGAGCCCCTGGTCTTACTGTCAGGTTGAGGACAGCCTTGTGAATTCAACCCCCCTCTTTTCCTTCTAGTCCCTGTGACCCACAGTCCGATCTCCAAGTCCCTGTTCCCTGGGCCTCCCAGGGGCATCCATAAGAAAGTAGCTGGAAGCAGCATAGGTGTCTGGGCAGTTGAACGTCATTGGTTCAGCCAGATCAACCTGGACAGAACCATCTGGGTGCATGACCTATAGAGGGCATTCAGTAAATAACTGGAAAGCTCAGTGAATGTTTGCTACCCTTCACCCCGCATGCTCACTTAAGGCGTTTGTTTTCTGCTGTTAGGGAGGTTGGGTTGTGGATACTATATTTCTAGTTGGCCTGATCCTATCTCAGAAAAGCATCCTACTTTCTATCTATTGATAAAGCCAGTTCCCTCATTCAGTGCTTGTCTGGATTTCCAGTAATATTTTGTGTAATGAGCAGCCATCTGCTAACTGTCCTTTCCTTAGGGCATGGCAAGGTGTGGATGTCCAGACTCCAGCCACAAAAGGGCAATGACAGATCCGGTCATTGGTGCCCGTGCTCCTGGCTGCTCAGCACTTTCCACCCACCAGGCCACAGTGGAGAGCATATGGCTCAATGCTAATCAACGCACATGTCCCATAGATCGTCTCATGATTGTACATGACCCAGATTGGGCTGGTCTGAGTCCTTCCCTATGACTTTTTCTGCCAGAATCTGCCGGGAAAACCATCTCGTGCCTCTGGGCTCTGGCAATGAAGCCAGGATGCTTGGGTTCTTCCTGCCATGTGGAGAAAGCCCATCTGCAGGGGGAGAGGCTAGCTTAGAGCAAGGCAGAACCCAGAGGCTGGCAAGAGGGTGAGAAAACCCGGTGTGCCTGATGCCAATCCCAGCCTTCCTCCTAGTCTTTCCTAGCGTAAAAACGTACCTGGGATTTGTTTTTATTGGGAATGGTAAGATACGCACGAGGTCAGGAAGGAAGAAGTTTATACACACAGATCCCTAGAATCAGGCATGGCACATCACACAGGGCCATGTGGGGAAAGACCAGGGATGGTCAGGAGGCAGGGAGGGCAAGCGGATAGCGTGGAAGGAATGGGCAAGGCAAAAGAGGTACATTGAGTAAGCTCAGGATTGGCCGGTTGGAATGATTTGGGCAGGCTCTGGACTACACGAGGAGTCCCTAGTTGTGCAGTACCTGGTCCTGGGGTGACTTAGGGCAGGGGGACTACTGTTTGGTGTGTGAGAGTTTGATAAAAGACATTTGGGGTGTGGCTGTAGATTGATTTCTGTATTAAAGCCACGTTCTCAGGGGAGTTAGGGATCAGCCCCATGAAGGAGAGTCTCTAGGATTAAGGTCCCAAATGCCAGAGCATCAAAAATACAGAAAATAAAGTGTGGTCAGTGTGAGGTTATGCAGAAATCACACACAATCCCAAGGTTGCAGTGGCTTTTCGCTTCACAGACGTTTACATTTCCTCCCGACCAAAAGAGAGTGGGGACAGGGAGTAAGTGTTCTCACCGTCGTCACTCAGAACAATGGAAACTTTGTCCCGGCACATGCCTCCACGATCACTGCGGTGGGCTGAGGGAACGTGGCAGGTGGCGTGCTCGCTCTTAAAGCTTCTGCCCAGAAGAGACCAGCAAGTCACACGGTCACACCTAGCTGAAGAGGGCAGAGAGCTTCAATCCTACGGCACACCGGGAAGGAAGGGAAGGGGACCTTTGTGATCAGCTCTGATGACTACTGCCCACCACCACCTGAACCAGAAGATGTCTCTTCCGCTGCGGCTGATTCGCACTTGCAAACGATGCAACGGCGAGCAAGAGCACCCACGTGCGCCATGTCCGTGTCTTTTCTCACAATGATCCTCATCGCCTGTGCGGCACTGGAAACATCCCCCCAAATGTCTTCTCGCCTCCACCTTAACCTCCGGGGGTCGGGGGAGCATCTCCGCGTCAGGTAGTCCATTGTGCATTCGACTCCGAAGTCACCTTGCGGGGCCCAGGGTTGAGTTAGAACTTGGATCTGGGTCTTTGAACCTCAAGGTCGGTAGTGTCTCTATCCCTGCCTCCACTTTGGGAAAAGAACACTTGGATTCTTCGCAGACGGCTGAACCTCCCCATAGTCGGGCGACTTTCCGCTCTCTGCTGCTCCCGTTCTGCCTTACGACTTCAAGCCCTTTGCCTCCCCTTCTGCTGATTTTCAGGTCCAAAGACACTGACGTGAGGACCAGACGTTTGGGTCTTTCCCACACGAGCCCGTTCTCTAAACACGCGGAGGGGGCACCGTGTCCAGCGGTGATTCGTCACGCTCTGTGGTCTGGTAGTTAGGAATTTCGAGGAAGCGGGTCCAGTGTGGGGTAGAGGGCTCTTCATTATTTCGCTCAGTGAGCTCAGATGCTATCAGCGGTGAAAGAGAGTTTTTAGTCCTTTAAAACAATTTCATCTAGAAACCACTGGCTACCTGGCATTTTGAAGGCTTTCCAGTGGTTGAACATTTACAAGAACGATTTTGAACCGGTAACCGCCGACTTCCAAATGCTAATCATTACTTAATATCCTCTGACCTGCGTGATGTGGCCTTTTGTCCAACTTCCTGTTTCTTTAGTGCTCACAGTTCAGTGGCTTAATTGTCCTTTTCACAACTACTCTGAGAAAGGGAAAAAAAAACAACAACAACAAGATTTCTTAATAGTATTCCCTGGTTTGTGCCAAAGGACCCTAATCTCCGAGGAGACAGAAGCAGTCTTAGCTTGAGGAAGTGTCAAGAGCTCTTACAGGTAAGTCTGAGCATCTGAGTTTCTATTAACCCCGGGCTCGTGGCAAAGACGCTGCTGGGCTTTCACGCGCCGGTAAGTGGAGATAAGCTCCTTAGGTGAGGCGTCTCACAGATTTGCAGTAAACTATGAAGCGGACGCGTTGACTGAAGAACGGGACTTTCTTGGCTGTTGGTATCACTGTTGCACTAGCCATCCGACCTTAGACACACGCCACACAACGAAATACGACACTGTCCCAGCAAGTGGAATGATCAACGAATTGAGAGATGCTCGGGGATATCAGAAGGCACTGGGGCCAGTGTTAGAAACACGCTGGATCAGAAGATGGCCTCTGCTGGGGGTTTGGGGGCCTCTGAGAAGGTTCCTCCTCAAGGCCTTCCTTTGGTTTATTTAGCTTCTGGGAGTGAGCGTCACTGTATCCGGATGGGGATTTGAGGTTGCTTCAGCAAAAGCTCAGTTTCCGCGGATGAAAGAACTGAGTTTCTCTCTTGCATGTGAAAGTCGGGCTGGTAGAGGTTCGAGGAGGTAGGATAGTTCTACTCCAGAGATGCGGGTCCCCCCCACCCCGCCGTCTTGTTGCTTCGCCCATCACCAGGTGTTGGCCCTCATCCCGTGTGCAAAGCCTGTTCGCCGCTACACCCCATGCTTGCCTCCCAGCCCCCAGGAACAGGGCAAGAGGAAGAGGACGGCGTACCTAACTGTTACCACATATTTCCACTCCCGTGTCACTGGTCACAATCACGTGGCCTCATGCAGCTGCCAGGTAGGCTGGGAAGCGCAGCCTCTGGCTGGACCGTTGCGTGTCTGTCCAGAGCTGGGGGTGGGGGTGGCGGAAGTGGTGGGCGGGGCTCATTACTAAAGCAAGAAGGAGAGAAAGGACAGTGAGAGACAAGCGCAGGCACGGTTCTAAACAGCCGCTCAGTTGCTCAGTGTGGCTCTGTGTATCAGTTGCTTTCCGGGAGCAGGTTTAGTGGAGGATGAGATGAGAACAGAAGAGCTCTGTGGGTGTGCAGGGGGGCTGCTGGTGGAGGCGAAGGGTGCGTCCTGAGGACGAACCGTGTCTCCTTGCCTTGGACCCATCGTAGCTCGCACAGTGCCCAGCACACAGACTTCCGATCAGTGCTCATTCATGTCCCACCATCCTCCACAAACCCACAGGATTTGACCTGTATTAATAAATGATGGTTGAATTCTACCCAATTGACTCGAATGGCAGGCGGATGGAATTCATGCCAACTCCAGTTGCTGTTCCTCCATCTATCTCGGTAGTGCTCCCTTTTACTTCAGATCAGTTCCTTTACCTGCAGAAGGACCTGTGGTGGCCGGGCCCTAATTCACCAACTAGGATTATTCTCCCATCTTCCGCCATGCTTTCCAGCCCTGGTTGACTTAGGGTCTGGCCGTGCAGAGGCCTGCTCAGGGCAGTCTCCCAAGAACCCTCATTTGGGGGAAGGGATAACCCTGGGATGAGGGTAGGGGAAATCTGCTGGCAAGGAGCAGCCATCGGCCCTCTGAGCTCCTGCCACTGTTTTCGGGGACCAGCATCTCGAAGGGGCCCGCAGAGCAAGGGTGCTGAGTTCTGTCCAACTGCTGCAGGGACAGGAAAGGAGCAGCAAGCCCTGGGCCTGAGCACGGACAGCAGCGGACTCCCAGGTCTTATTCTGTCCTCTCTCTGGAATGTCTTCCCTTAACCCCCGTTTAACTCCTCTTTGTCCTGGATAGCAGCACCTAACAGGGGCCTAGGGAGTCAACTCAACTGGTCTGTCTTCTCTTGCCTGTATTTTCCCCCATCATTCCTCTTACCAGATTGTAATTGTCTTTGTATTTCCCCCGCCACACACTCTGTTCACCATTGTGTCCCCATCCCCTGAGTGCACAGATAATGGCCCTGAGAGCTTCCTGCCATCAGCTGAAATGGGATTCCGTCCCCAGGGTTACTTCTATAGAAGAGGTCCCTTGTCCCTTGTCACTCCCACTTCGGGGACCCAAGACTCCTCTTACCCCAAAGGCCCCAGCGGATGGGAAGCTTCCTCCTCCCGCTCACCTGGGCGTGGCTGGCACTTCCCAGGACGGCCAGCAGATGGCGCGGTTGCCCTCCTTATCCTCTCTCCCTGGCCTCACCTCGCAAACAAAGACCTGGAAAGAGTGGGGAAGGTGGGCTAGTGGGCAGGCCTCTCCCAGGACCCTGGAAAGAGGAGAAACTTCCCGCAAAGGAAGCGTCCAGGTCCAGGCCCCCTCCCCTAGAGAACTGTCCCTCTCAGGAGCCACAAAAGAGAGAAGGAACACAGGGCTGTGTGGAGCCACTCAGGAAGCCCGTTCCCACCGCTCCCAGGCCCAGTTTCAGAAGCACCCACTGTCTCTTCCTTGCTTCTATGCTGGCGGGTGGATGCCAGAAATCCCACCATGGGGGCCTGTTAGATACGACTCTCAGGTCTTGCTAGCGGCAACCGCACAGGTGCAGCACCTGGCCCGGGGGCCTTGCGTCCTGGAACTTTCTAGCTGCACACCTTGGGCCCGCGGCGGAGTGAAGACTCAAATTCAGGGCGGCTTGAAGCCAAGTCTCAGTTTCTTCATCTCTAAGAAAGAGAGATGAAGTTTAATCTTTCCTGACAACACAGCTTGGAGGGGATTAATTATCCATGAAGGCGTCTGAGAAGTGGAAGGTGCCCGATCCATGTTGGTTAAACTTCAAAGGCGCGGATGCCTCTGCGGGGAGATGCAGGGCGAGGAGACTCATCCGCTCTTCTCCGCCAGTGCGCTGGGTGGGAGGCGCAGGGCAGGGCTGGCCAGGAGCCCTTGTCCTCTCTCATCCGGATTATTCCGAAGGCTCCTTCGCTGCTCTCCCTGCCTCCAGCCCTGCCACCCTCTCTTCTTCCCTCCCATCCTGCCTCCTCCCTGCAGGTGTTTTCTGTATAGAAATTGAATGCCATCCCTTTGCCTAAAATACTTACATGGCTTTTCAAACACTCTCAGAATAAAAGCCAAACTCAGAAAAATGTCATTCAGCGTTATCTTTTTTTAAAGATTTTATTTATTTATTTGAGACAGAGAGAGAGAGCGCGCACGAGCAGGGGGGAGGGGCAGAGGGAGAGGGAGAAGGCTCCCCGCTGAGCAAGGAGCCCGAGGCAGAACTCGATCCCAGGACCCTGAGATCATGATCTGAGCCAAAAGCAGACATTTCACCAATCCATCCTTCCAGGCACAGCTCAGCGTTCTTTACAACCGATTTCTGCCCCCTGTGTTAGTCTCAGGAAACAAGATTAAAGGAAGGGGCTTAACCCCGATGGACAGCGTGAGTTCCAAGGGCTGGAGGGAGCAGGCCCTGTGTGAGGGCTGGACAGGTCTGAGCACCGAGAATGGAAGTGGGGACAGGCCGCGGAAGGAAGGAAGGGGTTGACAGCCGGCAGGGCCCGTCCTCCACCTGCCTCTTCTGGAGGACAGAGCGGGGCTCGTGCTCACCGTCTTGTCCCCAGTACCGGGGCGCCGGCTGCCCCTGCAGGTGTTGAGCCCGCATCTGTTGGAGGGATGCAGGCACGAATGAAGGAGTGAGAATCCTGACGGGGTCTGAGGTCGACTAGCCACATTCAGGGTCCGCTAGCCACGGCCTTTCGCCTGCAAGAGGACACCCCTCCTTCCCCCCACCGCTGCCAGGCCAGCCCCCGTGCCTAACCGTCTGCTAACGTCCGAGGCTGGAAGGGGCAGTGCTACAGGACAGCGAGACCAAGAAGAGCGCTTGTCCAGGGGGACGAAATGGTGGCATGGAAGGTGGAAATCCCAGAGCCTGGTCCGCCCGCGGCCTCTCTGAATTCTCTGTCCGAAACCTCGCGGGGAGGTCACCCTGGCAGGAAAGGGTCGCCCTGCGTCTGCCCCCGTGGTCAGCCAGGTTCCTGAGCATGGCTGCCTGCCCTCCTGTTTCCCAGGGCGGCCTTCTCCCTGGCGCGGATGGTGGGTGGCTGGTGCCCTGTTCCCCCATGACCCCATTCTCTGCATCCCCTGCCTCCGCTCTTGCCCATAGGGTGGCTTCACTTCAGTGTTCTCCAGGAAGAACTCCTCCGTCTGGTTGGCTTGCTCAGCTGCCTCACGGACAGAATCCACAGCATTTGAACAAGCAGAAAGCTCTTTGCTTGTTTAGCAGGGATGTGGGATGGCCCACCGTCCCCACAGTCCTGGTCATGCATGGCCCTCCTCATCATCTGTCACCTGGAACACTGGATGGGCTCCCTTGCCCTGTGCCTGTCTTCCCCTAATCCAGCCTCCACAGTGCTTTCTAGAAAGTACATTTGACCTTGTTTCATCCTTTGAACCCAATCCCCCTTTACCCAGGCTTCTCCATCTCAGTAAATAACAGTTCCGACCAGAAATGTGGGAGACGTCACTGCCTCCTCCTTCCCCTAATGCTACCCACAGGCATTCTCATCCCCTTCCCTCCACTGGCAAGCCCTTGATTCTATCTCCAAATATATTCACGCTGATCCATTTCTCTTCATCTCTGCACCAACTTAGGTCATGGCATGGTCACTTGGCAGAAGTCCTTGTCCATGAGGACGTCTGTCAGCCTCTGCTCTTGATCTTGCCACTTCCCTCATTGCACTAACCTCCCATCAGTTCCAGGAGTCTTCTAAACTCTTGCTGCTGTAGGGTCTTTGCACTTGCTGCTTCCCCAACGCCTCTTGGAACACTCCTTCTCCTGGTTTTCATGAGACCAGCTCCTTCTCATCTTTCGGGGCTCGACTAGAAGGTCACTTCCCCAGACTTTCCTGGGCTATTCTCTCTGAAGAGGATTCGTCCTTTTCATCTCCATCCCAGAATCCTGTTTCTTTCCTTCCTGATCCCCAATATAAAGTCTTATTAACTTAACACATTTATGTATATACTTATTTAGCCTGTCATTGTCTGTCTCCCCACTAGAATGTACCATCAGGTACACGAGAGGCTCATCTGTCTTGTTCAACGCGATATCCCCAGGGCCCACCACAGGCCTGCGCGGGGTGCGTGCTCAGTTAATATTTGTTAACTGAACGTAATAAACAAATGGCAGATTCACCATGTCACGGCCCTGCTTTAGTCTGTCATCACTTCCCCAAACTCCCCAGGGCCCCGTTGCAGCTTCTTCACCACCTGCTTGACTTACCTTTTCTGGCTTCCCTGCCAGCCGATGGGGACTCAATCAAGTCAGAAGGGTTAAGTCAGAACAGGGGCCATGATGCAAACACGAGCACGGGGCAGGGAGGTTTAAAAGAAAAAGTGGGGGAGGGGACATGGGACCTTCATGATGATGGGCAGATGACCTTCTTCACGATCCTGGGTAGGGCTTCACTTCTGTGATGTCTTTTTTTTTTTTTTTAAACCATAACAAGGATTAAACTCTGGACCAAGAAGCCAAGGTAGCAGGTGGAAATCAGAGGGGGCACCTCTCCCCACGGTGGGTGGCCGGGGGCTGGGATTCCCCACTGCCCACTCAGGCCGGGCTGCAACCGAATTCTTAAAAGAGCAAGTCCTCTCAACGAGCGGATCTGAGAGCAGGAACCGAGCCCGACCTAGCCCCTGCCCCTGCCCCAGAGCTTAGCCCTGTACTTGGCCCATCGTGTGTCCTCAGAGAAGAGCAAAAGCATGTGTCCTGGGGGCCAGAAAGCCCAACCCACTCAGGTCACGACTGAGGAGCAGCAAGACCACAGGAAGCCCTCAGAGGCGGGGTCGTTCCGAACGAGAAGCCTCTCTAGGTAGATGGCAGGGGAGGGGGCTCTCTGCCCATACCATCCCCGAGTCCCCAGATGAAGCTGTCCCGGTGCCCAGCTTCTGTTCCGCTCTGCAGGCGGAGACAGTCATCTGGCAGCTCAAACTTGTCTTGGCCGGCTCCTCGCAGAGTGGCTCTGTGCTGGGGTTTCTCCTCTGCTGCGCCCAGCCCAGCACCAGGCGGTGGCCGGGGGTGCAGGAGGCGTTCCTGAGTCTGGGGGCCAGCCCCTCTAGGAAGCCTGCCTACAGGCCCTGGCGTGCGGCTCTGGGGACGGCCCTGGGCACAGCTTTAAATCCAGCCTCCACGGGGCGGGGGGCGGGTGTGTGTGTGTGTGGGGGGGGTGTGGGGTGTAGAGGGAGTGAAGTTTCCAGAAGGAGCTGAGGGTATCTCATGTGCCTTTCCACCAACCACAGTCCTTCCGAGCAGCAGGAGCTTCTTCACAGCGAGGCCAGAAACCGATTTGTGTTTCTGATCAACCCCCTGAGATCCATCTACCAAGAGGGCGGAGTGTCCCCACTCTCCCCCCTGGGCATCAGCCGTTGTCGCAGACCGCCTCTGGCAGGCCTGTGCCCTGGCTCTTCCCCAGATCTGGAGCTGGACGCTCCGAGAGGGCCATTATCTGCTGGAGGTCACGGAGCTAAGTGCCTTCTGGTCCCAAGGCAAGTGGTGTCCTGTTTTTGGAAAACATGGGGCTCACCGGAAGTTAGTGTGGAGAAGCATCATCCCCAGCAGAAGAGCAGTCACCAACCAGAAGAGGAAACCCCCGGGAGTGCGGGGGATCAGAAGCTGTGAGCTCCGGGCTGCCTCCTGCTGAGAAGGAAGGTCCCAGAGATGGATCTACGGACAGAGAGACCTTGTGACAGGAGGAGCCAGTGGGCCGAGAGGATGGAAACACAGGAGAAAGCTGGAGGTGGGACGAGGGACCCCTATCACCGGGCGCTGTCCCGGAAGGGGGTCCGTCGGATTCCAGGCAGCTGAGGGTGAGGCCGGAGCCGGCAGGTGGGTGGGAAGGGCTGGGCAACGCTGCTGGCTTTGTGGGCTGCTCTCTGGCTCTGGGACGAGAGTGGAAGCTGGTGCTTTAATTCGGGGTGCTTTTGTGCGTTTCCCAGAAGCCTCCATCTGAGCAGGTGCCCGTCTCCTCCAGCAGCCACTCAGGACTCCTGCCAGCCCTGGCTGTCCTGCTTCACTCCTTGACGGCCCATCAGCCTCCAGGTAGCTAGCTGGTCCAGCTGGCTCTCCCTCCCTCAGCCCCATGAGACGCGGAGGGGAGATTCGTACATCCTCGGCCCCAACAGACTCAGAGCTTCAGTGTCCCCTGTGCAGCCTCCTCTCCTGGCCACCCTCACCCATACCTAGGCCTTCGCACACCTGCCTCTGACTCAGACTCTGGGCCCTCAGGGTCAAGGCGGCATGGCCTTCTTGAAGCACCTCTCGCTGGGCTTGGGGGAGGGGGATAGAGGCACATCCCATCCTTCCCTTAGCCTGCCAACCGCTCTCTCCAAATATCGTCTCCATTTCCTACCTTCCCAGACACAATCCCTCCAACTCTTTTAGACTTTATATTTTGAGCTGTGAGTCCTCAAAACATTTGCAGCTCCTTCTTTGCAAACCCAGTCTCAGCATGGAATACAGCGGCACTCGGCATTGACTATTTTGTGCTTGGCCTTTTAGGACCATGGTGAACACAACAGTTGCATTTTAACATCAAGGTTCGTTTTATTTTATTTTATCTTAAATTGGTAATATATCATATGATCAAAAATATCAAAAGGAGGGGCGCCCGGGTGGCACAGTTGGTTGGGCGACCGACTCTTGGTTTCGGCTCAGGTCATGATCTCAGAGTCTTGAGATGGAGTCCGGCACTGGGCTCTGTGCTCAGCTCGGAGTGTGCTTGGAGTTTCCCTCTTCCTCTCCCTCCGCCCCTCCCCACTGCACTTGCTCTCTCTCTCCCTCTCTCTCTCTCTAAAATAAATAAATAAATCTCCCCTCCCCCCCAAAAAAAAATCAAAAGGAGGGGTGGCTGGGTGGCTCAGTTGGTTAAGCGTCAGACTCTTGATTTCAGCTCAGGTCATGATCTCAGGGTCCTGAGATGGAGCCCGGCATTGGGCTCTGTGTTTGGTGCGTAGCCTGCTTAAGATTCTCTCTCCCTCTTCCTCTGCCCCTCCTCCATGCTCTCTCTCTCTTAAAATTAAATTAAATTAAATTAAATTAAATTAAATTAAAATTTATCAAAAGAAACAAAAGTATGCACAATGAAAACTCGCTCTCACACCCCAGTTCCCAGGTCTCCTCCCACAGGCATGGATAGTATCAGTTTCTTGCGAATCCTTCTAGAGATAGATTTTGCCTGTGCAAACATCCTGCCCCTTAACCCCGGGGTCAGCAAACTTCAGCTGAGCTCCCCACCGAGGCCAAGTCCGGCTCACATTACGCTATTGTTCAGCCCGAGAAGGAATTATGGTTTTCACATTTTTAAAAGATTATAAGAAAACCAAACCAAACAACAACAACAACCCCCCCCCAGAAGAAAACAAAAAAACCCCAAAAATATGCAACAGAGGTGGCCTGTGGTTTGTGAAGCCTAAAACATTTACTCTCTGGCCCTTTACGGAAAGTTTGGTCAAAATTTAATCAAAAGATGGCATACTCGATACACCCCGCTTTTATATTCACTCGATCATCTATCCCAAGCCCCCTTTCTATCAGTATCACTCTGTGCTGCTTCACGCGTCTCTAAGGGCACACGGGATCCTGCGGTCCAGGCGGACAGCTAGGTTGTTACCGCCCCGCTGCGGTTAGGGACACCGGCCCAGGGCACCAGCCCCGCACCGCAGACTGGCTGGCCCGTAACCGTGGGGATGTGTCTCTCACGGCCCTGGCGGCCCAGCGTCCGAGATCAAGACACCTGCCGCTTCCATGTCCCGGGAGGGTCTGCCTCCTGGCTCGCAGGTGACCGCCTTCTCACTGTGTCCCCACGCGGTGCAAGGGGGCTCTTCTACGAGGGCCCTGATCCCGTTCAGGGGGCCCCACCTCCATGAACTGAGCAGCTCACAGACCCCCCCCCCCAATGCCGTCACCCTGGGCCTTCATTCTCAAGGTAGGAATTTGGAGGACTCAAACGTTCAGTCTGTAGCCCTTTCCCTTTATCCACCCCCTTCCCACTCCCCCTTCTTTTCCTCCTTTCCTCATTTTCCCCTCCCAGCTATAATGCTGGCGTCTCAAAGACTATTGAGTGCGTGAGTGAACAGACTTCTGTCTGGGAGGGGAGGGTTGTCAGGAGACTGTTGCCCCAGGGAGAACCAAGTCTCTGGTGGTCTCAGCGTCAGACCTGCGGCCCCTTCTCCTTCCCTTCCTCACCTCTCCGCCAGCCAGTACGGTGGTGCCCTGTCTCCCCAGCACCTTCATGGGCTCTTGGGCACCCCCCACACCCCCCTTCACCTGCAGGAGGCAGATCTGCGAAGGGGGTGATCCCCAGGTCACTGGCACTTCCTTCAGACTTCCTCCAGCCTCCTGTCCCCTCTGTATGTGGCTGCCAGTCACTGGGCTCTGCAGGGCATCTCAGTGCTCCATCCAGAGCAGGAGCTGAAGCCGCGTGGGTAACCACACCCTGGGCTGGGGCTGCCAGGGCCCAGGGCTACAACGGCGCAAAACTCCAGTTCCCCTGACAGATTGGATCCTGGCTTGATCCAACGTCCTTTTTCCCGTCCTCCCAAAGCTTCTCACTTCCGAGCTCTGCTCTCATGAGAGGAGTACCAGCCAGAAAGGCCAGCCGCCAGCTGCCCAAACCTGCTGTCCGCTGAGTCCCAGGATGGAGGAGACTGCTCGTGTTGGGGAAGGGCTGGAAGCAGGGACCCTCCCCAAAGCCTTTTCTGTTCTGGACAGGGCAGGACTGGCTACCACCAGCCCCCTCTCCCCAGAGCTCCACCTTGCACCATCATCGAGCAAGGGGCCTCTGCGATCTGGCCCCCGGAGCTGTGAGCAGGGGCTCTTGTCTCTAGTTCTGGGGCTCCAACTGCCCACTTAGCTTGCAAGGCAGAGAACATCCCAGACACAGGCTGTGTGTGGATGGACAGTCCTCTGATCTCAAGCCCCAAACCTCAAAACCTAACTGACTTGTCCATTTCCTTTCCCCTCTTTCACGCAGGACTCAGCAACACCTCTGGGTCCCGAAGTCACAATACGGCTCCACCTGCCCGCTCCCTCAGTTCCACCGTCCACACTAAGTTGGAATAAGAGCATCTCTCATCAGGACTCCTCAAGCAGAGAGGGGGAGAGGCGGGAGGCTGGGATGAGGTGCTGTTGGGGAGAGCCCCGCGGCCAGTTTAAGTGCAGGAGTGATGACCTCTAATGGGTTTAACGGGATCACGTGGCTACCAGGAAAGGCGTGGCCTTCAGGGGGCAGCAGCAGAAGCAGGGAGACCTGCTAGGGGAACTTGAGGAGTCCTGATGAGAGGTGCTCCCCCTTCGCACCAGCTCATCCCGCTCGGGAATGCTCTCCCACAGATCCGCACGACCTGCTCACAGAGCTCAGCCCCACTCAGCCTTCTCGTCCTGGGGCAGCTCGCTGGCAAGATCGGGTGTGCGGCCGCCTGTCTCCTCCCCACGGAAGACGCGCTCCGGGACAGTAGGAAGCTTGGGTGTCGAGTTCGCGGTGGTGTCCCCACGTTCTAGAACTTGCACTCCCTTTTCCGTAGAGCTCCACAAAAGCTGTGTCTCGGTCACGTCCCTGGAGACTTTCAACAAACACCTTTATTAGGCAGGAGGTCCGGCAGCCCCTTACTTTGGTTTCTGAAACTTCACTAAAATTCACAAATTAGAGCACGGATCCCGTCTCAGAGGATAGAGAATCCTCCAGCTGATCGGCTCCTCTCTCCTTTGATGTGGACTCTTTTGATTTCCTCCACCTGCCGGCCTCACTCCTTCCGCCCATGCCGCCCGCCCCCAGCCCCAGCCCTGCCTGCTTGCCGCTCCCCCATCAAAGGGAGGCAAGGTCCACCGGGGAACCCCTGAGCTTGTGGGAAATGAACAAAAGGAACGAGGGAAGAGAGACAAAGATAGAGAACGTGGAGGGAGGGGTAATACTAACAGGGGCAAGCCACGGAAGAAGTTGGCCAAGAGCGTGCCAGGCGTCTCTGAGAGCGCCCAGCCCTGGCCTGGTGGCTCATGGCGTCGTGGACACACGCTCAGGCAAGCTTGCTCCTGGATGACCAGCCCTCTCAACAGAGCTAGAGAGTCTAGGGCAAAGTCCCAGGAGGAAAGTGACATTTGAACACCAGCTTTGCCTTGGAATTGTTGAAGAGTCAGGGATGGGGGTCTGAGCTGGTCACCCACCTCTTGATTTCCTTGTCTCTTTGTCTCGTCCTTGACCTCCATCCCTGGAGGATTTGAGAAGAAAGAATAACAGCTCGTAATTTTGAGTATCTACTATCAGCCAGCCACTGTTCTGAGCGCTTGGAATCACACAACAACCTTGTGAAGGAAGAACTATTATTATTCTCATTTGTACCAGATGAGAAAACGGAGATCCAAGGAAATGAAGTGACTTACCCAAGTCACACAGCTAATAAAAATGAGAACTAGAATGTGCTCCAGGCCATCTCCTTCTAGACTCTGGGCACTTCACCACCCTCCCTGCATGGCTCTCAAGCAAGAAATCAACATGAACAAGGCTTGTTAAACGCGACAACCCCATATAATAATTCAATTTTCATCAAGCCCTTCTCTCGTGGCTCCCAGCATCTCTCCATGTCTCTGTGACAGGACTTCTACCCCAGGGATACCAAGGGACCCAGATGGGAGTCGTGCCCTCTGGGACCCCAGAGCCCAGCACCGAGCCTGGCACAACAGCCACACAGACGGGTAAGCAGTTGGGCTCCTCTCGAGAGGGCTGTTGAGGAAGGAGTGAAGACCGATAAGACAGTAGAGGAGCTGGAGCCGCAAGTTATAGCTTATTGATCATTCTGTTCGTAATAAAAAACAGATGATGTTTATTGCCCGCTACTCACACAGCAGGCATCATTTGGAGCCTTCAGATATTCATTGAAATGCTTATGCTGTTTGTCTTACAGGTGGCCCCCAGTGATCCTCACTTCTGATATTCTTACCTTAGTTTCGTCCCCTCCCACAGTAAATCAGGGCTGACCTGTGTGACCAGGAAATTATATGACGGAAGTGACAGCGTGTGAAGGAACTGCATCTTCCTCTTTGGTGTCCTGGATCACTATATGGAAAGGAGCTGAGACGTCTGGCCATTGGCTGCCTGAGTGAGCCATCTTGGAAATGGACCCTCCAGCCCCACTCAAGTCTCCCGATTTCGCAGTGCCAGCCCACATCCGACTGTACCCTCAGGAGAGATCTTGAGCTGGAATTGCCCAGTGAAAAAACCCCTGAATTCTTGACTCATGGAAACTGTGACAGATAATAAATGGTTGTCTTATGCCACTAAGTTTTGGGATAATTTGTTATACAGCAAGAAATAACTAATACTCATTGAATCATCCCAACAACTCTATGAAGTAGATACTTTAATTGCCCAAAGTTTACAGCTAGAAGGAGGAGAAGGCAGGATTTTTCTCAGGCACACCCCCCTCCCCCCCAAAACTTGTCTTCTAGTTGGACACCTAATGATGCTTCTGTGGTGGGAGATCTACTGGGGGATGTTGAGCAGACCACAGTGCCAGGCTCCCCAAACTGGCCAGTCCTCAGGGCCACCTTATTAAAAATAAAGACTCCCAGGACCTTTCCCTATTTTGGCTCCGTAGGTCTAGAAGGGGACCTTCAGCCGTTTTAACACTTGAGTATTTCAGGACTCACTAATATTCCCAGAACTTCTCAGCAGACAGCCATGGCTCTCCCATTTGGCTAGTTAGGGGACACTAGATTATACAGCAGTGACCAGAAATTTCAGTGGCTTAATCCCCAGAGGTTCATTTCTCCCTCCCATCTCAATCTGATACCAGTTGGGTGGTCCTCCTCCATCTTGAGCTAAGCCACCTGGAACACGTGGCTTCCAAAATCCCTGCAGCAAGGCAAGAGAAAGAAAGGAGTGATCATGGGACACGTTTAGAAGGGTTAAGCCTGGGAGTAACTGATAGTCATGCCCACCCACATTCATTGGCTGGAACTGAAAGGGAGGCTGGGAAATGTGAAGAGCAAAGGACTATCTGAGGGACCACGGACACCCTCTGTCACACCCACTGTTCAGCCTTGAATTACGTACTGTGTTGCATATTGATGTGTTCCTCTTGATTCCTCAGTCAGATGTGAATTCTCTGAGCTCAAGAGCAACCTTGCATTTCTCCCCTACAGGGCTGAGCCCTTGGACACTGCGCAGTGTATTCTTCTAGATAAATTGGTAATAAATGGCTCTGCACAGAAGCAGTGTGGCGAGAGGGTCTGATAGGTCTGGGCGCAAATTCTGTCTCTAACATTCTCTTGGCACATTTTCTGAGCCTCAATTATTTTGCCTGTAAAATAGGAATGACGACTGCCTTACGAAGTGATCGGGGGATGAAACGACGTGATTTAGAATATAAATTACCTGCCACGTTTCATGTAACATAGCGAGATTCAAAACCTGGTAGGTATTATAGCCTATCACACTAGGGGCACTAAGGAGGCGGAGCCTTCTGGGGTCTGTGAGCCCCTTGAAATCATATGCAAGCACGCATATGCATAAACACATAGGGGCCCTGCCTTCCTCACCCTCTCTTTATTTACGAAAGCGCACATGTGATAGCTGTCAGTGTAAAATGGTTAAGCATCACAGATCCTAACAACTCACGTGTCAACGGCGTCCTACAAGCCGGGCAGCTCTGAGCGCTCCGAACACACGACCTGTTCAGCCTGAGCGTGAACCCCGTGAGGGGGCTACTGTCGTTAACATCCTTATGTCACACTGTACAGATGAGGAAACCGATTCACAGAGACACTACATTGTCAAAGGTCCTGAGCTGGTTTCAGCTCAAACCCTGGCAGCATGGTTCCAGGGTCCTTCTCCACCAGAGGTTCTCAAGGTGGACCAGCAGCCGCAGCACCTGCGAATGAGTTAGAAACGCAAATTCTTGGGCCCCCCTCAGACCTACAGAATCAGAGCGCTCCAGGTGATTCTGGGACACCTTGAAGTTCGAGAACCCTGCGCTGTGCTCTTGTGTGCTTCCCCCCTGCGCCCCCCCGCCCTGCGCTCCCCCACCTGTAATTAGTCCTTCTGGATCCCAGAGAAGTGCTGGCTGCTTATTAGATGAATGAATGAACGCTGTCCCCCGCTCCTAACTCCCGTTCACAGTCCTTCCTCCTGCCCCCGAGGTCAGAAGCACCAGAAGGAAACCACGCCCCGCAATTGGAAATGCCCTCCTCATCCTCTCGGGGCACTTGCCCTGAGTTCTTGAACTGGGCAAGTGGGCCATCAGATCCGCTCCCTGGGTAAGATTGGGCTGGTGTCCCCTGCTCGCTGCACGCCCAGGAGAGCGGCAGGTCGTGGCTGGCTGGGTCCGGAGACGCTGTTTTGTTCCTAGCCCCAAACCAGACACCTCCAACCACGGCACCGCAAACAGATTGCGGCCCGGCCTCTCCCGGCCTCCCGCCCCAGCTGTTCCTGCCTGGCAGCCGCCCCGGCTCGGCGCTCCTGTCGCATCCAGATGGAAGCGGACTCAGCAGGCGCAGCAGCCCCGGGCAGGCAGCTGTGTGTCTGACTCGCAGGAGAGCCCCGCAGACCCGGCTTATCGGGAGGGCTCACGACGTCAGCGCAGAGGCAGCCGCGAAAATGCCAGCCTGTCCCAGCCCCCGGCCAGCCAGGGGAGCTTTCTCACGGTGGTTCTGATGTCTGTTAAGTGATGCCAGGACAACCAGGACGACCCAGCGCTTCCTGTGGGTCGGACGTCCTGCGTTACAACAACCCTTCGGTGGAGACCGTGTTAAGATCACCTGTTTCACACGTGACGGAAATGAGCCTCAGGCTGGGATGTAATGAATCCAAGCGCTCTGAGCAGATGCGTAGTGAAGACAGTCTCAGACCCCGGTCTGTGCGACCCCACGCCCCTAGGTCTAACCACTGCTCTCGATGGAGGAAACCAGCACGGCGGACTTTCACTTGGGCCTGAGCTGGCCAACAGGGGCTCCTCATGTAGCCGTGACCCACTTTTCCAGCCTTCTGGGAGCCTCTTTCTAAGGCTGCCAGCGTTCACAACCGTTTATTGAGCAGCTCCTGCTTTTGTTTAGAATTATGACATCTTGTTTCCCATAAATCCATGAGAACCAGTCCATGAGAACCAGGATTTTTTTTCTTTTTGGATCCCTGCTGGATTTCCAGCAGCTAGAATAGTACCCAGCACACAGTAGGCACACGATAAATACCTGTTAAATGAACGAGAGGCTCTGACCTCCAGATCTTGACCTGTTGCAGCCACAGGGAAGATGTAATTCTCTACTTGCATTATTTTCTTAAAAATCCATTACCACAGGGGCAGGGCTGGGTCTAATCATGAAAAATGCTTTTGAACTGGGGGATGGGTGATGAACTGTGAGGCAAGGCGAAGTGTGTGGTGTGCGCGCTGACTCCCCAGAGCACATTCTAACGCCGCTGAGGCGGCACCTGCCGCAGACGTGGGACGCCGGTGGCATTACTTGGATCAAGGATCTTGGAACTTTCTTCTCTGGCTTTTGTAGTCCCTGCAGAGATGCTGCCTTTTGGTGCTCTTGGCTTGGAAAGTGAATTCTGGGAGGCGGTAAGGCAGAGGGACCCAAAACTTAGGCTCTTCGCAGTGCTATGACTTCGAGACAGGCCATGCACCTTCTCCAAGTCCCATTCTCCTCCTCCGTAAAATGGGACTAATAACAGAACTTCCCCCCCATGATTCTTTTTATCATCACCATCACTTCATCCATCATTACCACCATGCTTTGGGCCTCTAGGGCGCTCCCCGTGCCCAGCGCTGGCCTGTCAGGCCCCTGGTTTCACCAGGGATGGACAGAGAGGTCATGGGCTCTTCCAAAGGCAATGGAAGCAGTGATGCAGCTGTGAGACAATGTGGCAACCTCTAGAAGCTAGAAAGGGCCAGGAATGGATCCTCCCACGGAGGCCTGAGCAGAAAGGCAGGCCTGTCCACACCTTGATTTTAGCCTAGTAAGACCATTTCCGGGAGACTAAGACTCTGATCTCCAGAACTGTAAGTTAATAAGCCACTAAGCCCAACAGCATTAAGAAACTAATACAAGGGCCTCTAGTCTTGCTTTATCCTTCTCTGAAATCAGGACTCCAGCTTCTATTTTATTCCATAAAAATCAAAACACACTTTGTTATATTAATTAGTTCTAGCCTGGAGAAAATACAATTTTCCGATAATACACTGTAAGGCCAGTCCCGTGGGTGTTTCTGGCCCTGCACTAGTCTGTGTAAACCAGTTTGTGCTCTGATCTACCACCACCCTTCCCTCACTCAGCTCCACCCTGCAGAGAACTACATTTTCGAGAACCGTCTTGCAAATGGCTTCCAGCTTGTTCAGGCCGATGGGCAGCACCAACAGGAGGTGGGAAGGGGGGAAGCCATAGCAGCTTGCTTCTCACTCTGCCTCAGGTGACTTCTCCAGCTGTGGCTGCATCACTTCTTGGGCCCAGTTCCTGATGGAAATTCCCTCCTGCTACAATTCCAGGTCCCCCTGGGCATCATCCACTGTGACTTTGGCTCCTGCTGGTTGGTTTCTGATACTGGGCCACTCCCTTGTTCATTTCCAGCCCGGATGTGAGATGACTTCTTATAGTTGCTCATCTCTGGGTTGTTGGGCTCCTCAGCACCTGTATAACCAGTTCCCTGTACTAACTGCCCGTTGTTTGAAGTCCCTGGAGTGGCTAATTTCCTGACAGCCCTTTTTCTACAAAGGCACTGCAGACAGTCCTACGTTCTCTGGCTCCCAAACAGTCTGCAGGCTCTGAGGCTGTGGACTCTGTCTTCTGGGACCATGACAGCCCTTGACCCCGTGCTGGGCTAAGTCAGCTCCATCTGGTTTTGGTCATGGTTTAAAAGAGGGGAAACCAAATATGGCAGCCATGGCTTGTTCTCCATTTTTCATTCTCCCTGACATAGTAATAGAATCCCAGACCTTGGGATGCCTGGGTGGCTCAGTCAGTTAGGCGTCTGCCTTCTGCTCAGCTCATGATCCCAGGGTCCTGGGATCCAGCCCTGTATCTGGCTCCCAGCTCAGCAGCAGTCTGCTTCTCTCTCTCCCTCTGCCTCTGCCCCTGCCTGTGCTCTCTCTCTCTCAAATGAATAAATAAAATAAAAAATAAATAAAAAGACTGAGGCCTTGGGAGTACATAGGTAAGGTGGAACATAAACTTGGACCTAGGCCATCGGGTTCAAACCCTACCTCCTTATGAGCTCTGTGACCTTGTGTGCAATACTGAATCTTTCTGCATCACAGGGTTCTCATCTGTGAAATGAGGATGATGGGAGGGCCTAACTCATGTAGTTGCCCCGTGTATTAAATGAGAAAATGTCTCTAGAGCACCAACCCAGGGCCTGGAACATAGCAAGTGCTGGATAAACGTTCCTTTCCTCCCACACCGGGATGGTGGAGGCAGTGAGTCTGAGCCCTGGGTTAGGAGCTGAGTCTGAGGTTCCAGTGTTAGCAGGGGGCCACACTGGTGTCATGAGCCATGGGGTGCAAACTGAGAAAGTCCCCCCAAACCTCTCCGTCCACCCGGTCTCTGGAGCTGAGGAGACAACACTTGTCCGGAAGGCCCTTCTCTCTGGGGGAGGGGGAGAGCTGGGGAGGCGAGGCACGGACAGCAGCGGTCCACCAGCAACCTGGCCCCCGCCAGCCCCTCCCTCCTTGCTCAGACGATGAGTCTGTCGGGAGGGGCAGTAGCCTGTTTCATCACCCTAATTGCTGTGTGGTTTGCGTTCATCAAGGAAACAGCAGGGATTCCAAATTAAATTCCAACACTCAATTTATTCAAGATGTAAGGCCCGTTGAGAGACTCTGCAGACTGCCCTGCCCTCCCGCTCGGAGGCTGCCAGCCTGCCGCAGCCCACCCTGGTCTCCTGGGACCGAGGCTCTCCGGAAAGGGGATTCTCCCTGGGCTGCTGTCCAGCTGCATTCCCATTTTACAGATGGGGTTGCTGAGGCACAGAGAAGGGTCTCGCGCATGGAAACCGTCCTGGGGACACGGTGGCCAGCGCCAGCACGGGCTGGTCTGTCTTCGGGAATCGTGCATGACAAAGTATCTGTCCGGCACACCCTGAAGATGACAAATGAGCCAATTCTGAACGGTAGTAAGGGCCGTGGGAATCTCATTCGGAAAACCAAGTCATTCCTCCAGCATTCATTGGCCTGAAAGAGGCTTCTGAACAGAGCGCAGGTTACCAACCCTCTCGCTCAGGCTTCCTAGCGATGGGCCAACCCCTTCCGGGCAGACCCACCTGCCAGCGCTTTTGGACAGGTGACTACCACCTAGTCCCCCGGGAAGCTTTCATGAGTCACACAGACACCAGAATGGAGACGACAAAGTCGGTGGGAAACCACAGAGGTGAGGAAGCCACTGAACTGAGTAGGGGCCTGGCGGGGACGGCTCATGCACGCGTGGCTCCCTCCTTGTGCAGTTCTGCGCTGACAGGCAGGCGCTGGGTGCCGGGCCCCCAGAATCCCCCTCCAGGAAAGCACCCTGTGATGGCGGCCGTCAACGGTTTGCGGCCAGAGACTAATTCCTCCCAGGTAAGCTTTGCATTCAGATGAGAATTAGAGCAACATGCCCAAACACCCTTTGGGGCTCAGGGGTCCTTAATGTGGAAGGGTGTGGTGTAGGTACATCAAAGTGACATGTGCTGAAACCCGGATTATGTGCATTCTGGAAGGAAGACTTTGCACAAAGCCAGCCCTGTCCGGCAAAGCTGTATTTTTCTAGGCTCCTGGACTCAGCTCCAAAACCAGCAGACTTCCTACCACTTAGCAGACCGCACTGCGCCTTCGGGGAATGGATCGATTTTGAGAGCAGTAAGGCCGCAAACAATGTCTAGGGAAGCAACATCCAGTTCTGAGTGAGAGCCTGGAGGTGGGAAGTGGACGATTCAATTCAGGCCTGCTGCCGTCATTTGAAGGAGGCAGGCAGTGACTTGCATGTACCAGTTTCCCCAGAGGAACGGGGAACGGAGAGGAGGAGGCATCACTGCCATGAAACGACCGGAAGTTTAAAACTTAATTGTTGCAGCCTGGCCTTTGAACTCAAATCTGACACGGAGGCCTTTTTACGTTTAGGTCTTAGAACAAGCTCTTTTATGTCTCAGGCCCTCAGTTTCCCAATCTGGAAAGTGGGTGGAATAATGATACCCAACTCTCAGGCTTCATTTAGAGCAAGGATCGGCACGTTTTCCCCATTAAATGCAGATGGCAAATACTTTAAGGCTTTGGGGCCAAACGGACACGGTTGCGGCTACTCTACTCTGCCTTTGTGCCTCGAAAGCAGCTGTAGAAATAGTAAATGTATGGGCATAGGTGTGCCCCAATAAAACTTTATTTATAAAACAAATGGTGGGCCAGACTGTGAGTTATGGCGTGCCAATCCCTGATTCAGGCGATTATATGAGCCAATGCAAATGCTAGCAAAAGTGCTCGGCACAAAATTGCTGACCAATAAATGTTGCTATCATCATCTCAATATCATCATCATCATCATCATCATCATGGGCGTTACTGCTCTGCATTTGGCCATTTGGGTCATCAGGTGCTGCCTACTACATATCTCTATCTCCCCTCCCAGCCTTTACCAACTTGTTAAATCAATTTCCAAAAGGGCACTTAAGTGGATTAATTCAGACTCCTGGGTGCAAATGCATTCAGGACTTTGCCCTGAAGTGGTGTGCTTAACGCAGTTTCCCAAATCTCTTAGCAAGACATTTCTCCAAAGAAGCCATACAAATGGCCAACAGACACATGAAAAAATGCGCAACATCACTCGGCATCAGGGAAATACAAATCAAAACCACAATGAGATACCACCTCACCTTGGTCAGAATGGCTAAAATTAACAAGTCAGGAAACGGCAGACGTTGGCGAGGATGTGGAGAAAGGGGAACCTCTTACACTGTTGGTGGGAATGCAAGCTGGTGCAGCCACTCTGGAAAACAGTGTGGAGGTTCCTCAAGAAGTTGAAAATAGAGTTAGCCTATGACCCAGCAATTGCACTACTGGGTATTTACCCCAAAGATACAGACGTAGGGATCTGAAAGGTCACCCCAATGTTTATAGCAGCAATGTCCACAATAGCCAACTATGGAAAGAGCCCAGATGTCCATTGATAGATGAATGGATAAAAATGTGAGATACACACACACACACACACACACACACACACACACACACACTGGAATATTACTCAGCCATCAAAAAAAGAAATCTTGCCATTTGCAACGATGTGGATGGAACTAGAGGGTATTATGCTGAGTGAAATAAGTCAATCAGAGAAAGACAATTATCATATGATCTCACTCCTATGTGGAATTTAAGAAACAAAACAGAGGATCACAGGGGAAGGGAGAGAAAATAAGATGAAATCAGAGAGGGAGACAAACCATAAGAAACAAAATAGAGGATCACAGGGGAAGGGAGAGAAAATAAGATGAAATCAGAGAGGGAGACAAACCATAAGACTCTTAATCATAGGAAGCAAACCGAGGGTTGCTGGAGGGGAGGGGGGATGGGGTAACTGGGTGCTGGACATTAAGGAGGGCACGTGATGAAATGTGCACTGGGTGTTACATAAGACTGATGAATCACTGACCTCTACCTCTGAAACTAATAATGTACTATATGTTAATTACTTGAATTTAAATGTAAAAACCCTGGAAAAAGAAAAAAAGAAAGCAAAAATATCAATAAATCCACTCTCCAGAAATTAGAAACAACAACAACAAAAAAGCAAGGGCGGCTTGGATCCCCGCTGAAGTAACATTGATAAGACTTCCCATTTAGAGTTTCTATCACCAGGGACTTCATTTGGAAGCAAGACGGCACAGATTTCCCACTGCTGCTTGAGGAAGTAGAGATGATTACAACCGTTTTGTGTGTAAGGAACTGAGCTTTGGTTAGACTGATCTGTGTGAAGTCACGAGGAGCGGTGGGAGCTGGGCTGAAATTTGGTCTCAGGTCCGTGGACTCGAAATCCAGTGCTCCTTCCCTGCCACGGCAGCTGCAGATTTGCTGGTTTAAACAGGGAAGCAATTCATTGAGTCAATGGCTTGGAGAGTTTGTGCAAGGAGCAGAGAACCAGGGCTGGGGCTGTGTAGGAGAACACCACCCCACGGCCCTGGAGCCCCAGCCGGCCCCAGCCACGCAGAGCACCTTCGCTGCGGCCTGAAGCCTGACGTTCCTAAGCCACCCTCAGAACCAATTCCGTCTGCATGGTGCCTCCTTCTTCACCTTCTTTGCTTTCAAAGGGAAGTCTTCACGTGAGCGTCCTAGGAGCTGAGCCTCGGCCACGTGTCTGGGCCCCAGGTCCCAAGGAGCTTGCACAAGGGAGTCACTTCTTCCTTGGGGAGGCAGGACTCACAGGAGGGTGTGGAAAACCTAGGAAGGGTGTGGAAAAGGTGCGGGGCCAGCTCCTCTGTGGGTATACACCCCAAAGAAGCGAACCCAGGGACTCAAAGATCCACCTGCACGCCCTCGCACACAGCAGCATTAGTCTCCGTCGCCAAAACGTGGCCACAAATCAAATGCTCGTCTATAGATGAAATAAACGAACTGTGGCAGATACCTACAAGGGACTCTCATTCGGCCTTAGAAAGTGGGAAATCCTGCCACACGCTGCCACATGGGGGAACTTGGAGGACATTATGCTGAGCGAAATCAACTAAGCCCAAAAAGACACTTCTGCTCATATGAGGTCCCTAGACTATTCAGAGAGACAGAAAGTAGAACAGAGCGTGCCAGGGCTGAGCGAACCGGGGAGGGGGGCTACGGTTTAATGCGGACAGAGTTTCAGTTTGGGGTAATGAAAATTTTCTGGAGATGGAGGGTGGTGATGTCTGCACGATGACGTGAATGTGCTTAGCGCCACTGAACTGCACACTTAACAGTGGCTACGATGGTAAATTCTATGTTCTATTTTACGACACACACAAGCAAAGGTGCTGGGCATGACAAATGTCCATTGCCAGAACTTAGGTTTTCATTTTCCAGAAGGGGAAACAGAGGCCCAGAAAGTGACAAGACTAATTAGTGGCAAAGTTGGCAATTGTCTGAATCCCTGGTACTTGTTCTTCCCAGAAAGAAACTGCTGGTAGAAATTTGGATGCTGGCTCCTCAGCCTTGCTCCCTCCAGGTTCTAACAAGTCGGACAGGGGCCAGGCAAGCAATTAAATAAGTGAAGTGGGTTGGATGGGAGACGGGAGGGAGAAGCGGTGGCCGCGATGAGCAAACGTTCCATGCGAACAGGCCAGCAGCTCCCCAGCGCTGGCGAGCCCGACGTGTTGGAAGGGAGCCCAATGTTGCTCTAGTTTATGGTTCTTCACAAGAAGCCAGACATCCAGATATGAATTTGCCTGAACCTCAGTCATTGGCAATAGATTCAAACAAACAAAAAAAAGTCTACAAGCTGATGAAAATATATGTAAGGGTTGAATACTACCCTTGGGTTTCTGGCTTGCAAACCCAGTTTGTGAGTACAGAGGCAAGGACCCAAGATAAAAGTTTTGATAGTAAACGCCAAGTGCCTGGTAATTTTTCAAAGTATAGGCTCCCCAGTAGGGGTCGATAAGTAAAACATGGCTATTAACTAAAACCCAAATGAGAACATTCTGTTACATTCTATTTGCCAAATGTAAACCTTTGGATCTTCCAGGGGAGGATTAGGACTGCAGATTACACTCGGAAGGCTCTGAGCCACCCCATTTGCTCCAAGCAGCATGAAGAGACTTATCTTTAAAACTCAGTAAGCAAGGAACGGAGCTTGGGAGAGAGGACAGGGAAAGAGGGAGAGAGACGGACAAGGAGGACAGGTGTGGAAGGGTGGGAGAGACTGGATGAGCATTCCCCTTTCAAGGCTGACTCTTCCTTCTGGAATCTCTGAACTCTTGTTCCCCCTTCGAGTAATCTGTTCCCTGGTTGACATGGCCAGATTGATATGTTTACCTGATTGACTCTTACCTAGTACATTTGCTTCTGTGAGGTGTTCGTGAGCAGGAGAGAGGAAAACCATGGGGAGAGGGGCCAGATGCCTCTATCTTGGCTTCCAACTTTTTGACTTGACAGCCAAACCTACGGTCAACCCACAGGCCATTTCTCTCAGGGGAGGAGGCATGTATCTCACTCCCATCTGCAGGAATTTGCTCACCCAACACCCATAACTGTCCCATTTTGAGTTTCCTTGGGACCCACAGTGGGCAGTAGGAAGTTTTGTTCAGGGTCAAAACAGATCATGAGTAAAAGTAACCCCAAAGCAAAGCCTTTTCTATTTCCCAACACAAATTGCCCAAACAGCTTACCAGAAATTATACCAAAGAATATAATGGAATCATCCCAGTATTGAAAACAATGGCCTCCAATGATTGGGTATACCTAGAAAAATTCAGGGTCAAAATCAAATTCCCTTTCCCCATGAATTACAAAGAACTTAAGGTCCAATACTCATCAGACTGATTTGCTACATAATAAGAAATCTCACCTGGAGGATGGAGGGTCTGTTTTGGAAATGACTGCATGGCCGGGCATCCTGGTCCCCCCCGTGGGCTGAGGGCCCATTGACTCCATTCTCGCCCAAGGCTGGGAACCGTGCTCCCCAGAATCCTCTTTCTCGAATGGCTCCAGGTGAGTGTGCCCATGAAGGGAGCTCATGTGAGGTGCGAAAGGCGAGGTGCAGCTGCGTCGTTATTCTTGGGGGTTTGGGGCGGCATGGCTTTACAGCCCTGTGAGCTCTCCCGTTGCAGTACCATTGGGGAGTTAATGTGGCTTCTCCACTTGCCTTGCAGGCCCCGGTTTCTCTGCCTGTCCCTGGATGTGGCTGGTGTCATTGGTAACTGGGTCTTGGGTCCTTTCAGGCCATCACTTGGCCAGCTCTCGGTAAGCCCTCATTTCCATATTCAATCCCTTATTCCTGTAATGCTTGCAGTGGCTCTAACGCATCCCAGCTGATACACACTGGGCAAACACAACATCATCTTCACAAACGAGCCACTTATTAGATTTAAGCCGAGTCAGCAAGAGGGGTCAAGACACTCACATCCAGTCATTTCCCAGGACCTGATTCCAACGGGAGGGATGAGTTATTGAAGCAGTTTATTTTTCACTTAGAAGGAAGCTATCTCCTTCTTTTCTTTCTCTAACTCTCTAACTCTTCTCTGTTTGAGCTAGATGCCAACACCTCATCTCTGACCCCAGGATGCCACCATTTCCGACCAGGAATCGGTGATCCTAGGGAGTTGCCAGGCACGTCGGTGTGCCCTCTAGCTGATTCACCGACTGATACACCAGAACGCACTCCAAGAGGAACGTCTGGCTCAAGTTCTTCTGCAAAAGAATCATGTGTCATGCAGGGGTCGCTGAAAGAGCAGGCCCCCCGTGGGCGTGCATTTAGGTGTCACCTCCATCCCTAGGTCCTGTCCTTCACAGTCCAGTGTATTATCCCCAAGTTCAAGGTATTTCTTAAGTCGGCTCACCTCTTGACCCTTGGATAATATTAGCATTGGTCCAAATTACATTTCCAGACCTCACTTTTCAAACATACTCCCCAAAGCTCCTTCCCAAGTTCCCATGCACTGCTTTGGTCTAGGAATCCCTCAAAATCATTTAAGTGCTAACTAGATCTTGGTGAAGAGCGAGCTCTGCTATTTCTCTCTTCCAAGAGTCTCCAAGTGGCCACAGCTGAGGTCCCCAAGACGGCAATAGGAAGATTCTAAGTGGACATGGGTCATGATGGTTTTCTGATGGGGAAGAGTGTTCCATGTGTCTGGAGATGGGTGTTCCGGGTAATGGGAATAGCAGGAGCAAAGGCCTGAGCGGGGAGAGTGCCTGGTGGGATCCGGAGCCAGCAAAGGGGCCAAGGTCGCTGGAGCAGTGAGAGGGAGGAGGAGAAGAGTAGAAAATGAGGTTGGATAGGTAATGGCGGCTGATGGTGTGAATGTCCAGTAGATCACAATTTTGACTTTTACTCTGGGAGACTTGAAAGTTATTCAAGTATTTTGAGAATTAGGTTAAAGGAAGTCAATCTAAGAAGACAAATGATAAAAGATATGTGGGGTTGAGAAATTGTCCTAATAGGGGAGCCACATTTGCGTTGGACAGAAATTTTCACTGATCCTAGACATTGAATCTGATTAGATGCAGAATCTGGTTGGGTTTCTTCTTTGGGGAAGGGATGACTGTATTTTATGAGGGGAAACAAGTGTATGAACATATATTTGGTGGCTGGTGTCAAAATCCACTTCCGGTTCTTCCAGGACACACATCCAATCTATCTTCCCAGCCTCCTTGCAGTAGCCGTGGCTGTGAGACTGATCAGACCCTGGGTAAGGATGTGAGTGGACGGGAATGACCACTTCCAGGCCTGGTCCATAAATGCTGCCCATGTGTTCTCCATTTTAGAGAAAAGTCCAGAGGATTTCTCCATGTGTCTTTTGCTCTGTTGGCCCACAGGGATGATTTATCAGGATGAACTTGAAAGCCCAGCAATGGCAAATACTGCCTGGTATTGGAACTTAGCAGGAATCACCCTTGCTCAGCCCAGAGACCCACCCAGAAGTGGGTCTGAAGAATCAGTCATGTTAAAATAAACAAGCTTGCCCCAGTATTGCATCCCAGTCCCCCATGGTCATGCCTTCAAGTCCCAACCGTGATGGGAATTCAGCCCCTCAGCTCCTGTGACACCAGCTGTGCCAGAATTTCCAAGTTGTGGTTCTCTGGACATTGATGCATCCTGGCTCTTAGTGGGGGCACATAAAAGGGTTAATTTGGAAAGCTTAGTTAACAGCATGCATAATTGAGTCTAAGTCTTTGCATAGTGTAACAAGGGTGAAAAATGGGAATGTATCTCTGATCCATCAAATTAGAAATCCTGTGCAAGTTGGGGATGAATCTTGGTGGGATACCTGCACCATTTCCATGCTTCCAGGGGTCCGGGCGAAAGCCCTAGATCCCAAAAAAGAAAGTTCAAGCTTCTTTAGGGCAGAACTCCTCCTATCTTTATCCATGTGACCTACCCCAGATGAATCTCTCATAAAAGCATACCTAACCCGGGTCCAATATACCTGTAACCTGAAACTGACCTTGCCCCCTACTTTTAGAGAAAGGCTGTTCTCTTCTGAAATTTTCACTGTTAACACTGCCTCTGCTCTTTTCAGCCCTATGTTGCCTGAAGCTTGAAGTTGCGTGCATTTTCTTATGTGCGCCAGAAATTGTGCCAGCCAGTTGTGGGTCCCATTCCTTGGTGAGTGAGGCTCTACAGTAGACATATTCATATGTTGGCTACTACGAGCCCCTCCCATATGGGAATCATCCCTTTCCCATTTCACGTAATGCTGGCAGGACTGTAAATCAAGAGACTGATTCCCACACACAGTATTGGCCATATGACCAAGGACGACCAGTCATAATTCCATTTAAGGGAATTTCTGTAGACTCTAGGAGAAGAAATAGTATCTCTTTTTCTGAGATTGCAAACTTGGATCTTCTGGGACCCTCTTTTTCACCTACTGTGAAGCCATGACACCAATGCTGGGCAAAGCAGGGTGCTGAAGTGGAGAGGGAGAAACAGACTCCTAATGACAGGTGTTGAGCAACTAGAGCCAGCCCAACCTGAAACCAACAGTCCCATATCCTTGGACTTAGTTGCATTAGCCAATATATCTTCTAAAATTTAATACAATTAAGCATGTTATGAATTGGATTTCTATCACTTGGGGATTATTGGGGAGTGATCCCATGATCTTACCTAATTATAAGATGTCAAGGGAGTCAGCATATTACCTCACTGACATTTTTCCTGAAGGTCTTACTGGGTGCACTTATCACACCTCCACCGTAGTCATCTGAAGCTTTTTTTTTTTTTTTAATAGTTTTCCCTTTCGATCTACTACTGCCTTGCCTCAGGTTGCCAGCTAAGTGGAGAATACGGACAATCTTCTCAGAGCACTCATTCCCATGGACTTTTCTCTGAAACACAAAATGTTATGTCAGTTTATCAGGTTAGAGAATCCTTAGTGAGAGTAATTTTTTTTTACTAGGACCTCTGCATTCAAAACAACTGTTTAGGACCTCATTGGGAAAGCCTCTACTCATCTTAATCCTGTATTTCTATTCACCGGAAAAGAGTTTACAGGGTCAATTAAAATTAATTCCACAGGTCTTTGAATTGCTTGCCTCAGAAGTTCTATTTTTTATTTTTATTTTTTGGAGATGGGTGCAATTTTAAGGGTTCTAATATTCCGGGCCACTAACATACTGTTTCTTTTCTACAATGCTGCTAGCCTTGGATACATGAACCCAATGTAGGAATGCTCTTTTAGGTCAAGGGTTGGGGAACCCCAGCCCACGGGCTAAAATCCAGCCAGCTGCCTATTTTTATGAATAGTTTTATTGGAACACACCCACACCCACGTATTTATTGTCTACGGCTGCTTTTGTCCTTGCTACAGAGACCATAAGGCTGCCGAGCCAAAAATATTTAGTATCGGACCCTTTACACAAAACGTTTACTGATTTCTGCTCTAGATTGATGCTTCTCAACCATTTCCTCATCCTGGCACCCCGTAAATAATGGTACTTGGAGAGATGAAGGAGTTAATATCTTGACAAACCTTTGGAGCATACTGCTGGGGGAAGGTCTCCTCTAGACCACCTGGGGCAGGACACGGCCGGGTATACACTCGGCAGACCACTGTCTGAGAGCCCGGCCTTCTTTAGGAGACACCTGGGGATGGACACGTGATCTAAACCTTGGTTCCATACATTCTGTGTTTAGAAATCCATGCGGATTTCGATCTTGGCCAAGGCCAGGGTTATTTCTCCTGTTCATGGGTGAGCTCTTGGGCACCCTGACTTTCTGTGGAAACTATCCGTGCAGCCTCAATTAACATATAGTTCCAAAATGAGACTCGGAAAAGCACAAAGACATTATCATCACTGGTGGGGCCAGTCTGAGCCACTGGGGTTCAAAACTAATGACCAGCTAACTGTGCGAGAGCTGTAGTGTGCCCCTGAACACGTGGTCAGAATGTGTTTGCTGTCACAGTTAACTGTCCTTTTCCCTCAAATGGCACCCTAGTGACGGCAGTCAGTGTCCACCTTCTGAACGGACATGCTGGGTCCCATGATACTAACTGGTGTCCATGACTTCACTTCTGTATTTCAACCCCACGAGCTACAGAATCCTTAAACGCCCATCACATTTTCAGGTCCCATCACTATACTCCTCCTTTTTCTCACTTTGTTATGGCGTAAATTCACAGCAGAAGCCATGAGGAGTGGCCGCGGACTCTTCATACTGCCACAGAGGAGAAACACGGGTTAAGAACCATTTGCACCAATAGAAAGAATGAAACTGCAAGTTTATTTGAAAGTATAAAAATTAAAAAAAAAAAAAAAAAGAAACCCAAACCAAAACCTGACCAAAACACGAAAAGCAACCACACAACAAACTTTCCAGTTTACATCAACTTTGAACATCGCACACTATTTGTCAGCCACTTTGTTGCATTTTTTTTAAAAAGTCAGTTTCAGAGGAGGGGGCTGAGTTAGGGGATAAGATATGGGTTACAGGGATGTGAATTTGAACATGAAAATAAAAAGAACTTGCTGGTCTCATTTGAGGAAAAAGAGCAGAGATGGTTTTCTGTAGATTTAGGCAATATATAAAAAAATAGCCTGGATGGAATGAGTTAAAAAATATTGCTGGCCACTTACTTGCCATCTTGAGTAGGGGGAAAAAAAACAGGAAAAACCCCTGCAGCTTTGGTGTCCTATTTATATATTTTTTAAAAGATTCATTAAAAAAATCACCATCTATAATAAAAATGTCCCTGTGTTTATTTAAAAAAAAACCCAACAACAACATTAATAGGCTTTCTTATCTACTAAGACCATTTGTTTTTCCTAAGATGCCTGGAAGCAGAAAAGTGAGTGAGATTAATTCACTGCACAATTAATTAAAATTAGAATCCTTTCCTCTAAATAACTTCCAAAATACCAGAAAGAAGCACGGGCCCATCAAAGGGAGAAGATATAAAGCCATTCTGACTCATAGGAGATGAAATGCTCAGCCGGAGTTCTTAACACACTCCGGCTCCCATCAAAAGTTCTTTCTTTATTGGATTACGCGGAAAATAACTCAAGTGTTATTTAAAAAAATGAAAGACGCAAGCAACCAAGGCTCCTTTTCTTTAACTTAAAAAAGACAGAAAGAAATCAACAAGTGGCTAGCCTTCCTCTAACACAGTTTGGATTTGGTTAAAAAAAAAAAAAAGTTCCAAGAACAGGATCATTAAATGCCACGTCGTACCCCCCCACTCCTGCAGGCTTCACTGAAATTCGCATCAACGAGGTCACTGAACATTTCTCCTGCTGTGGAAGAAGTCCTGAACTGGTGACAGCTGCCTGGAGTGGTTCCACCTGGTTCCAGTTTTGCTCCCCATCAGTCAGTGTGGTTTCCTGCCAACGAACGCCCACATTTCTACCCACCATTTCTCCAGGGAGTGGGCCCTGTGGCTGGCTGGGCACAGAGGAAGAGGAAAGCTAGCATAAACACAGAGACTGTGAACCGAGGGAGAAAGGCATCCCTCTTTCTGCATCCTTCAAGAACTCGATAAATAATGACTCAAAGTGCAACAATGCACAAAAGCCTGGCACGCAGGTCAGTCTGGAGTGACTTGGTATCAAGGCTCAGTGGGACAAAGGTGTGATCTCCTTTCGCATCTTTCTTTGGACCTCACTGAAGGAAAAACAAACAAACAAAAAAGACAGCTTTCCTATACACATATAAATAATCCCTTAACTAGAAGGGAAAAAACAAACACACTGTTTCAAATGCATTTCTAAGAGATTAAAAAAAAAAAAAAGTCCGAATGGCAAATCTTGACTCCAAATTGTCTACTGTCCACGTCTTTTAGAGGAGAAACTATGGCAGGTCAGAAGCAGCCTGAGCCTGACGCTAACCCTAACCCTAATGCTAAATCAGGGTGCTGGTCTCTGGGCCTTGGGAAGGGAAGTGTGTGCCGCGCAGGGAGCCAGGAGCCCTGGTGGGAGGTACTGAACATGGTTCTCATGCTTGTCAGAAACCACAGTGCCAAGTCCAAACGCACAGGGAAAATGACTTCTGGGGGTGAAGGTAACCTGGGAAGCTAGTGCGGAAAGCTGCACGAATGGGCAAGACAGGCTGGGTGTGGTTTCCGGGGACAGAGGACCAGATCCGATTTTTGGCCAATTCAAGGTGGGTCCTCCTTCCTTGGATCAGGGCAGGTCACAGCTGGAGGGGTGACAGACCAGAAGCCGGGGGAAGGACTGTGGACCAAAGCAGGCCCGGGCTCTCAACAGCCTGCATTTGAGGAGCCGAGAACTCGGCTGAATGTATGGCTGGGGCTTCCTGCCTATTCTGGGATGAGGCTGATGACAGACGCCGCCAGACCCTCCAAACGAGGATTTTCGGGCAAGTTTTTAAAGCGAGTCTCTGCAGAGTAGATGGTTTGAGTTGTTCAGAGAACCAAAATGGCCCCCTGATGGCTCAAGGGCATAACCCTTGGCAACGTCTCCTCTGGCCGCTGCCTCCAATGAACTGAGGGCAGCGTGCACAAGAGTGCAAGGCAGGGTTTGCGGCTCACCCGGGTTCTTTCCAGGGCGGCCATCCGTGCCGGCCTCCTCGGAGCACCAACCAAGCCCAACCCCCAATAGAGCTGCAGTGAGCGGCCCACGGAGAACCTGGCCCAGTGTCTCCTGCCCCTCTGAACACCCAGCATGGCACAGCAACACTGCGTTCTCGAGGACTCCCCAAATACTGCCTTATTCTGCCGCCTGCAAACTTAGGCTGCCTATTCGGCACGATGCCACCAGTCACAGGACAATGATATGACAAGTGAGGTCATGATCCTGGGCTCCGAAGGACGAGTGACCTTCCAGACAAGACGCACAATACATCAGGTCACCCGAGAGGCCGGAAAAACGCCAGGTCTCCCTCGAAAGAACATCCCTGAAATTTGGGGCGGGGAGGGGGGCGGGAAGGGGAACGGAGAGACAGCTGACACCCCAAATCCCTCCTTGAGGCACCCTGAGGAGCTTCCCACGAGCGTAAGTTGTTAGGATGGTAACAAGTCAGAGCAGATGAACCCATATGGGCTTTGGAAGCGCCGGGTTTAGACTTCTGCGGTGCCCTGGCCAGGCACGGAGTCCCTGGGCCCCGGGGTGCTCTCCGGAGGAGGGCCGGCCTGCCCGGGGCTGTGGCCGCTGTCTTCCGTGCTCAGCAGGCTGCTGGCCGCCTGGGAGCCGGCGCTGTCGGCGCTCCCGGAGCGCGAGCGGTACGGGGGCAGGTCGGCTTGGTTCAGAGACTCGGTGTCGGACGAGTAGGGCGGTGGAGGAAGGTCGTACCACGCGGGTCTGCAGGGAGAGGCAGGATGGGGCGGGAGAGGCAGGGGAGAGCAGAGGGAAGACAACACGTTAGGAGCCAAGGTCAGGGGGCAACCCCTCTCTGCCCCCCACCCCAGTCTGCGGGATGCTGGTGTGCCCCCCAAGGAGGACGGCTATCCGAGGACTAGGGTGACCCCTGCAACAAGACCAAGGGAACGGAAGAGGTCGGTGTGCTGCAGCTGGCGTGTGCTGAATGGGCGGTGCCCAAGCCACGTCCTGTGGGTCGGCTCCGGGGCAGGGTGGGGGGACGATGCCCAGCACCAGCGAGGGGCCCTGGGGCCGAGCGGCTGGCTGGCTGTTCTGGCCGAACCTCTGACCGTCCACAGAACTTGGGGTTCTTACTGAAAGCCAACTCTTCCTGGCTGTGTGGACTTGGGTGAGAGGGGACCTTCCCATTGACTCCGTCTCTTCTGTCAGAGGAGGTAATAAGGACACTGGCTGGCCGGGCACTAACTTCACAGAAGATAGTCTGTTTTGCAGCTCTTCCCGCAGGCTTCCTGCCACCCGCTCTGCCTTCACTACCCCACTTAACGCTCATGACATTAAGAGGCGGACATTACTTTTATGCCCATCATACTGGGGAGTAAACTGAGGCAAGGGGGCATGAAATGACTTGCATAAGACCACAAATAACTAGGAAGCAGCAGCTCTGGGATCGAAACCCAGTGCTCTGTCTTTGGATTTGGCCACTTTAACTTGACTCTACACTGGCTGGTCCAGGTGAAGAGGCTGTGTGGAGAGTGAGGCTCTGGGCTCTTAACACTTATTTGCAAAGATGTCTTAAGCACTGCCCCCTAACGCTACCTTTACCTTTTATGAGGAGGAAAAACAAAGATTAAATAACACAAGAGCTGCCGCTGGAGAGGGTCCAAGAGGAGCCCAGTCAGCCCGGGAACATGAACTGCAAAATGCCTCTCGCCACACCCGGTGAGTCCTGGGCTCGGAGGAGGAGAGCACGGGGGACCTAGAGCCAAAGTGAACTTTCAACATGGGTTCTCTGGGATACCCTGGAGGTCACCAAGGAAGGGAGGGGGAGGCTGAGCCGGCAGGATTCAACTACAGAACTCTGCCTTTTCACTTTCTCTGTTGCGCTTTCTGGCCCTCATTTCATTGGAAATGAGGGCCCTACTGTTTTGAAAAGCTTGGGACTGCTCTATGCTACCTCCTTTATTTTATAAATGAAGCCAAGCAAAGAACTCATTCATCCATTTCATTCATTCATTCATTCATTCATTCAACAATATGAACCACCCTCTAGTACGGCCTGGCCACTGTTCTGTGGTAGCAGGTGAGGCCCTGGAGCTAGCAGGTGGGCTGACCACGTGTCAGCGTGGCACTACCAGGGAGCACCAGGGCTCTGAGGTGGCCAGGATCCTAGCTCTATGTCCTTGGACAAGTCACTTAATATCCCAGAATCAGTTTCTCATCTCTAAGGCTGAGGCACTCCCCCAGTGACCTGCAGAGAGGGTTAAATGAGATGATGCAGGGGCGCCTGAGTGGCTCAGTGGGTTAAGCGTCTGCCTTCGTTCAGGTCATGATCTTAGGGTCCTGGGATCAAGTCCTGCATTGGGCTCCCTGCTCAGCAGGGAGTCTGCTTCTCCCTCTCCCTCTGCCCCTTTCTCCTGGCTTGTGCTCTCTCTCTCGCTCTCTCACTCTCTTAAATAAATGAAAATCTTAAAAAAAAAAAAAAAAAAGGGATGATACATGTGAATTGTTCTGCCAGGACCCAGGACAGGCGGCCCCCGTGGCCGCCGTCAGCAGCCGGGTGCAGCTCTCGGCAAGCCCTGGGAACCCGTATCCCGCTTTCCCCGTCGATGCCCTCCCCCGCCCACCTCCGCCCTCCGGCTCGCACCTTTGGTCCAGGAGGGCCTCTGAGTAGGAGGGCGGGGAGCCCACTTCCGAGGCGTTCTGCTCGGCCTGGCTGGCCACGTACTGGATGCCGTTGTTGACGTTGTAGGTGACGTTGCAGTGGTGGGGGTGGTCCAGGACCACCAGGCGGGAGAGCAGCACCGGGTGCTGCAGCCGGTGCACGGGCAAAGTCATGAGGTTGTTCCTCTTCCGCTGGTGATGCAAGACCAGCGCCAGCAGCGCCACCACCAGCACGAAGATGACCGAGCTGCCGATGATGGCGTACGTGATGCTGGGGTAATACACGAGCTGGTTCTCTGACGTCACGAACACCTGCCCGCTGCCTGGCTCTGAGAAACCCCAGGGGGAGAGAAAAGGAGACAGCTCAGCGGTTTGGCTCACACCTCTGCTTCCGACTCAGTCCCAGGAAGCGTGCAAGTGTTCGTCGCGACACAATCCGCCACAGCCAGAAACTGGGAAGCCACCCCCACGTCCAGTGACTGGTGAGGGGCTAAACGAAATGTGGGACAGCACACGATGAGCGGAATATTATTCGGCCACGAAAAGTACTGATGCGTGTTACAACATGGACGGATCCCAACAACGTGATGTTAAGCAAAATAAGCCAGACACCAGAGGCCACATCCTGTATGATTCCATTATCACGTGAAATGTTCAGGGAAGGCAAATGTACAGAGATGGAAAATGGATCGATGGTTGCCGAGGGCTGGAAACTCACTGGGAATTCACGGGAAGTGTGTACTATGACGTATATGAAGACCCCTGGTTGGTATTATGCAGAGCGCTCACTTTATGCCAGCCCTATGCCGAACACCGGCGAACATGAGGGACTCTGGAGCCAGACTGGGTTCAGACCCCAGCCTCTGCGCCCTCCGGAACGTACTATGTGCCCCTTGTAAGGCGGCAGCCTCTCTGTGCTGTAATTTCGTCATCTGTAAAGCGGGGACAGTCACGGTGCCCACCTCGCTGGCTGTGGTGGGCATGAAATGAGCGAATCGTGTCGGAGCACTTGCAACAAGGGCTGACGCTGTGCTATGCAGGGACGGGGTCAGGACAGATAAACGCACGCTTCAGCCCCTCTACTCGCCTCACAGCAATTCCACGAATCAGGTGCCGTAACTGCCTTCTTTTCAAGATGAGCAAAGAGCATCTCAGAGGGTCCAGGCCCCCTGACGAGGGTCCCATGGTTAGTAGGTAAAGAGTGGCCTGACATCAGCGCCTTGCCCCTCACACTGTGTCCTGCACCCCCTGACCAGACCGTTAGGCAATCTGCAAGCATGTCCTCAGAGGCCCTCAAGCAAAAGTCTGGGACACGTCCGACCCCCACAGGTTGCCAACACCCTCCTCTCCAAATGCACTAATAAGCCATGCTTCAAATCCTCAGGCGAGGGAGGGGCTTTCCACTCAGCGGGACACGCCTGGCAACCAAGACACGGTCCAGGCTGGCCCAGCAAACCAGCGTGGTCCCTCCTGGTCGAGAGCTAGGGACCCCTCATCTCTGCAGAACCACAACCACCACTGCTGTGGCCCCGCTGGAAGAAAAACAGAAATATAGCCCAAGTGAGCCGATCTGGTGGCCACCTCCTGTGCCTGGCCCACCCCGGCAGCACGGAGGCTTTCGGGATCCACAGGAGCCGAAACGCACATGTGACATAGCAGCAGGAGCGGCAACGGCCGGGTGTCCGGGCCCCGTGTCCTGGAGCTGGGCTAAGCTTACCGATCCCTCGTTACTAGACACGCACCTGTTCTGTTCAGCACAGTACCCCCAGCCAGTCTGCAGGACGGTGCCTGGCACGGAGCAGACCCTGCATACGTGCCTTCAACTCAGTGGGGAAAGTATCTGTGCGTTCACACACCCTGGGAAGGGAGGTGCTATCATCATTATTATTATTCCAGATATTATTATGATTTCCAGATAGCAACCTGACTCAGAGGTGAATTAACTTGTCTAGGTTCACATAAGATGCAAGTAGAAGACTCAGGCCTAGAAACCACCACACGCTGGGAAACACGCTATCTCTTCTCTTTCCTAATACAAACATCTCTCGATTTCCCAAACAATCCTAACCTGCGACAAATGAAGATCTTCAAAAGCTTCGATGTTCCTGTGGCCACTGTTGGAAGGATTACCTGTACAGTAAGATCCCCGACAAACCCAGCACACGCTGCAGACAGTGGAGGGACAGACGCGGTTTGGAATTTATCCCGAGACAACTAGCTGTGGCACTCGGGGGGGGGGGGTGTTGCTGGTGGAGTTCTGTCTGCTCTCAGTTTAGCTAACTAAAAATTGGGTGGGAGCTCCTGTGTGTGTGTGTGTGTGATGTTTCAGAGCTCAGCTTTCAAAAGAAAATATCCTCTTTATTTTGTGATCTCCAGCCCAGAGCTGAGGGGTCAAATCCCGGGGCCACTGCTTCCAGCTGTTGCTCGAGCAAGTGACTGCCCTCTTCGGAGCCTCGAGTGCCTCCCTGTCTACAATGGCGGCGGCTGTGGGTAAATCACAGTAGCCAAGTCCTTGGATTCGTGGGAGGGTAAAATACACTATATATGCAATGTGCCTGGCAAGGGTTTGAATTCCATTAATGCTAGTTCTTTTTGCTTTTTTATGGTGGTAAAATACACACAAAGCTTACTTTACCATTCTCACCATGGCTAAGGGTTTGGTTCAGTGGCAGTAAGTACATTCGCGTTGCTCTGCAACCATCACCATCCTCCATATCCGGAACGTTTCATCATCCCACACTGGTTCATGCTAATTCTGAGTGTTCACATTCTTTCCATTATCCTCCCCAATTTCTCTGGGCCAGACAGAGACGGGGAGAGTCCCCTTTGCAGGGGGCAGGATGGCAGAGAGAGTAAGGATCAAGTGAGTTCCTCTTTAGAGAGCTGTGTCTCCTAAAAACTGAAAGCCAGTGCATTTTCCTCCGGCAAACAAATAGGTCCGGAGATTTTAAAACACTGACTTCCGTGTAACCACGTGAAGTTTTAAGAATACAAGAGGGAGCGCTTTAAAGTGAATGGAATATGAAATGATTGCAAATCTTAACAGTCTCATTTATGTCTCCGAAAGCAGGCTCTCTCCAGCTCGGCCCACTTTGGCACGCGAGAAGCAGCAATCACATTTACTCGAGAAATTATGATGTTACATAACTCAGTGCTGCCTGGTCTCGTTTTTGCTCTGTGTGTAAAATGTCATCTTGTATTAATTCATTAACTAGATTCACTTTTCTTAAGAGCTTAATGAGCCCGCTGGCCAAATTACTAATATCAGAGTTGCCTGGGACCTGAGTTCTAAGTGCATAATCCATAGATAATGAAGTTTCCATTTATTCTGGCTGTCCCTCAAACGAATGCCCTCATGCTTCAGGCAGCCTGAATTCCTGTCCTGTATCTGCCGCTAAGACCGCAGTCATTGCGGGCAATCTGGGTACCACCCAGAGACCGCTGTGCTCTCGAAACCTCCAGGGCCCCCCCACCCCGCTGCTGCCTGTGGGGGAGGAGGCTGTGCTGTCCCCAGCTCCGGGGCTGTTCTTCACCTCACTGTCCTCACAGATTTGTACGGTTATCACAACAGCTTTCTGGCAGGTGGCAGTCAAGGAAAAGGCACGCCTTTTCCTAATTCACAGAGAGGCGCTGTCTGGCCTGACGGAGGCAAGGGGGGAGGTGACGCTTGAGACGCACTGTGCCTTTGCTTCTAAAATAGTCCTTCCTCCAGAAGCGAATCGAATTTCCTAGAAGGTACACTTTCTCACCTATCACACTGGCAAAGGCAAACCTGGATTTCCCATTCTGCTGGCCAGGTCTTGGGAAAACAGGTGTTACTTATTCATGTGGGGCTGGGGGAAGGGTGAACGGGTTATCACCCAGGGTGGTCACAGGGTTCACCATACACATCAAAATAGAAATGTACCTGTCCTTTGGTCCAGCCGTTCCACTTTCAAGACTCTAGAGTCACACACACGAGAAGTAACTTTTTAATATGCATATTAACTGAAGCATCATTTGTAATGCGCCCCTATCGGAAATGATCTGAATGTCTCCCAGCGGCAGCCGGGCCAAATCCATACGATACCACACCTATTTAAGTATGAGGGCAGCTCTACATGTCCTGATGGGGAACAATCTGAAGGAGACCTTGATCCGTGAAAAACAGCAAAGTTCAATAGAGAACGCATGAAATATTTCTAGGCAGACGCACGGAACTGGTAATGCTGGTAGCTGCCAGGGTGCAGAAGAGAGGTGAAGGGACGTTTGTTTACTCCTTTCTACTCTCTGTACTGTATTGTCCCTTCCAAAACCATGTCCATTGTCCACCACCTTGGTACTGCCTAGGCCGACAGTACGTCTGTTCGTTTTCCTTCCTTCTCTCCCTGTAACATGAGGACCCCTCGGGGTCACTCACTTAGGAACCCCCACTGACTCACCACTCCCAGAGTATGGCACTAACGCCTCCTGCCTGACCTCTGGAGTCCTGTTCTGGAATGTTCACTGCCCCATTCAAACCGACTCCTCATCATTCCTCTGAAAGATCAACTCCTGTGCGCCTTTTTTTTTTTTAATTATTTTTTAAAGTCTGTTTTTCCCCAGATTATGATCTTAGAAAGTCAGGTTGATTGAGCTATCTATAATTTGCACACAATCCAATGTCCCCTTTTACAATGAGCAGCGAGAGGCGTTTCACAGAATGAAACAGTTGCATAACCACGACCACAAACGAGACAGGAACCTTCGCGTCCCTCCCCAGAAGTTCTCTCGTGCTCCTTTGCAGTCCATTCACTGCCCCTGGAAAACACTCCTCTGTTTTCTGCCCAAATGGATTCACTTTTCCCAGCAAGGCTTGTCACTGGAACCACACAGGATGTAGCCAGATGTGTCTGGCTTCCTCTCCTTGCATGGTGCTTCTGAAATCCCCCATGTCTCTGAGTATCAGTAGTTTCCTCCTTCAGAACGCGCAGTCGCATTCCATCGGACGCGGGATCACAATTTGTGTCGAGGGAGGGAACTGTGTTGTTTCCAGTTTCTGGAATGCAGGTCACTGCACGGACATATATTTTCCGATTTCTTGGGTTTACACCTTAGGGGTAAGGCTGCTGGGCCATATGGGAAGGGTACGTTTAGCTTTATAAGAAACTCTCCCCATTTGTTCACGGTGGCCACAGCATTCGGCCTCCCCCAGACGCTCTGCACCCTCACCAGCATGTAATGAGGCTAGTCTTTAACTGTAGCCACGCGAGCAGGTGTGCAGTGACGGCTCCCTGAGGTTTTAAGTTGCATTTCCCAGTGACTAATGATGTCACGCCTCCGTTCACGTGCTGATTTCCCACCTGCAGATCTTCTTTGCTCAAGTGGAGCAAAAATCTCTTTAAATCTCTTGCCCATTTTAAAATTTGGTCATTTGGTTACTTGAGTAGTAAGGATCCTTTGTACGTTCTAGGATACAAGCCTTTGTCCAGAAATGTGTTTTGCAAATATTTCCTCCCCGGTTGGTGGCTTGCCTCTTCCTTTACAGTGCCTCTTTGAAGATAAGTGCTTAAAATTTTTTTATGAAGTCTATTGTATTAATGATTTCTCTTACGCTTCCTGTTTTTTGTACTCTATCCAAGAAATCTTTGCCTAGAAGACGTTTCATAGCATTAGCTCCTACATTTCCTTCTCCCATCCACTGCAAGTTAATTTTTTTTTATGGTTCAAGGTGAAGTTCAGTGTTCTTTCCCCCCCCCCCCCCCGGATAATCAATTGTTCTAGCACCGTTTGTTGAAAGCTTATCCTTTCCTATTGAATTACCTTGGCACCTGACGATACAAGTCTGGGTCTATTTCTAGATTCTCTATTCTGTTTGATTGAACCATATACCAATCTTTGTGCCCGTAAGTGTGTTGGTAACTAGAGCTTTACAGCAAGTCTCAAAATCAGGTATTGTGAGTCCTCTATGCTTTTTTCCTTCCAAACTGGACCTTCTATCTTATTATACAAATCCAGAGTTGGAGGGGAAATAAAAAAAAATCCATTAACATTAAAAGCAAAACAGAAATATTCATCACCTCCCTCCCCTAAACCTACTAGAACAAAACAGTTAAGAGCTTGGTGTAGACCAGGGTTTGGCAACCTTTTTCTGTCAAAGGCGAGACAGTCAATATTCCATGCTTTGTGGGGCAGACAGCTTCCGTCACAACTACTCAACTTCACTGTTGTCATACAAAGTCAGTTTCAGATGAGATACATCCGTGAATGAGGACAGTTGTGTCCCAATCAAATGTTACTTACATAGAGGCAGCAGCTGGGCTCACTGGCTGTAGTTTCTCCATCTACAGCGTGTACCCTTCAAAACTATTCTCCATGCATAGCCACACACACATAAGTACTTTTGTTCCTGCTACACAGATATTTCTGCGTATGGACATCTTTCCTCACCCACCCACACCTTTGTTAAAGAGTAGCTGTGTGGGATCCCACTACACAGACGCATCACAACTTACAACCAACACCTGCTGATGTACACTTAGGTTACTTCCCTTTTCGTTGTCGTTGTTGCTGTGACCAACAATGCGACCACCCCACCCAGGGAGACCACGTGGACCGTGAGAGCCACGAGAGCGGAGCCAGGCTTGCTCTCTCCACCATCCTGTAGTTGGTGCTCAACGCATGTTGAGTAAGTTAGTGACCTGTGGGCACTGGTGTCATTTCTTAGGACAGACTTCCAGATACTGGTCACATCCTTGGTCCTCTGCTCTCCCAGGCCCGAACATTCGGGCTGTCTTGAACTCTCTCTTCTTCTCTGTCCACAGGGGGCCACCACGTGTGGTCGGTTTCTGCAGCGTGGGGTTTCTCCACCTCATCCATGTCCACGTTAGGAGGAGAAACTGCCTTGGGGGTCTTTCTGTCTTCAGCCTCTCATCCTCCAATCCTTCGGCAACGCTCCCATCAGTCTGTGTCACTGTGTGATCCTTGTAAAATTCTTTGCACCAAGGACCCTCGATGGCTCGCATGGCCCTCGTCGCCCACACTTGCAGACTCTGCAGCGTCCCCCGCCTTGGCTTCCCAGCACCAACCTTCAGGAGGTATGGGGAAAGAAGTCCAGGGCTGGGGAGAAACACTATTTGCCTTGGGCCTACCCCCCTCCTGATTTGAATTAATTAATAACACAAATAATACTAACCACCACCATCCATATTTGCTTTGGACTCGAAAACAGAGTAACAATAATAATCTCATCCTAACAATGATCACGGAGGTTCCTGCCCGACTGGCAGTATCTTCTGTGTGGTATGTATATTCACTCTTATAATCCTTCCACCATCGGTCGCGAGCTGAATGATGTCCCTCCCAAAGATAGGTCCACTTGGAGTCTCAGACTGTGATCTATTTAGAGTAAGGGTCTCTGCAGATGAAATTAAGGGAAAGCTCTTAAGATGAGGTCATCCCAAATTAGGGTGGACTCTCCAGCCAGTGAAGCGGAAGAAAAGGAGAAGATGCAAAACAGACGAGGGAGAAGGCCATGTGCAAGGGACACAGGGACTGAAGTCGCGCAGCCCAAGCCAAGGACTGCCTAGAATTGCAGAAGAGAGGCAAGGACGGATTCCCCTCTGAGCCTGCACAAAGAGCCAACCCTGCCAGTGCTTTGACCTGGGGCTTCTGGGCTCCAGAGCAGCAAGAGAAGAGGTTTCTGTTGTTTGAAGCAGTCCAGTTTGTGGGAGTTTGTTACGGCAGACCTAGGCAACAAATACACCATCCTATGAAGCCGACGATTTTAAAAAAGAGGAAATGGGAAGCAGGGGAGCTGAAGTAACATGCCCATGTGGTCCAAAGCCTCGGTTACTATTCACAACTACTGGTATAGTTTGCTAGCTGAAAAACCGACTGAGCCATCCCGACGCCCCAACAAACCCGTGATGATTGACAGCTACAGTACAGGACTTCTCAGAGGCTTTACCAGGCAAATATTCACTGTGATGCTTTACGAGAGGACGTGGCTATTTCACCAACCGCAGTGCTACCTGAGATGGACAGGACCCCCATCATATTCCAAAAAAGCACATTCCCAACATTCTGGAAGTTGTCTTTTTACAAATCAGATAGGGGCATCCCCGGCCCTACTGTCGGGAGGAAGCTCTGTGGCTGCAGCTGTCCACTGATGAGGTGGACGCTGAGAAGCAGATGCCTCGGCCCCCTTCCGTCTCCATGCAGAGCAGCCCCCACCTGGGAGGCGGGGCCTGGTTAGGGTTCAGCAGCAGGGTCCCTGACGGAAGCAGGCCGAGCACCGGGAGCCTGACCGTGCAGCAGCTGCTGAGCGAGATGCGAGACTGCACCCGGAGGGCTGCATGACACCCTGGCCCCCTGACACCTGACAAGACGAGTCGTCAGGAGCTGATCCTATTCAAATGTGCGTGAAGCCCAAGGCTGCCCTGGGTCTGCGAGTTCGCCAGCCTCCTGCATAATCGGGTCACTCGTGCGACGCCTGCCCGGGAAACCTGATTACCCAGGATCTGCTGAGTGGGCACCCCTGGAGCTTCTGAACGCAAAAACTTTCTGAATTATTTAGGGGAAATGGCTGAAGAGAGAAGCATTACAAGAGGGGCTCCCAAGAAGGAGCTTTACTGACACAAATGAATTTCCCCCTTCTGGAGATTTCAGAAAGTCTCAGCAATACGACTGGGGCCCCAGACGGAAGGGCTATCTGTTTTGCACACCCTGGCGTCTAGGGCTCCCGTCCCAGTGCTCCCAGTGCCGGCAGGACAAGGTGTCCTCAAAGAGAAGCACAACACACAGCTGATCCCAATGAGCACCCCGCACACCAGCCCCTGGCTGGCCCCTCGTGGCCTCACACCCTCCACACCACTGCCACCCTTGTCCCGGCTGCGGTATAAAGTCCAAGTCTTCACCATGGTCTCCTTTTCCGCCTCTCCCTGGCTTCTTGTGCTGCAGACTCACTAGCTTTCTTTCTGTGGTTTCAGAACATGCCAAGCACACACCTGCCCCAGGGCCTTTGCCCTTGCTGTGTTCTCTGCTCTATAGGCTGCTCCCCGGGCAACTGCATCACTCACACTCTCTCCCACCCAAGTCCCTGCTCCTAGGTCAGTGTTAGCGAGAGGACTTTCCGAGCCACCGCCAGGCCTCTCCATCCATCCCCTCCCCTGACCTTATCTTTCTGCACGGCACTTGCCACCACCTGTCATGTCCACTGTATTTGTATGTAATTATCCCAAAGTGGTCAAGATGGCGCCCGGACCCAGTCAGGCCAGGCCAAGCCTATGGAGACCCTCAGACTTGACCTGACTCAGCCGCCGCTCACCACCCCGCCTGAACCTTCTACTTCCCAAGGGCCAAGTCCCAGCTCCTCATTGTGACACTCGGCTCTTCCCTCTTGGTTCCTCCCTCCCCGTCTTCTCTCACTGCTTCCACCCCGACCTGCCCTCCCAGGCCCTGGCTGGCCTGGCCTGGAACAGGGTGCTCAGTGCTCCGGATCCACCCACAACCCTCCTGCCTGGTGCCCACCGCCTGCCGAAGTGCGCCCCGCAGCCTCCTGGTTTCACAGGGGAGAACGGAAGAGGTTCATGCAGGGACCGTGACGGCCGTTCCCGGACTCAGGCCTGGGGGTGAGCACGTGGCTCCTAGGACCAGGTGAGCCTCTGGCGGAGGAATGTGGCCAGCACCCGCGTGTGGCTCACAGACAGGACGCGGGAGGAACAAACACGCTGACCTTTTCTCTTCCACTCCCCTCCCTCCTGCTGGTGCTTCCCACTGGTCACCACAGGACGCCAAGGGGAGGAAGGGCCAGCTGATGCAGCCCGGGAAGGGGACAGTGGTGCCGGGAGGAGAGGCAGGGAGAGGGGCTGGAAGGGACCACCCCCTCCCCCATCACAGCCTGGCAAATTCGACCATCCTCCCGGCATGCGCTCAAATGCCACCGCTTTCACGAAGGCTCCTGCTGTCGCCGCTATTGGACGGACATGCCATCCTTCCCTCTGCTAGACCCCTAATGACACCTTGCTGTAGGCCGCGCCGACGTCATGCTGCAGGCGAGGGGGCCCGGTGCTGAGCAGCACGGAACGGCCGCGCCTGCGACCCCCTCGGGGAAGCACCTGTCTTCAGAGCTGGCCCGCACGCCTGCTGCCTGCTGACGCGGGAAGAAACGGAGCCCCCCAGATGAGCGAAGCAAGGGCTGTTTCTTCAGAGCTTGCCACAGCAAGGGAGTCAGCCGCTCTCCGCTGCATTCCTGCAGAGCCTCCGAGGCAGGCCGAGGGGCTTCGGGAAAGCTTCAGAGCGGGCTGAGGGAAGGCCTCAGGGGTGCCCCGAGTGGGGGCTGCTGGCACGCACGAGAAGCAGGACAGCCCCTGTGACTGGTTATGTATCTGGCTTTCTCTGCTTGGCCCCAAGCTGGAAGCAGGGACACACATTAGGGGAGCTGTCAGTTTATTAACCGGGTCTTGGATGCTTTGGGCCCAGGGCTGCAAGGGCCATCGCTGGGCTTCCTGGCTGGTCACTGTAGTGGCTGGATGGGCGTCCTGGGCTGGTTGCTGGAGGCTGGGGGTCACAGTTCTGCTTTCACAGGTGGTCTGGCCATTGTCTGTTTATTCAGTCTTTCACCGACGAGCCTACCCACATCGCTGAGTCTGGCCCAAATCCCACTGCTGCTTGAGTCTCTGCGACACCTTGGGCCAGTCTCAGGCTCGGTCTCCTCGTTTGTAAAGTAGGGGCAGTAAACACCCCCCTGCAGCATCCCTGGGGGGCTGAGCGCCGACACAGGTGAAGTCCAGACGTGGGCAGTGCATTCCGCCCAGACAGTCGCTGATAATACCACGCACCTGTCTGTGCACAGAGGGACGGAAGGTGGAGCATGAATGCGGATGGCGGGACCCAACTAAAAAGGGGGTGGTTAGTCTACGTTTGGGAGTCTGACTGACTGGCTGAAAGTTCTGGTTTTGCCACAGACCGGGAGTGACTTCGGGCTATTTACTGCAGCTTTGTAAGCGTCCTCTGTAAAACTGGGCTTAAAAACCCATACCCAGCACAGAGTTGATGTGAACGTTAAAGGCTATTGTGTGAAATGTGAGCCAAGTGAACTGATGGTGAGCTCGCTTCTGTGGCTTCCTAGCATCGGCGCAGTCTGGTCCCCTCACGTGGTTAAAAAGGCCTCGTGAATGCAGGCTAGCGGAGAAGAGGGACACTGCCCAGGGGAGGCAGGAAGGACAGTGGGATTTTAGGGACACAGAGGCTGTGGCCTTCCAAGGATGGAAGGGAACGGACACTCCCTGGTGGGCTAGTGATTAGAATTCCACGCTGTCTCCAAGGACGGAAGGGAAGAGCTGAGGAGGAAAGTCTGGCCAGCAGTACATTCATTTATCTGCTTAGTGGCCCAGACTGCGGGGCAGGCCGTGTGCTCAGTGCTGGGGATTCTAGAACCAAAACAGCAGAGACCCAACTGGGAGGAGCTCCCCGCACAGAGAGGCCCTGGGACCCACTTCTCTCCAGCTCCCCATGACCTCTACGGCCTATGGCCCATTCTCTCCAGCACGGAAGCTTCCAGGAAAGGTCTTGGCTATTGTAAAGGAAAAGCATCCCCTACCCACCCTTTCTTGTTTAAAAAAACAAAAAAACATCCTGTGGGGGCTGCAGCACGTTTATGGGCCCCTACTCCAAGCATACCTCGTGTCCCAATTTAACTGTGGACTGAAAAAGTTTAATTTAAAGGGCAGACCGGCAAATGGCTGAATCCAAAGAAAATCACGAAAACCCCACTGAACCATTACCATGGCAACTCATGTTTCTAAAATTAACTGGAAGAAGGGGGAGGGGAAATCCACGCTGCTAGACTGCCCCGCATCAGATGGACCCGGCAGGAGCCGGGCTGGCCTGAGCCTGAGGGAAATCAGGGGACCCATCTGCCAGGAGGGAGCTAGGACTCTAGGGCCATCCAGGGCCAGGAGACAAGCACCAGAAGATTAGATGCAAAATGAGAGAGAGGGGGGAGGAAAAAGACACGAGAAAGTTGTAAAACTGAAGACAGAAGGAAGCAGATATCTTCCTGGGAATTTTCAGTTGTTCCTATCCTAACAGACCAAAGGGGTTTTGGCCCTCCCAGACCCTCACTTATGCCGCCTGCTGGGCAAAGGGGGCAGGGAAGCATCCTTGAAAGGCCCTGCGTTTTCAGCAGGCGCTACTGAACCAGCCAGCTGTTGCCGGTGGCCCCTAATTTACAAGCTGCTCCCAGCAAGGAGGGCGTCGTGGCTTGGAGGCAACAGCCTGTGGTCCCGGAGCTCTCTGAAGCCTGCTAAGGACTGCAGCACACCCTGAGAGCTTGATCTCAGCCTCTGATGAGGGAGGGTGCCAATGATAACCTGGGGAGCGAGCTGGGGAAGGGCCTCTGCTAAGGAACAGGCACAGGGCAGTTACAGAACCAGCTGGAGAATAAGGAACTTAATTGGCTGCTTAAGGTGGAAAAGGGCATTTTTTATTAGGAACTTAGATTGCTACCAAAACGCAGTGATGAGGGTAATTGGAGCGAGGGCCCTGGGTGGCCTTTTTAGAGCTCTGTTCAATTGTGTCATGGATTTAAAAATGTCAACAGAGGAGGGCCATGGAAGGAAGGGGGAGGGGCGGACAGTAATCTAGTTCTTTGGTGCCTCTTCTACGTTAGAAAGACCACGGAAAGCAAAAGCCAGCAGGGGAGGGGTGTGGGCCTTGGTGATGAGCTCAAGGACTGGGATCCGTGTTCTAATCTTTCCACCCACCAAAGGGGAGACCTCCGAGCCCTCTCTCTCCTGTGCGCTGAGGGGCTCTGGGCAAACCAGGCTCCCCCCCCACTGACAACAGAGGCCGTTCCTGCTCGCGCGTGCTTGCTTCCAACGGATGCCCTGGCCGCCTGCAATATGCTGAATCAGGAGGGCTGCACAGAATTCCTCTTTCTACTGTTTACTCCAGCTGCAAAATTAAACGCTTAGCACGCAGTCTTTGAACTCAATGGCCCGTTGGTTTCTGGGCCGGTACTCAGGCTGGGCGAGCAACAAGACAGCGGTCTGTGGAGCCTGCAACGTCAGTGGCCCCAGCCCCAGCGGCATCCTGCTAACTCAAGCAGGATGCAGGGGCGGGGCGGGGCAGGGGGGGTGGTTGAGGCTTTGATGAGTTTGTGAATCCTGCGTAATCCTTACACAAACAGCATTGCAGGGAGAAGCTCACCTTAAAAACCAGGGAGAGGGAGAACCTACCTCAGGCATACCATCGGCGGCAAATCAAATCTCATCAGTGGGAGCTGAGAAAACAAACAGCATCCAGTATCCGTTCCGATCCCGCAGGGGCATCCCGGCCACCCCAAAGCCGGACGTCCCAGCTGGGTCCTGCCTTCCCTATTCCATTCATGACCTTCCCTATTCATTCGTGTCCAAGGGGCAGGTCCTGCCAACTCTGCTCCCAGATTCTGCGACAAGTTACCATGATCTGTTGCGTGGATTCCCACATGAACTTCCCAGCTGGCTTCCCACTCTCCAGTCTTGCTCCTCTCCATGTGCCACGCGGCATGCAGAAAGCTTTTTAGGAAGTAAATAAGAGGGCGGCGTTGTCCCCGAAATCCAACTTCCTAACTGCGGCCTCCAGAGGCCTCTCTGACCTGGCCCTTGAGTCTTCGACAGTCTGACTTGAGCCATTTGCCTTGTAGCACTCCATGCTCTAGCCCTGGGGTCAGGGAAGCCTGGCCTGCTGCCTGTTTCTAGAAAGAAAGTTTTCCTGGAATACAGCCATGGCCATTTTATACGTATAGTCTCCATCTGCTTTTACGCTACCGTGGCTGAGCTGTGTGGTTCGGACCACAGGCTCTAGGCACACAGAGCCCCAAACACCGACGGTCTGGTCCACACGGGTGTAATTTCGATCCCCTGAGCAGACTGACATGTAATGAGCTATGAGCTGAGAGGTCCACCAACCGCTTTCATCCAGAGCAGTCTCTTTGGGAAGTCACTCTAATATCCAAAACGCAGCAGTCGTGATAAGCTGAAGAACCGCACAGAAAGGAGACAGAGAAACTGGGAGGTCAAGGGAGACATCAAGCACACCCCTTCCCGCCCTGCCTCTCTTGGCTCTAGCTTTTGGTTGCATCTAGAAGAAGGTGACAGAGATTTCCCAGAGGACGTGAAAGACTTGGCGTCAATCCAGGATACGAAATACCCGAATGGTTAAACATCTGCTTGCCCTCTGCGGCCACCACCTCCCTGTGTGGCCGCCCATCCCGTCTGACGCAGCAGTCCCGTCCTCTGAGAGGTGCTGGGAGGTCTCCCATCTCCGCTTCCTGAAAGGAAGGCCTGGTGGAGCTTTTCATGTTCTCCAAGACAAGGTGCTGGAGGATCCCTTCGAACACCACAGGGCCTCCTGGGCATGGGGTCAATGAACCTGCCTGTTTGAGAAGAGACGAGCAACAACAGGGTTGGAGGCAGTGGAGAAGTCAGTTACCTTCTTGATTCTTTAAAGAGGAGACAATCACCCCATATCCCCAGGGCCGTTTTCAAATCCATGTATCCCTGTCAAAAGCTTTCCAGACACCGCAGACAGGCCAGAGAGCTCAGACAAGCATTTTTTCAACACTAATGGGGCTGTGTTAAAACCAGCGAGTGAAGAAATCAAAGCCTCCTGTCACTGACAGAGGACCCAAGCTGGCCTCCTCAGGGAGAGAAATGAGGGGATGTGATGTGATCCGTCCCATGCCGGGCCAACAGCAGAGCAGGGTGCGTCTTCACTAACCATTTACTGGGCACCCACTGGGGGATGGCCAGGGTGCAAGGAGATCCCGGGTCACAGTCATGGGGCTGGAGTTACTGGAGAATGGACAGGAGCCCAGGGAACCTCAGAGCTCTCACGGCTGCTTAGAATTTTTTAAAATTTATTATTTGAATAGAGAATCAATTCCTGGTTCAAAACTCAAAAGGTACGTACGGATCTGCAGAGAAAAGTAAAGCTGCCTCCCCTATCTGTCCCCAGCCACCAGAGTCCCCTCCCCAGAGGCAGCCACTGGCACCATTTTCTTTTCGTGTGGGCTTCTAAAACTAGTCCAGGCGTCTATCAGCAACTACCTATTATTTTCAGTACACATTTTAAGTATTTATGATTTTTACTTAAAATTTTTTTTCACCTAATGAACCACATCAATACACTAATTTTTAAAAAACCAAGTACCGTTTTGCCTATTTAATAAATACCTATACAGCACTTCCTATGGGCTAGGCTCTCCTTTTCTTTAAAAACACTTTTTATTTTGAGGTAGGTTTGGATTTACAGGAGAGTTGCAAAAATAGTACAGAGAGTTCCCATAGACCCCACATCCAGCTCTCCCCAATGTTAACACCTTACCTAACCACAGAACGGTCAAAACGAAGAGGGGGTGTTGGAATGGTAATGATATTCACAAAATTCCAGCATTTTTTCAGGCTTTTCCAGTTCTCCACTCATGTCCTCTTTCTGTCCTACCACCCAATCCACAGCACCTGCTTCTAAGCTGTGGCAGCTTCTCGGGTCTTCCCTGACCACGACCCTTCAGAGGAGACTGAGCAGTGATTCTGTAGGCTGTCCCTCCACATTGGCTTCCCAAACGTCGCTTCATGAGCAGAGGTGCTGTGCCTTCTCTGTGTGTCCTACCAGAGGTTGGAGGCTGTGTCCCCACCGCTGACAACCACGGCCACCTGGTTCCGTGAAGGTGGCCTCTGCCCGGTCTCTTCACTGTCAAGTGATTTTTCCTTTTGGAGTGAATACTGTCTTGGAGGAGATCTTCGCGACTATGGGACTATTCTGCTTCTGCTCAGACTTCAGACTCTCCCCCACGCATGTTAGTATTCTTCAGGGGTCCTGCCCGCAGCAGTTATGACTCCGCTGTTCCAATGGGGCTTCTCCAGTTCCCTCACGCCTTCTCCATTCATTACCTGGAATTCAGCAGCATGGAAGGAAGCGTTGCCCCTTCCTCCTGTTTATTTATTTGGTTACTTATTGACATCAGATAGACTCGTGACTATTTACTTCACTCTCCAAGCTATCATCCGATACTATTATTAATTAATTGTTACGTAGGTTGTTGCAACTTTTGGCCACAGGGTGCTTTTCTAGGCTGGCTCAGCTCCTGTAACCTTTCAACACACCCCCAGGATTCTGTTTCTTTGTCTATTTCAGGGACTACTTGTTTACTTTCTGGCAGAAAATACTTCAGACTCAGACCTGGAATCGACTCTTTTTTTTTCTTTTTAAGATTTTTATTTATTTATTTGAGAGAGAGAGAGAGACAGTGCACGAGAGCCAGCGTGAGCAGGGGGAAGAGGGAGAGGGAGAAGCAGACTCCCAGAGGAGCAGGGAGCCTGACGTGGGACTCGATCCCAGGACCCTGAGATCAAGACCTGAGCTTAAGGCAGGCGCTTAACCAACTAAGCTACCCAGGCAGCTACCCCGACTCTAACTCTTTTCACAAGTAGCTGCATGGTGTGCTCCTTGTAGAGATGTGCCCCTGGTTATTTAACCAGAACCCATGATGGGCACCTAGGGTCTACTTCCAATCTCTTCCTATCATCATCTTTTACAACAAAAAGATCCTTGTGGATGGGTCATTTTGCAGTTCAGCAATTGTTAAAGTCAAACCCGAAGTCTTTACAAAGCCTCCCGAGCCCCTCTCTGACCTCAGGTCCTGTCACTCCTTCCCTTCCCACCCAGTGTGGTGGGCAACCCCGAAGATGGCCCCTCTGATTCTCTGCTCCTGGGATTCAAGCTCCTATGCAATCCCATTCCTGCGAGTCGGGCCGGATTTATTTTCTCTCTTCTAATGAACAGAATATGGGAGAAATTACAAGCTGTCACTTCCAATATCAGGTGATAGAAAGCCTGTGGCTTCTGTTTTGTCTTAGGTCCTTGTTCTCTCTCCCTCCCTCGCCTGCTCTGAGAGCCACGATGAGAGTTGTGCTAGAGAAGGCCACTTGGCGAGGACCAGAGGGAGGCCTCCACCTGCCAGCCAGCCAGCGAGGAGCGGAGCCCATCATCCCAGCAGCCCACCAGGAACTGAACCTTGTCAACAGCTATGCGAGTGAGCTTGGGTGCTGACCCTCCCTGCGCGGACCCTTCAGATGACACCACAGTCCCGGCCAATAGCATCGCTGTGAGCTCTAAAGACAACAGAGCAAGAGCTACTCATGTACAAAGGGTTAAGTCAACTCACGTCTCAGGAACCGCTGAAGGTGGAGAGCAGTCTCACTAGTCACAGGGCTCTACGGGTAACTCACTAGTCACAGGGCTCTACGGGTAAATCGTTCTAGATGCCCTTCCTTCTTAGGACTGCCCCTCTCTTGGCCCACTGTGTCCTTCCCAACATGACCTCCAGGCCACATCCTCACCGGCCTCCAAGACTCAGATGGCCCCTGAGCTACTTTCTCCCTGACTTCTCCCCCATCCCCCAGCCCTCTCAACTAGAAATAGCTTGTCTCTGCTACAACCTCCCACTGCCCCTCACCTGATCCCCCGCAGGGCACTTCTTACTCCCTCCCTTGCTACAGAGTTATGGACACAGCTAGTTTCCTACAAAGAAAACCCTAAATTTCTTGAGTGTCGGATTCCCATTTCAGTCATGTTTATAATGCATTCCTCTTGCTTCGAAGCACTAAGTTCAGGCTTACGCACCTACTGGGTGCTTCATAATATCTGTAGAGCCAGTAAGTAATAATAAGCCTTAAATTATGGGTTAGAATCCACTTACAGTCACAACGCTTACCACACACCATATTAGCCATTATAAGCATTATTATCACCGATCGGTATTTCATAAATGAATGTTCTCTTTTCTCACAAGGATTTAGTTCTCTGGGCTCCCCATGGTTTTCCTCCCCCATTTTAGAACTTCCAAGTTTAGAGGAAATAAGAGCTAATTCCTGGCCAAAAGTTGAGGACCTCGGGCTTAATTCTGCCGTTTTTATGTATCAACCGTCCCTTCTGGTGATGCCTTCACCCAGAGCAACAAGGAGACCCTGGTGTCAATAGCAACCTCAAATCTTGGCTGGAGGCTCAGGGCAGAAGCTTCCAGGCAGAAGCCAACCAAATTCCTGTCAATTAATATTCTACTCCTCATTTCTGAGAGTTCGCTGGCCACACTATCGCCCCAGCAAAGCCTTCTTGCAATAGTGTCTATGTCCAATTGTACTAATTGAACACACACATAAGGGAGATAAAGGAAGACTCGGCTAATTGTATTTTTTTGTTGGTTCTAGAGGAGGAAAACTCATAATCAGTCATGATTACAGATGCCCCTGTGGTCTCAACAGTACAGACCGAGGCTGGCACTCTTCTGAAGCATCTTGTCGGATGGCAGATAAACAAGCTCTTAACTCTTTCTCGCTCCATACAAGACTTCTGAGGGAGTAAGAGGAGATGTTGCAGATTTTCCTCCTTCCTTTGGTTTAGAAGCTCCTTTAACCCCGAGTCTAAGCTAAAGATGCTGTCATTTGTGGCATTTCCCCCATCATTGGTTCTCTTTGTGGATAAAAGATGAACACCTTGGGGGACGGGGGGGGGGGGTAAAAGAAAATAACAGGGCCAGCCCTGAGAAGCCCGTGACTGTCTCGACCGTCTCGACAGAGAGGTGCTGAAGGAGAAGGCCCTGGGCTTTCACTCTCTTCAGAGACGGGCTGCGGGCTTCCTTCAGCCTTTCACACTGATGGGATCAACTGTGTGTGGGGGGTGTAGTCCTGCTGATGGTAGGACTCTCAGGAACGTCCCAGCCTGTGGAGACCAAGAAGGGACCACGGTTTTGTCACCTTAACTTATCTGAACTCACAGAATAAGAATAAGGCAAATGCAGATTGGATGGATCAACTGAACATTGATCTTGAGCCCCGGGCAGAGCTTGGAATATATAAATCTGAGTTCCAGAGAATTCTGGCCTTCTATTAATGAAGGGGACAAAGGAGCTGGGAACCTGGGGGAAGGGGGCTGGGGGTGCACAGGGGCAGGTGGTCTGAGCCTGGGGCTGGTAGCTCTCTGCAGACTTTTGCAAAGTATGTGTGACCTAATACCCCGAACAGGATGCTGGTAGGAGGCAGGAATGTCTAAGGGTGGAGCGCTATTTTGGGAAAACTTTGTGAACGTAAGAACCCAAGGAAAACTGAAATCAGTAACAAAGAACTCTGATGACAACAAGAAAATCCCAAAACACCCGGAGAAGAGAGCAAGACCCATGAGCGCAGCCCCACTGCACACCCTGGGAGAGACAAGGGAGCGGGAGGTGGAGGACGGGGCCTGGGCCAGCGTGGCCGCTGGCTGACTCACTCTCCAACTTTGGGCAAACTGCTTACTCTCTCTGTGCCTCAGTTTCTCGCCTCCTGATGCTGCCCCTGACATGGCATAAAGACTTGGCTCGGACCTGATCCACCTGGACACCGTATATACGACGGACAGATATCCAGGCTGTTGTGCCCAGAGCCTTCTGCTCTCCCTCCGACCCGCACACTGTGACCTGCTTCAGTCTCACGTCAGCGAGTCTGCCCATAAATACATTCAGCCCCAAACTGCTTTAATTACAGAATGAGGAAATTGCTCCACTTGGCGAAAGCTTCTTCCCAGTTCGACTAATGGCAGTCTGGTAGGAGTGTGTGTGATGGGATTTTTTTTTCACTAAAACCATCGGGCTTAATGAGAATTGGAAGAAGGCCATGGAATCAGCATTCACTGGGGCCCAACCCAGCCCTTCCGGTGAGCTGTCACTGCCTGAAGAAATCACACACCATTCCAGATAGTCACTACTGACCTCCAAGTGACTGAGTGCTTCAAAAACCAAAAGTAGTCACTGACTAAGACAGCTTGACCTAACAGAGAGGGGAAAAGGCTGAGAGGTCTTTCTGTGGTTGTGTTATCTGAAAATGGGAACCTCAGAAAAAGTGCCCTGTGTTAAATAAATACAAGACCCTGTAATGACTGCAGTGAGACACACTCTAGATTTCTCTTATCCTTTGCTCTGGAGAGTCTAGAAAGTTCTTGACGAGCACCCAACTATCACCTCCTTTGTAGCCAGGGAAATCTTTGAGACTGCCAACCCTTAAGACTTGGGTTCTTGCCACCAGCAGGCAAGACTGAAGAAGACGGCCTTTGTAGGGCCATGTGTTCCCACCTGGTGAGCGGCTGCCCCTGGACATTAAAAAGGGGTTGGGAAGATGATGCTCTGTTGTCCAGGACGGACTCTAGCCTCTAGCGGCTGCCAGACCTGCGTTTGAATCCTGGCTCTACCAATGACTAGCTCTGCAATCTTAGCAAGTCACGGGAACTCCTAAGTCTCAGTTTTCCTCATCTGTAGAATGGGCATAACAGCAGCCATCTCCTGGGGTAGTTTGAGAAGATCAGACTTGGTCGTTATAAAGTACGTAGCACAGTGGCTGGCAAACAGTCTGAGAGCTCAGCAGACGTTTGCTGCTGCCCCTGGCAGTACCCCCAAATCTACCACCTCTGTGATATTCTTCTTCATGGCTTCTTGAATGGGGCCTTGCTTTACTGGTTGACATACCCCTGGAATGTCCATCTTTAGCACAAGGGCAACCCCAGAAAAAGAAGCAAGCTGAATAAATTCCACTTGCAGCCACAAGTGAGGGGTACAAGGATTTCTTTCTTTTTTCCAGCTTGGACAAACATGAGAGTGAATGAGTGGCAAGTGACCCTGGGCAAGTTCCTTAAGTCTCAGATCTCCACCCTGGGCAAGTTCCTTAAGTCTCAGATCTCCACCCTGGGCAAGTTCCTTTTCTCAGATCTCCGTGGCCGGGTAAGAGAGAATAATGCACGTCAAGGGCTTAGCATTTGAATGGCCTGCTGTAACCGCTCGACCCAGGAGACACTGTTCTTAATCATATGCTTGTTACAACCCAACTCCTATACCCTGCGCTATAGAAAAGGAGGCCCCAGGAATGCCCAACGAAGGGTCTTTGACACAGGCCACATTTATTTATTTATTTATAATATTTTTTAAATTATATTATGTTAGTCACCATACAGTACATCCCCGGTTTTTGATGTAAAGTTCGATGATTCATTAGTTGCGTATAACACCCAGTGCACCATGCAATACGTGCCCTCCTTACTACAGGCCACATTTAAACAAAGTGGCCTATGTACCAGGGTTGGGCTATGCTTACTTGCCAAAAAATGATCATCTAAGGTATGGTTAGGGCCACACCCTGGACAACAGTGCCCAAGAAAGCGAGAAGTCTACAGAACGAAGAGGACAGTTGAGAAAAAAAGCACCTGTGATTTTCTCCTTTATGTTTCTGGGGGCTGTTAGTTTGGGGAGGCTTTGCTAATAGTTTGGGAGACTGAAACACAATGCAGGCTCCCTGAGCTAAGCCAGCTAAAAGTTTAATTAAATACAATTGCTTGCTGTGCGTTCTTTTCCCAAACGGCCTCATCCATATTCATCATGGTAATTACAGTAGTGAAAAAATTCACGACTAATTATTCCATGCTCCCCATCTTTCACATGCCTAGAATTTTTGCATAATTACTGTTGAAATTAATTACAAGTTAGTTAATTTTATACTTTGTTCTTTCAAAACTTAATTGAAAATTAATTTAAAAGATACAAAAAAACCCACTCCAAAACCAAAACACAATCTAACAACCACCCAACAAAACCCCCATCACCAGCCACGATGGCAAGCCTGGTTACTCAGACTTATGACGTGCATTAAAAATGTGACGTGATTCCTTCTAACTCAGACACAGGGTTGTGGGTGTCAAGCTACAATTGTGGCCGGTCCCTGGAGTCAGACCTCTACCTTTCTACCATCCGGCAACAGAGACAAGATTTGTGATGGGTGGAGAGGCCTGCCAATGGTCTGGCTGTCTTCTGGCCAGGGGCTTAGCGTTTTATGTTGTAAGAATAATTGCATCTCCAGCCTCGAAGAAGTCCGAGCGAGGCTCCCATTTTTACCCCACCCAGCTTCCACCCTCAACTGTCTCCACCGATTAACTCTCTCAGGACCCACTGCCACGTGGCACCCAGGGCACTTCCGTTTCATGCTGAACGAAATGAAACATTTCTTTCTCCCCATTCTGTCACCGCACTGGGCGATCACTGGCTCCTGCACTGGGTCACTCCCGCTGATCCCGTTCCTGGGCTCTGTTCCGTGTGGGACCTGCCAGGAAACACTTATTGGGTGCCCACCCTGTCCTGCACTTGGGTCTAAGGCAGACGTGTGAGTTTCAGGTCATTTCAGCACTTGACATAGTGCCTGATATGTCACAGGTAACCAACCAACCAATCAACCCATAGTGATTTCTTGACGGACTCACTGAATAAAGAACACTGCCAGGACGCATAAATGCGTAAAGAAAGAACTCCTTGCAAGCCCACGATCCAGCATCCCCAGCCCCACTTTTATAGAGGAGGAAAGGTCCGTTCACATAGACGAAGTGTATCTCTTGAGTTCACACAGCCAGTGAGTGGCCAGGCTGCCACTCTCTTTCTGCCATGCTGGGTTACCCCTCCATGCTCCTCTCGATGCCCTACCATCCCGACCGTTCAGATTTTCTCTTCTACCAGCCACTCTCTTAGTAACATGCTTTTCTTACCCCCAAGTCCTGAAGCCTGTTGGTGATGACCTGAATATTTGTGTCCCCTCCCCAAATTCCCATGTGGAAGCCCTAACCCACACGTGATGCTATTGAGGCAGGGCCTTTGGGAGGCAATCGGGGTTGGATGAGGTCACGAGGGTGGGACCCTTCTCCTAGGATCAGCACCTGTTAAGAAGGAGACATCAGGGAGCTCTCTCTCTCTCTCTCTCCCAGCAGTGCCAGGACACAGCAAGAAGGCTGCAGAAGAGGCACCCAGAGAACCAAACTGGCCTGTACTTTGATCTTGGACTTTCCAGCCTCTCCAACCACGAGAAAGAAATTTCTGTTGTCCAGAGCACCCGGTCCATGGGATTTAGTTACGGCAGCTGAACAGAACAAGATACCGTGCCACAGTTTTACTGAAGGACCTTGGTTACTCACCTTATACATTTTGGACTGACTCAAGGAGGAGCTGTGAGAGTATGAAGGAAAAGAGAAGTGAAAGCCAAATCAGGGCAAGTCTTTGTGGCACAAAGGAAGCCGGACGGGGTACCGCTGAAAGGCCGAGGCAGGCATATGCATGCTAAGCGGGTGCCGTCGCCCCACCTGGAATGGGACAGAAGGCACATATGTGCGAACAGGGTCCTCAGCCAGAGAGCTGACGTGTCTTCGATTGTGCCACAGAGGACAAGAATGAATCAACCTGTCACCGAGTAGATGGGGAGGAAAAAGAGGTGGAAAGTCAATTCACAGAGCACAAGGCCATTGATGGGTTTTGTTTTTGAGTCCATGAAAGTATCTCCTTTGAAAGTGACTCATAGTGACCTGAGCCTTCAGCAATTTCAAGACAAACAATTCATCCTCCAAGAGACTAATAAGGTTTGGGGGTCTCTTATGACCCTAGGAGCAAATTCCTCAACAGGAATTCTTTAGAATTCGGGATCCCAACACAGAAGAGGTACTTAAAGAAATAAGATGATGGGCATGCATATGAATTCTTCCTCCACGTGTTAAGCAGAGGCTCCTGGTCCAGAAAAGCCTTTTAAATGCTGGCTGCAAACCCAAGTTATGTTTTCAGAGGGAGCCATAAAGTTTCTGGGTACCATTTGCACATGAGAATATGCTCCAGGGAACCTGGAGGCTCTCTGCCAGGCTCTCTGCAGGGCCCAGGGAGCGGGCGTGTGACAAGAGCTGCAGGGGGATGTCAGGAAGGGCTGGCTCTGACACAACCATCCGGCCTTGTGGGAAGGCAGGGGAGGGCCGGGGCAGGGAGGTAAGCAGGTAGGTCACCAGCTGGAGGGTCCAGAGTGGCTCTCAGTAATCAGGAAGTCAGTCCCAATGGCTGACCCACAAAGGTGTCTGTGGTATGCTGCTTGGTGGAAGAAAGCACTTTAGGGAAAAACACACAGTTTTTAAGAACAGGATGCCATTTTTGGGGATGAGGACACGTGCATGCGTGCGTGTATTTTTATTCATTCATAAAAAAGATACGGAAGGCTACATACTAATATGTTAACAGTAGTTATCATGGGATGGAGGAATTATCAGTGGTTTTTTGTATTTTCCTGTATTTTCTGAGTTAGTTTGTAATGAATTAATGCTTCGCTTTCCTTCGCTCTCAGGGCAATCATCCCCTCCTCAGGGAAGCCTGAGATGACCTTCCTGATGAGGACAAGTCTCCTCGTTTGTGTTCCCCTGGAAGGAGTTACCCGCCCCTCCCCAGCATGGCACATTCTACCGTCAACAGTTTTACTCCGATCTTGCACATAGGGCCTGCCTCCCCAGGAAACTCTGTCCGTATAGACAGGGACCATGTGGCTTCTGTTTTGTTCTTGCGGACAGTTTTGTTCCCAGCATCTAGTAATAGTAATGATAATTAATACTACTATTAGTACTCCTCCTCCTCCTACTCTCAACAACAGTAGCAGTAAAGGTGGCGGACAGTTCGACAGTACTGACGGTGGGCCAGGCACTAGTCCGAGGACTTTAGAATGAGGAAAGGGTGGTTTGCTTGGTGGCCCCATTTTACCCAAGGGGAAACCACAGCACTGGAAGGCCATGTGGCCGGCACAACCTCACTCAGCGATTTGGGGCTGGAGCTGGGATCTGCACCCAGGCCGTTGGCTCCTGCGTCCGGGCTCCTAACAACTTCACTGCACTGACCTTTTCTCCAGCGCACGGGGGTCCCCGACAAAAAGCTGTCACCGAAAGGTCGATCACACACTGCTTTCTGGAATTCTCAAAATGTTCTCTTTTTCTAGATGAACAGAGATTAAAAAAAAAAAAAAATCGCTCCCCTGGGAATGAACCATCAACACAAAAGAGGTCGTTTTGAACCACCAGAGTTTTCTGGAAAGAAATTTTCTTTTTCAGACATCCGTGCGTGCCTCTGAAGAAAAATGTTCCCCACGAGGTTCATTCGTTATGACAAGTCCCAGTTTTCACTTCCCCGAGTCCAGAAGGGATGAGGGGGCAGACTGGGCTCAATGCCTTTTTCTTTCCACATTCTACAGCTGGGCCTCTGGACTCAAATTCCCATCACTTGATAAAGTCAAAGGTTCTGGTTCCTCGTAAGTGGCTTATCAAAGGAAGAGACAATCCTTCATTTAAAACCTTCCCAGGCTCACAGTAAGAGAGCCCGACCCCAGAGGACGGGCGCTGCACTACCGCTAAGGTTAAGTCACGCCAAGGGCCTGGCGCGTTGCGTGAGGGATTTGGGTAAAACCATGTAGGCATGGGGAATTACCGATTCCTCCCCCCAAAAAGCAGGCAGAAGTGGTTATACTTGCATGGTCTTAGCAGAACATGACTGTCTGTGGAGCTAAAGGGCCCCCTGTGCATTGTTAGCTAGAAATATTTAACGGATTAGGACCGCGTGTACGGGCAGACAGACCTCATTTGAGTTTTTTACATGATGTGAAATCCCCAGGGTAAAACCCAACATGCTGGCATCATTCCAGGTGGAAGCAGGAGATAAAACTGGAAGAATCTGGGCTGCTCCGTTCATTGCAACCCAGGAAAGTGAGCGTCTCCTTTATAGCTTATTGTTTCAGGATTAGTGTACGTAATGTCAGCGCCACGCTGCATACCGATGAGATGGGCCTCACGTCAGGAAGCCTGGGAAGCGGTTAAACTGCCACCCACCTCAGAGCCTACGGGAGTCATCATACACTGACTTGTCCTACACACAGAAGGCAAGGCTCCACTCCCTCCTCTTCTGATCGTTTCAAAAGCGAGAGAAAAAAATATAGACTTCTTCCAACTCCCTTGTGTCTTAGAGTAAGATAAGAACACATTTTCTACCATTTCTACCATCCTTCGGCTCACGCCAATAATACGAAATAACTCCGTGAAGCCAGATGTATCCGATTTCTGCCAGGGCTTAGAAACAGACCCAGCTACCAGGCAGCTGTGAAACAGAGCAGCAAACTGTCGGGATTTAATGAGGCCAGCTTTTTGGATGGGGTATACGTCTTTTTTTTTTCTTTCCTTGGGGGGGGGAATGGATATTTTGGCAAAAGGCTACGGTGGACTAGGACTGTGGCGTAAGTACGTCCTTGATTCAGGGGATGTCTGACTGTAGCAGTGGCACAGTGACTTCCCTTTCTTTACTCAACGACCCTGACCTTGAGCAGGCATAGACCCGGAAGTGTCTGCATGTTATGCACAAATGGGGAATGAACAGTGGTGTTTCTCTGGCTCTCCTGTCCTTCCTGCCAAACCCACCAGGTGTCATTGCCTGGTCCAGCGTCCTGGGTGACTGAGCCCCAGAGGGACTTAGTGTGTATTTTTCCCTAGGAACAGTGACTGACATCTGGCCATAGAGAGGCATACGCAGGCACTCATTCGATGTATCCCAGGGACGGACGGTTTTCAGCCCCTTTGTCTGGCTTTCAGAATTATTAGCTGCTTTCTCCCTTTTAAAAAATGTTCAATTCATATTCAGCTGTTCTTCCCATACTCTGAACCTTAGCAGTGAAAAGCCACTTGAATGTTCCAAAGGGATTAGAGGCTGGGACTTCAGAGGCCAACAACAGTGGGTCAGCTGGAGCCACACAGACGCCAATCACAGCGGATTAGCTGGAGCCAGGCCAGTGTCACAAACAGCGGAGAGGTGGGACTACAGAGGTGGTCCTTACTGGGTGCTTCGGGTCCATGGGAAACAAGCTCTCAGGGACTAATGTGTTCACACAAACAACCATTTGTAATATGGTTCTTACCACCAAGCCAGCCCTGCAAGAAATACTAAGGGGGATGTTGTAACATGGTTCTTACAGGAAAATGCGAAACCTTCCTTACTGGTTCCACATCTCCCCATTCCCACCATCACTGACCTTCATCCTAAATACTACAGTGATGGTGAGGAGGGGGGTGGCGATGATGATGAAACCTTACCAAGGCTTTCCACATGCCAACATCTTTTTTTTTTAAATAATAATATTTTTTATTATATTATGTTAGTCACCATACAGTACATCCCTAGTTTTTGATGTAAAGTTCCATGATTCATTACTTGTGTATAACACCCAGTGCACCTTGCAATACGTGCCCTCCTTAGTACCCATCACCAGTCTATCCCAATCCCCCACCCTCCCCCGAAGCCCTCAGTTTGTTTCAACATCTTAATGAAATGTTCTCTATGGGTTCTGTACCTCACTTCCTCTTTATAATAATCCTATAACGTAAGTACGGTCAGTTATCACGCTCATTTTAAAGATGGTAAGACTGAGGTACAGAGAGTTTTAGAACTTGTCCAAGGCTGCCAGGAAGAGATGCAAGGCCATGTGGGTGGGCTGTCTCCAGAGCCCATTCTTAGGCCCTGCAGTGAACTGCTGCTCTGCCCAGCTGTCAGCTCTGAGTGGGCAGGGACACATCTATTATCGCTATGTTGTTGTAAACACAACAGTGCTTGGGACACAGCAGGTCTCGACAGGTATTATATTTGTTTTTGTTTTTTTTTTTAAAGATTTTATTTATTTATTCGACAGAGATAGAGAGAGCCAGCGAGAGAGGGAACACAAGCAGGGGGAGTGGGAGAGGAAGAAGCAGGCTCATAGCAGAGGAGCCTGATGTGGGGCTCGATCCCGGAACGCCGGGATCACGCCCTTAGCCGAAGGCAGACGCTTAACCGCTGTGCCACCCAGGCGCCCCTATATTTGTTGAGTAAATGAATCAATGAGTGGGTGAGTGGAGGATGACAGAACTTTAGAGGACTGGAGTCCCTGAATATTGGTCAGAATTTCAGACGGGATACAACGTTCTTCTTCACGTGTCCTCACTGCTTGGAGGAACAGCTGAGTCTCTAGACAACTGGATTTATTCTCGGGTTCTGGCAAAGGCCGTGGATCAGGGAGGGAACCGTGAACCCCTGCAGAACGGGGCTGTAGCTCATCACCGAGACTCCAAGTGCCTGGCAAAGACCTGCACACCCAGCAGGAGGCTTTCAAACAGGCAACTTCATGTGCAAAGCAGGGGGTAGACTTTTGGAGGACACAGCAGTCATTAGGGGGTTGACCAATGTTTCTAAATGTCTCTCCTTCCAGATACACAGTAGGATTAGACCTCCCTGTCCCCTTAAACATTAGACTTGCCCAGAGGACTCGCTTTGGTCAATGAAAGGTGAGAGGTCTAGCTCCCTGGGTGACTAGAATGACAAGGGCTTGCCCTACCCATCCATAATGGACGTGCAGGGTGAACAAGAAATCAACATCTACTGTTCTAAACGGCTGGGACCTGGGCCTACATGTTACTACAGCATTAGCTAGCAGACACTGACTGATACAGAGGGGTAAGTTACACGAACAGAATATTCGGGTCCCGCACCTGAGGAGCCGGTGTTGTATCAAAGCAACAAAACATGCACAAATGAAACAATGTAGGGAAGAAAATTCATCTGTTAGCAACTGAATGCCGGGTGTGATGCTACGGGATTTATGGGGCTGTTTCACGGCGGTCTTATGCACTGGAAGCCGGGAATAATGACACTGTGCCCAGCTCCCAGATGTGCGTGTTACAAGTGAGGACGCGAAGAGGTAAAATTACGTTCCCAGGGTCTCTCGGCTAGTCTGTAACACAACTAAGATCGGAAACCAAACCTGTCAGACTCCAAAGCGTCATGATCCTTCCCACGGCGCTCCGTGGGAAGTTTGCCCCAAACTGCAGGAGACCGGCGCTGGTTATAGCAGGAGTGCTGCCAAGCCAAGGAACCAAGAAGTGACTAGAGCAGGCTTTCTGATGGAAGTGAGTTCCCAATCAACTCCTGAAATAAGCAATGTTCTTTCTGTTCTTTTTTAAAAAGATTTTATATATTTATTTGTTAGAGAGAGAGCACAAGCAGGCGGAGCAGCAGGCAGAAGGAGACGCAGGCTCCCCACTGAGCAAGGAGCCCGACGCGGGACTCGATCCCAGGACCCCGGGATCATGACCTGAGCCGAAGGCAGATGCTTCACCGACTGAGCCACCCAGACGCCCCAATAAGTGACGTTCTTAAGAGGGAAGCCGGGGAGGGCGTGACAGCACGCAGCCCGCCGAGGTGGGAGACGCCAGCGCGCACGAGGAATGAGGTGACCATCTGCACAGAGAAGAGGCAAAGCGGAGAGCGGGGAAGGAGGCAGCTGTGTGAAGTTTTAAATAACAGGCTGGGGTGTTGTGATTTTATAACCACAGTGGGCTCTTCAGCGGGGGCGGGAAGTGATAAAACCAGTGTTTCTGGAAAATTGTTCCGGCAACCGTGTGGAGGATGAGCTCCCCCAGAGACAGGGAGAGAGACTGGCCAGGCAGGAGGCAGGCAGGCCTGAGTGAGGACAGAGGCCGAGGGTGAGGAAAGGAAGGAAGGACGAATGAACTTCATGACCTGAGCTCTTACCGGCTGCCGTGTATTAGGTTATGCAATTTGTCCACATCAGCTCATGGAATGTTCACAACGATCTCGGGAGATGCCCCCATCTCCCCCCATTTTACAACTACGGAAACTGAGGCTCAGAGAGATTCAGTGGCTTTCCCAGTATGACGCAGGTAATCGAATACTGAGTTAATAGTGTGTGATGGGTCCTGTTCTAAGAACACGTCTTACGTGCTCTTTCCTTCTACATTGTAGGTACTACCCTTATCCCCATTTTACAGAAGACAAAACAGAGGTTCAGGGACATGCAGGAACCTCGTCTGAGTCACACCCAGCCGAGAAGTGCAAGGTCAAGATTTGAATCCCATCTGGGGTGGGTTCCAAAGCTCCTGCTTCAGAGCACGGGGCTCGTGAGCGCGTTTGGCGTCTGCGGCCCTGGGGCTGGCTGGGCTGCCGGCCCATGAGTGTGCACAGGACCCGTCTCAGAAGAAGAGCCTCTGCTCTTCACCCCAAGAGGTGCTCAGGGATGAGTCAGGTAACATCCTGTGTCTGGAGTCTGTAAGGAATGTGGCGCAATCAGCGTACCTAATCCAGGCTCGCCTGGGAGGGTGGGGGAAGAGAGCGTGAATCCTTATCCCACTCTGCAGATGGACACCATGTGGTTTGGCTCTGAAAACCAGGGCAGAATTGTAAGTTACCACACAAAGGCGCCTTGTGCTGCTTTGTGTGTGACCCAAACCCACTGAGAGGGCACCCCGGCCACCTCGTCTGGCTTGCGGTAGACCGACACGCTCAGAATTGGATTTTTCAATAAACCACTCATCCTGCAGTTATTCTGCACAGAAAAAAGTCAGGTCATGGGCTTCCATCACCAAGGTAGACCTGGACTGGGAGATGAGGGGGGGTGCAGTGTGGTTCGCGTCCGGGCCATCTGTGGCGAGGCCGGGGACCCCACGAAGGAGCTTCTTCTTGGACAGCGCATTTCTAAGCACAGAGGCATGGTTACGGACCACTTGTTTCTCCCCGAGCATTGTTCAACTTCCGTTTCTGTTTTTATCAAAGGAACACGTGTATACGGTTTAGAGTCAGAGAGTTGTGTGGGCTGCGATAACGGATATCGCCTTCTTTGACCCCCCTGTCCCAGAAGCAATCATGTCCCCCTATCTTCAGTTGGGTCTTCTCCTTGTTCACCTGCCTATTTCTGTGTAACATGCTGCTAGGAGTGCCTCTTGATTTTTCAGGGTTGGGAACTAGCTGCTGACTTTGCACTCGAGGAGGAGGACTTAGCCCCGGTTTATGGCCACACACTTCCCTTCTCGGCAAAAGTTTCTGTTCTCCCTGGAGTGACTAGAGCCTTTCCCTGCCACCGTGTTCTACACATTTCTCACGGATCCAAACACAACATTGTCCCCAGACATGTCGTCCCCAGCTTGGTCAATCTTCTCTACATTTCAGTCCATTAGGGATTCTAGCAGTGTCTTCACAGAAAAATGTCGCCACGAGTGTGAGCCATGCCAGGCTGCACAGCCACCCAAGGGATGCCCTTCGTGGCATCCTGGACAGCCTCATCCACGCTCACTCAGGTCAGATCCCGATTTCCCCTATCCTGTGTCTTCGTCTAGCTTTACTCTCTTCGTTTTGGTAGAGCATATTCATTGGTAGTTTTCTGGACAGGCCATCTAGAAGTCTCTTTCTTCTCACTTCTGAAAACGTCTTTATGGTGGAGAATTTGAAATTATTCACTTCAGAACTGTTGACTCACATCTGGTGTTATTAAGAAGTCTGACGCCATTTTGATTCTTGAACCTTTGTATGAAACCTGTGTTTATTCGTTTATTTCTTTATTTTTGAATATTCTCCCCAGAAGCTTGGAGGATCTTCCTTTGGCCCAATGTTCTGAAATCTCATACCAGGGGGTGGGGCCTGGTGTGGTTTATCCTCATTCATGGATCTGAACATTAAGGTGGGCCCCTTCCTGTCCAGAAGCTCTGTCCTTGGTTCAGGGGGGGATTTCCTTCAGTGTTTCTTCTCTTCTCTCCAGAAGGCCTATTATTTGGATATAAATCTAACCACATCCTTCATTTTTCTTATCCTTTCAATCTTATTTTGTATTTCTTTTTGCTTTTGTACTTCCTGGGATATACCCTTAAATTTATTGCAAACTTTTTCATATTTTAAATTTCTGAGGTCTTTCCTGTTGGCTTCCCTAAAAAGGGAGAGGGGGCATCCTGTTTTTATTTCAAGAATGCAAGATCTTCAGCTATCTTTTAGTTTAGTTTTTTTTTTTTTTTTAAGTTTTCTTCATATATAGCCTGTTTCCTGTAAGGTCCTTCTCCCTCCTCTTGTCTTCTCTATCTGCGTGTGTGTTGTGTCTTTCATTGTCAAGGCTTTCCCCACGGGGTGGGTGGTTCTCGGCTGCCTGCTCACTTCTAGGCATGGATACTAAAAAGCACCCAGCTGACGTTTGTTGACAGCCCCATCACCATATGATGATTCCACTGGGCCATCTCCTTGGGGATTTCCAATCCCTTAAACCGGTGAGATTCCCCCAGAGAAGACTCTTCTAAACTCCTGACTGGAAGGAACTGGCTGACTATTCTGGGAAATGGCCTGAGGAAAAAGAAGGGTGGTTTCAACAATCACTATGGCAACTGGCACTAAATCCATTTTCAGAACAGAACGGAACCTCCATCCTCACCCAGGTGCTTGACTCCTGATGTTCCGGAGACCCTGTCTGCCGCCCGGTGGGGGAGGGGCAGTCGCCAGGCTGAGTCATGCAGGGAGGGGATCTGCAAGGGTGACAGCTTCCTGATGAAATTCCAACCGATTTTCCTGTTTTTAGCCCCAATGCCACCCCTGCTCTCAGGGCTATCTCATGCTGCCCATCCCCAGGGATTCTGGAAGTGAATTTGGTGGCTTCTTAGTTCTCCTGCGTGCCAGGGAGGACCGCGTTGCCTGAGCCCACTAAGTCAGTTTCTGCTCATGCATCCGTGCTCCAACTTCCACATCTTTACTGCTGTTTCTTCTCCTCTTCTCTGTCCTTGTGAGTTCACCCTTTAAAACACTATTTGAGCAGATTTTCAGGAGGAAGCAGAGGTGAATGTGTGTGCCCGGGCTGCCATTTTAAACCAGAAGACTTGAAGGTAGGTCGTCCTAGCATGTCCTCCTGAACCCCAACTATCTAAGGCACCTGGGTTTTCAGGGAAGGGCTGCTACCAGGATCCTGGATGTCTGTGTGGTGGAGACTGGTCTCTTCCTAGCGTGGTGTTCTTCTTAGTGTGGAAGAACACCGGGCCAGGAGTAGGAAAGGAGGGATGAATCCTAGCTCTGATTCCTACTCCGAGGTTATCCTTGTGCAGGCTCAGGAGAACAACCCCAACCCTGTGCACCTTCAGGGTTCTAAGGGGGATCAAATGGGATACTGTGTGTGAAAGCACTTCGGAAAGCATAAAGTACTACAGAAACACATGGCTTTACTATTACTTAAAGACTCCCTTTCACCTCCTGAAATCCAATGTAATATTATCTTGGCCTGTTGTTGGGGAAGAGAGGTGTCTCCAGTCATCTTACAAATCACCCTTGAGACGTTCAAAAGAATGTCCTCTAGTCACACGGACATACGACACAGGACAGTGTCTCTCACTCCACCAACACAGTCCAATCAATTGCCCAAGCCAGCCACGCTCCACATTACCCAAAAAGAACACTCCAGAATCCCAAGGAGTTTAACCCAAAAGGGATGAGTGAGATGGAACTCTCTTTGGGGGTCCATTCCACAATGGGTCTGCCTCTCAGCTGAGCTATAAATCCATCTTGAGTCAGGTTAGAAATATAGAAAAAAAGAGTGGCTAAATATATCCAAACAATAGACATATTACAACCATTGCAAAAAAAGAGTTGGGGAGGTAGCTCTATTTGTGGTGATGTGAACCCACCATCTATTAAGCGATAAAAACAAGACGCAGAGCAATGTGAATGCATCCATCTTCAGAGTGAAACAACGAAACCTTATATACGGGTATGTATTGCTGCTCTACATACCTAAATATTTGTGTTATACACACACACACACACACACACACACACACACACACACACACACACTGAGAGAGGGCCTGGCTGCATTCTCACCAAACCACTAATGCTAGGCCTTCAGGAAATGGGACGGGAGGTGGGGAAAGATGTTCACTTTCTACTTTACACACCTCTGAGTGGTTGAGAATTTTTTTCATAACATGGATATATTATTTCTGATCATAAAAAATATTAAATATAAAAGAGTAAGAAAGAAAAAAAATCTGGGAAGAAAAGTAAAGGCAGTTAAGAAGTCAGATGAAGATGTGGTGGAGAAACGGCTAAGAAAGGTACCAGCGTTGGCGGGAGGTGGGGGCAGGTCACACACTTCTCCTAGAGATGTACGACAGGTGTACCTCCCCACAGCTGGTGACCACAAAAGGACCCTCCTCAGCCCATGACAACAGCCTGCACATTTAGGCAGGCTCCACTACCAACTCAAGGGGAGGAAAGCCTCATCTAAAAAAGACCTGTAATTTCTGTACAATGAAATGCACCCATCTTGAGTCTACAGTTTAATCGAAAGTTCAATGACTTTGGAAAAAATGCATATACCCAGGCAGCTCAGGGGGAATTTGTTTTTAACATAATCTCCTAGCTGTGTGTGGCTGAGTGGGGGGACTGAGCTCACTAGCTAGGATCAAACATAGGAATGGGCTGACTGTCTCAACCCCAAGAGCCTGTGACGGGTCAGGGGTTGTCGCTCGGTGTGGGACTCAGATCCCACTCATCTCACTCATTCTGAGCAGCACCTGCCCGGTGGTGCTTTCTAGCCTTCTGTCTGCATTTCCCAAAGATTCCCTGATTCTATATCCTCCTAACATGGGTGTTTCCCGGCTCAGCAACTCTTACGTCTCTTGGCAATGACCATGATAACGCTAGAACACACATGCAATCTGTCTGGCAAGGGTGTTCTGAGTGGAAAAGATCCTGGGATGTGGACCAGCTCTCTCCGACAAGCCAGCTACCACTGTCAATTTCCCTTTTCAAAATGGGAGCTCTTAGCTCCCGTGACGCGCTGGAACAGGGGACTGTTTTATAGGCGTTGACAGTATCTGCATATAGTTGCTCTGGGCTAGCATAATCATCATGATAGCTCACGTTTATTGAGTGCTTGCTATAGCCAAGCATTCTATTCGAAGCAATTTACATGATTTATCTTTACCAACAACACCATGAGATGGGAAGCATCATTATCTCCATTGTAGAGATAATGAACTCAGGCAGAGATGCGAGTAACTCGCCCAAGGTCTCAGAATTAGTAAGTGTCAAGACCGGAACCCCATGAGGCTATGCGTTGTCTCACCGGGGAAGGATGGGCAGAACCAGGGTTGCAAATGTCATCTCCTGACTTCCCGGCTACGGCTTTCTTTGCCAGACTCTGTGGCCTCTGTGTAATATATAAAACTGTCGAGTCCATCTTTCTTCTAAAAAGAGGTAAATATACAGTCCTCTCTAGGTATTGCTAGGGCCACAGAGGGGTCTCTTAGCTCTGTCTAGACACAAAACCAACAGAGTGTAATGCATAACAGTGTTTTATAGCCAGAGGTTTTTATCTTGTTTCTTCTCTGAGGAGTTGGCTGATAAATCAGGCTTCACAGGTAGAGAGGAATGTGTGTTTTCAAGAGTGACTTTCAGGAGCGGAGTGAAGGGCAAGCAATAATGTGGCAAAGTGAAGCATCCTTCAGAACCAGTGGCAATCTCACCTCAAGAGGCCAATTAATCCATTTGAGGGAATAACGAGGACGAGAGCGACGGAGCCTGGGTGCGGACTGTCTGCCCGATTTTCCATGACGGAAGCTGGAGCACTCCTTCCTGCCTGCACTCATCCGTCTCTGCGGTGAACACGAGCCACCCCGCAGCACTGCACCCATCAGACCGCGTTTGCGGGCTACCGGCACCCAGCGATCAGGAGAGGGAAGATGAGCTCCAGGGCATCTGGCCGGCTGTGGCTCCCAGTCCCTGAATCCCCAGCAGCTGAGGATTCCCAGCCTTTACGGCATCCCCATCGCCTCCTTCTAGAAGCACCGTTTGACCTTTTTATTGCACTGAAGTAAGTGCGGCTTTCAGATTTGAGCCATCTCATTGAAATACCCCGAGATACCTTAGGAGAATGGAAGTGAGAGAGCTGGGCAAAGACAGGTAAAGCGTTCTACCCAACAACAGGCCAGAAGCAGATCTTCTGTTCTCTGCTCTATTAATGTGGGCTGGAGTGGACAGAGGCATGCTTGTCAAATTCTAGCATAGAGACTTCCAGTTCTGGTCATATGGTGGGCTAGCTATTCAACCAATTTTCCCATCAGAAAAAAATAACTTACAGTGCTGGAGGAAAATATTTTTTTAAGACGTCTTAAGATCATTGAAGAGGTGATAAAAAGTAAAGGGTAAAAACCTGGAAAACTGAGATAACTTTTTGTGGTGGTCTGCACCAGCTTGGGTTCCAGGTCTTGCCCACAGTGGGAATCTAAGGGAGACCCTTCCTTCACGCCGTGACTCGAAGAGCTAACTCCTAGGGTCGGGAGGAAGTAAACCTCTTCCCCCTTGCCCAGGAAACTGCAGGGAGGGTTATCTTTGCAACAGGAGCAACACGGGAGATGTGGAGGAATTTATTACTATGGACAGCCTCTCATGGACAGTGTACCTTGGGTTTGCATTACTTAGATGGTCTCGGGGACCTCATCAATTGGGATTGAAGTGGTAGTGTACTAGAATACTCCCACGCACCTAGCAGAAGCCAGACTCAATCTCTCTGAAGAAAGGCAAATTTATCACAGGCTTTAAAGAATCTCCACAAACAATTTGTCAGAGATAAGGAGCAATATATAGCCCAAAATACCAAGCACTTGAGGAACCAATGCACCGTGAGTAGACCAAGAGGAACAGCAGACCATCAGACACAGAGCCACAAGGACTTCAGATATTAAACTTTTCACACCAAATCATAAACATGCTTGCTATTTTTAGAGAAATAAAGGGTTGAATACATCCATCTGCAGGGAATAGTATGCTACTAAAAAAAAATATGACTAAATAAATTTTAAAAAGAACCACACAGAATGTCCAGAAGTTAACAACACTGTAACTAAAATCGAAACCTTGACGGACCAGTTTAACAGTAGATTAGAAACAGATGAAAAAAGAATGCATGAACTGAAAGACAGCTCAGGAGGAATTACTCAGAATGCAGCAGAGAGCAGGGCAAAGACAGAAAAGACGAAGAAGCAGCTAAGAGACATGGAGCGAGGCGGTCTAAAGGAAATTCAAACTATGATGTGCAACAGATCACCTTTGGAGCTTGTTGAGATATGGATCCTGGGGCCCTAATACCACCCAAGTCACTTCTTCAGGAATACTTGGGGTCCAGGAATAGGCAACGTTAACAGGTTCGGAAGCCACCTATACACTAAGAAGTAGTGGAATTCCAACTTCTGGGTGGCAGACTTCAGAAGCTAATTTTCTTTCTTTTGTCCAACATGAAGTTTTTCACCTCTCCTTGACCAAACCCTTCTCACCTGTACAGCTGCACAGAACGTGTGATGTACCTTTTTGTATTATGGTCAATGTACTTGAATTCAATTGGGGTTTACACAGCAGAACCAAAACATGTTTGAACTGTGTGCATCCACTCATACATGGATTTAAAAAAAAAATAAATACAATACTACAAGTGTATTTTCTCTTTTGCATGATTTTCTTAATAACATTTTCTTTCCTCTAGCTTACTTCATTGTAAGAATACAGCATATAATACATAAAACACACAAGATATGTGTTGTTAATGTTACTGTTAAAGCTTCTGGTCAACAACAGGTTATTAGTAGTTAAGTTTTGGGGGAGTCAAAATTTATGTACAGTTTTTGATGGCACAGGGACTTAGCACCCCTGACTCCTGTGTTGTTCAAGGGTCATGTGTATTTCCAAAGCAGATGACATTGAAAAGAATTGTTTAAATTTTGCCTTGAGTAAGTGTGCATTCACTACTGATGTTTAACATGGTGTTTGGTAAAAGTACATGCTGCTTGTCTTGGACTCACTTCAGCCTATGGAAAGTGCCTCTCGAAAGCTAGCTAACTACCACGGTGTGTGTGGGGCTAGCTCACTTCACCTGCCATGTCTCACCTGTCCCACCTGTAACACGAGCGTCCCACCATCTATAGTCCAGGCGGCACGTGTGAAGTGCTCAGCACAGTGCCTGGTACACCGGCAGTGCTCAAAAACGTGGAAGCCATTATTAATAAATGACGAATCCATTTCCTGAATTGCAACAGACTTCTCCTGTTGTCTCTCCAAATTCCTTGTGCTTTTTCAAAGACAGCACCTTCCTGGCACTGCTGCTGTAGGCTTCTCCTTTGCTTGACTCTTAATATCAGGCTGTCTGTGTGTGTAACAGTAACGAAGAGCCTGCATGATTAGACGACGCACGTGGCCCCTGGTAATTCCAGGGCCGTCTTCCCAAAGATGCAAAAGGTGACAGATAAGGGGGAAAGCCTTTGTGACTTGTCATCATGTTCTTCCCTATAAAATGGTGTCCTGCACTGTGAGGGGTCTGTAAGAGCTGCAATAGGGAACTGGAGGTGACTGGCCACTTCCCACCGTCCCCACTTCAGAAGGCATGCACGAGGGGCTTGTAGAATTTCTAAAGCCCCGTGGAACACGTCTCTCCGCAGTGCAAATGCACTAATAAGGCAGCAGATGTTGCCAAGAGCAGAACCCACTCCTTTCTTCTTAAAGGAGGGCAGGATGGGGTGGAAGTGAAAGGGGGATGGGGAATGTTGAGATGATGCCAAAAGTTTGAACCTGGGGGACTGAATTCTGAAGATCACTCAAAGCTATTATACTTCGTCTACATTTCCCACCTTCCTTCCTATGTCTCTTTCAAAATCTTTTTTTCTCCCCCTTTATGGTGTGTCTTCCAGCTCCCAAACCTGCAAATCTGCATACGTCTTGGTGATCAGTGTTACACAGTTTCAAACCTCATTTCTTCTACCTGGAAAGGACTGGATCACAAGCAACAACTTCATGCCGAGGACATAATTCCATCCCAGGACCGTTTCCAAGCAAGCGGAGTGCAAGCCCACCTCCTGTTTAAAGCTGATCAATGTATCCTCCCGAGGTCGTCTCAGTGCAGTGATTCGTTCCTGGTCATTTCCACTGTCCCTGTCGAGATAAGCTCCTCATTTCTGTTGTGTGCAGGCTCAGATCAAAGGATCAGAGCCAAAGTTAGGGAGACAGGATAAGATGTTTTCTAGTAGTCAAGATTGGTCGGCTTGACCTTTTATTTCAAATGCTTCGGGTCAACTGCAAGCTCAAGCTGTGTATGTGTGCGTGAGAGAGAGGCAAAGAGAGGGAGAGAGCGAGGCAGGCAAAACTGACTCCCGTCCCCCCTCAGGGCCCTCCTATTAACAATTTAACGACACTTCACATTTTCAAAGTGTTATCAAACCATTAATAATTGAGCAACTTCTCAAAACAATGTTGGGCTGCCTTCTCAGGAGAGAAGGAAAGCTGTAATGAGAAATATGGCAGTCTATTGAGAGAAGCCACATTTAATTAGTCCATTTTAATTTAATTTAGGTAGGGTCTACACAAAGTCGCTCGCAACCAACCCCATAGCAGGAGATGCTGGAGAAGTTTCAGAAGGCTCCTTCGTGAAAGCCTGGGGCGCTTGCTGCCAGGACAGCGGTCAAGAGCTGAGGCTTCTGTGTCTGAGGAGCTACCATGAACCCCTGCCTTCAATGGCCTTGGGCAAGTCACTCCCCTTAATTCCATCTCCTCATCTGCATAATGTGAAAAAAAGGTATCTACATTTCAAAGATTTGATATGGAGATTATAGTCAGGAGATGCTTATGAGGCACCTAATTGGCTCAGGGCTGGGCTTGCAGAACATGTAGAAACACACCCGCAAAAAATAAATAAGTAAATAAATAAATAAATAAATAAATAAAAATTTAAAAATGCAAAAAGCAAACTGAACGATAATTATCCAAGAGCAGCAGGGGTAGCGAGGAAGACTTACTTTTTCACCCAAGTCCTGTATTCTTAAAAAGCTAATGTTCAGCCACGTATGTGGTGGAGTTTCCAAACCGCCCCAGAGACCAGCCACCTGAGGCCACACTCAACCTCAGGAGGTGATCAGCCCCCAGACGCGTTCCTGATCTGTCCTTCTTGCGACGCACCCCCGTTTCTGTCATTGGTCGCTCCACCCTGCCACTTCCTCAAGCCAAACATGTTGGTGTCAGCGTCGACTCTTCTCATACTCCACACCCAATCCATAAGCAATTCTAACCGACCCACTTCAAAACACAGCCTGAGTCTCTCCAACTGCTTCTCACCACGTCCACTGTGACCGCCATCGGGCCTGGGGCCCCCCTCCCATGCCTGGATCCCTGCAGTGGCTACCATCCACCTGCTTCCCTGCTCCTACCACCACCCTGTAAAGTCTATTCTCAACACTGCGGCAACAGGAGTCAGACCTTGCCATGTCACTCCTCTGCTCAAGGCGCTCCATGGGCTCCACCTCCCCTGGAGTAGAAGCCAAAGTCCCTCCCACACGCACAGTGTATTCACCATCTGGTTCCCAGACTCCTCTCTGTCCCGGCTCCTCCCACTCTCCTCCCTCACTCGGCTTCAGCTTCATCGTGCTCCCTGCAATGTCCTCCTACCTATATATCATGCTTCTAGTCTATCTAGAATAGAGGCTCCTTGAGGACAGGGACTTTCACTCATTCTGTTCCCTGCCGTATGTCCAGTGTCTACACCAGCGTCTGGCACAGAGCAGATACTCAACGATATATGCTGAGGCGACGGCACCCAGAAATAGCGCTCTAAGGAAAGCAGCATGGACATTGGGTCCTTGGCAACTCAGGTCCACCCGGCCACAAGCAGCAGAAAGAGGCAAAGAAGCAGATGAATTGCAGGAGCAGAAGAGCTGTGGATTCTGCTGGAAGGGACCTTCAAACAGTGCTGTGGGCGACCAGGATGCAGAACCGGATGTGGCCCTTTGGGAAAGGAAGCCACATCCACAGTGTCTACTGTGATCAAAGTCCCGGGGCAGCCATGTGGAGGGAGATGGCACTGGGCAGTGAAAGACAGGAAATGACAAGATCTGTTTGGGGAACGACAATCAATCCAGTTTCGCTGGGGCGTGGGGACAGTGTGTGAAGTCCCCTGGAGTCCAAGCTCTGAGGGCCGGGGTGAGGGGCCTACTCCTCATCTCAAAGGCAAACAGGGTGGTCTCTGGAAGAGGCTTGAGTGGGGAGTTAACCCTGGGACGAAGATTGGGAACAAGAAATCCGACACTGACTGCAGGATGGACTGGTGTGAAGGAGAATGAGAGGATGGGAGGACCACTCGGCAGAGGAACGATGGAGGGCAAAGAAAGGTGCCGGGTTCTGGAAGGAGAGGACCCTCCACAGCAGAGGGAGAGGCGCAGCAGGAGAGCAGCACCTGAGGTGGAAAGGATGCTGAAGAAACTCATACTGGGTGGCCTTAATCTTCTCTGTAAAGTGGGAAGCATGAGCTTCTGCAAGATGGGGCTGGAAGACCGAAGAAGACGACGGTTTACAACTATGATAGAAGATGGCCCACCAAGTCGCAGGAGATCAGTAAGAAGGATCTGTGTCACCCAGGACAGGGAGGATCTAGCTGATGCTGGATAACCAGGGTCTGCACTGACGTGAGTCAGCACGTAGAAGACTCTCTTTGAGGGAAGTCAAAAAGCACAGTGAGCCTCATCACGGGAACGCAGAGTTACTCGTTATGTGCCACTCCTTGCAGCCACACATCGACCTGTCGACACATGGACAAGCATCACTTTCAAGCTCAAAGAATGATGAGGGTTGTGTTCAGTCTGAGGTCCATCTGGAGACAGTCCTAACAGTCACCTTGATTTGTTGAATTAGGTAGCTGAGAAATCACATTATCTCGGAGTTTGGTTTCTCCACGCTATCACTGTGAAGAAGAACTCTACTTTTGCAGAGTAATTTTGTTTCTTCACCACTGATTTTGATTGATACCCCCTGGCGAAAATTGAATTCACTGGTTTCAGACTTCAACACGGGGACGTGCACGCGCGCACATACGTACACACACACACACATACACAATTGTTGCTGAAAAGTGAAATGAGTGACATTTACAGCTCTGCTTTCCTCGTGGAGGCTACCCTATTGACCACAACTGACATTTACGTAAACATTCCCTGGCAAAAATAAATAAATAATAATAATACCTCCTGATTCATATCTCCTTCTAAAAATGCCAACAAATGTGCCCGAGGCAGGGGAGAAAAAAACCAGCCAGAATAAAATCATCTATCCATTCCCCTACAACAATGTTATTTTGTTAATATTATAACCTTAATTATTTCCTGGGCTCTTGATAGCTCGTGTTGTTAGTCTGACCCTCACCCGGGTATTGATTCTCCTCCTGCTAAAAACGAGCACCCGCGAGGCACCAAGAATTGCCTGCTCCAGCTTATTGCTCTGCCGGGAGGTATACATGCACATTAAATCTTGACAGCATTTAGGCTAAAGCAATCTTAACTTTATGATCTTGTTGGTTTTTAAAGCAAATGTTAATGAAATATGCATTACTTATGGCAAATGGCAATCCCAGTGGGGTACATTTTAATTAGTATAGTTTGTTCAATGAAAAGCAAATTTAAACTCCTCCTTATGGGTCACCAGCTGCCCTCCCACCTGAGGGCAGAGGGAGAAGAGAAAGTAGAGGAGGAGACAGGTGAGCATCTTCAGACCGACTCTCGAGTCGGGGAGACATGAGGGGTGCCCTGACCAGTTCCTTCTCAGCCACAGTAGCTCTGAACTTCTCTTCTACGAAGCACAGTACTGTGTGCACTTTCCAGACTCTGGTCTACCTGGCTCTATCCTTCAATGCAGCAGAGTGCCAGAAAAGTCATGCGACGATGTTCTTAGGCTTGCCACTGGCTAATTACTTACAATACTGCATTAGTTTTCAAGGGCTGCCCTAACAAAGCACCACAAACTGGGAGGCTTAAAACAATATAAATCAAGGTTCTAGTGAATCCTTTGTTGCCTCTTCCAAGCTTCTGGGGGTTGTTGGTAATCCTTGGCGTACCTTGACTTGTAGATGCATCATTCCAATCTCTGTCTTCTCATGGTCCTGCGTGTCTGTGTCCAAATTTCTTTCTTCTTATAGGGATGCCAGTCATATTGATTTTAGGGCCATCCTAATCTGATAAGACCTCATGGTGATGGTCAATTGTATGTATCAATTTGGCTTTACCTGGCTTTTAGTCAAACATCAGTCTAGATGTTGCTATGAAGGTATTTCTTTAGATGTGGTTAACATTTAAACTGGTAGACTCAGAGTGAAGCAGATTACTCTCTATAATGTGGTGGGCCTCCTCCAAGCAGTTGAAGATCTTAAGAGAAATGACGGACGTTCTCCCAGGAAGACCGTGGCTTTACACTCAAGCCTGCAATCTCAACTCTTCCTTGGCTCTCCAGCAAGCCGGGCTGTTGTGCAGAATTTGGATTTGCCAGCTCACACAATCATGTTATTCTTTCAAATTAGTTAATCGATCTCTTCTCTCTCTCCAAAGATAGACAGACAGATATAGATTCTGTGTTTCTAGAGAAGCATAATTTGCTCATCTTCACTTGATTACATCTGCAAAGACGATTTCCAGATAAGGTCACATTCTTCATTCCTGGATGGACATGAATTCTGGGGGAACATTCTCAAATCCAGCGTAGATATGTGGACGAGGGCCTCACTATTCAAACTGTGGTGCTTGGATCAGCGGCAATGGTGTCTCCTAGGAGCCCGGTAGAAATGCCGTCTCTCTGGCTCCATCCTGAACCTAATGAATCAGAACCTTCATTTTAATGGACCTCCAGGTGATCTGTATGCACAGGAGTCTGAGAAGCCCTGGACTGGAAGATCACGCTTCCAACCATCATGGCATTTATAATAAAAGGCTTGGAGTGCAGACATTGTAAAAGTCAGACAACTCTGAAGTAAAGGGTCAGAGAAAGGGACTGAGAAAGAAAGTAGAAATAGCAGAGAGTTTCAAATTAGGTCACGTCTCCTTAATATGCACCTTACCAAGAGCTGAGCCTAGATAATATTTGTCACACGAGAGGACAAAAGAATAAATGAATAAACTGGGCTCTTTAAGATAGAGAGGTTTTCTAATAAACTGGCCCCTATTTATAAGGAAAGTCCTCAGGCAAAAGAGAGAAAGAAATCTCATTTCCACCATCCCAGCCCAGGTCACCTCTCTCCCTTTGTTCATAGAAGCACCGCTACGCGGATGTGATTACTTGGGGACAGTGTCGCGCTCGAATACTGACGTCCTGCTCTAGGCTCCCACTGTAACTCATGTTGACATGGAGAAATGTTTCATTTTCAGATCCATATGTATGAATTTTTAATGAACTGTGTCAAAGAAATCAAATATTTCCCCCTCTACCCCCACTCCGAGGAATCAGATTTTGACCTCCTGCCAAACAACTATAAATCATGTTGAGCACGAAGAGGAGGAGGAACCAGGGGCTGCTACACATGGATTAGCCAGTTAATTTCCCTCTGTCAGACATTCAGCCACACTGTCACAGGATGGAGAGGGGAGGGAAGGAAGGACGGAGGAAAGAGGGAGGGAAGGAAGGAATGAAAGAAGGACTGGAAAGAGCAGGCACCCAATGTTATAGACTAAACAGTTAAAGTCAGAAAAATTAAAATCCAGATAAGGTTGCTCATTGCCTGAGAACTGGGTGGCCCTATCCATCACCAGATACTTCAGAATATCAATCTGGTCCCTGCTCTCGTAGTTGGTTACAGATTTCCTCGTGTAAGGTGACTTAAAAGTGGGGGGTGGGGGCGGGGGGGGGTGGAGATGAGCCCTTTCAAAGAGTAGAATGAAAATAAATTATTTCCTTTTTCAAGAGCCCTTTCCTAGAATTTCCATGAACTATGCAAAATACAGCAGGGTCTTCCTAAATAAAGCCTCGATCAACACGCAGAGGGGGAGCTGAAGCATTAAAGGTAATTAGATCTTATTTCCGGCCGAGCAATGCGGAAGTGATTTAAAAACGGTAACACACTCTGTCGGCACGGACGTGGTGAAAAGATTTTATCCAATTGCTTGTCGGGGTGTAAAAAGATACAATCCATTTGGAAAACCATTTAGTAATTAAAGTGCAACGAGCCCCAAGTGTTCATCCCTGGTACAAATCCTATCGAAATCTGTCGTAAGGAAGTAATCCACAAGATGAAACAAAGCTATGTAGACCATTATGGCTTTGTGTACAAGAACTCCACGGTAAAACCCGAATGTTCACCAGTTGGGGTGTGGCTAAGGAAAGGAAGTTGCCTCCACCTGACAGACCATCATGCCATCATTAAAACGCTTATGAAGAGTTTATAACAACATGTGAAACTAGTTATTAATACAAGCGGGGAAAAGGTAGGATGCAAAACTGAATAAATATCATTGTGCAAGAATAAAAAGCCTCCATTACTTACGTACAGAAAAGAATATGACAGAATATGGCAATATTCAAATTGAAATACACCAATTGCTAATGATGATTATCTATGGTTGGAGGAAATATGGGTGAATGTTTCCTTCTGCTGAGTTTCCAAACGTCCTATACTAAGTTTGTGTACTTTTATAATGGAAACCTGATTTTATTATGCTTTGGTAAAGCAAGTCAGATTTAGAAGTGACATTTTGAAAGCTGCCTCCTTCAACAAACAGTAAAATTGAATCATAGCTAATTCAAGGTGAAACAAATTTGTAAATACCAAATTTTCACATCTAACCTCCCAATCTGGAACACAGAAGAAATCTGGTCAGCTGCCTGCTTCCAAAGCATCTCTTTCTGTCCAAAAGACTGCACTTAAGAAGTGAAACGAAGAGCCAGAGCTGTCAGCTTTAAACTACTCAACTCTAGGATGAGTCAACTAGCTGTCACAGGCACTCCATTTGCTGAAGTTCATTCATCGGAAGGAGGTGCGCCGTGCGGTGCCTTAGAACAGGCGCACAGGGATGGACAGGCGTGGATGGGACTGGACGCTTCTCCTGCCAGAGATCAGCCCCAATCCCAGCATTCTCCTTTCTATGCAAATCTGTTCACTTGAAAGCTCTCATCTCCTGTGTCTGGGCCCTCCTCGAGCAAGATTTTTTGCAGCAAGCCATCTGGTTCTGGGAATGAGGAGCCATCTAGGGCCATATGCAGGGTGCAGGAGTAGGGGAACTATTCTGTTTGAATGATGGGCTTATTGGATATTTTCTAAGTGGCTGAATGCTGTTCAATTTTAAATAAAGTGACACTCAGGTGACCTAAATGGGTCACAAGGTGGCAGCAGCAACAGCATGGCAAAGCAGGGCAGGGATGTGGGCTCTTGGGATGGGCACTGGGGATGCTCAACGCCCGTGTGCTCCCCATAAGGCCCCTGTACACTCTTCCATGGCCTGGGAACTCATGTACGGGGACAGCGCATGGCTGAGACCCCACAGGACTCAATCACACTGCTGGCCCCTCTGAAACCCAGATGTCACGAAGGGCAGCGGGGAGGGTGGAGTCCTAACTCAGTCTTGCCCCCAACCTCCTGTCTTCTCACTAGAAGCTCTAGGTCTCCAATTTCCTGACCTAGTCTGCCAGGACTGGGTGAAAGCAGGGAAAAGCAAAGCCATTTGGCACTAAGGACAAAGTAAAAAAGGGAGCAGAATCTAGGTGCCTTACTCGGCCCTCTGAACGAGTGGTCTTCAAACACTTTCATTAATGACATTTGGAACACACCAATATAGACATGGACTTATACACACGATCCTCGGTCAAGCCATATATCAAATATACAGCTTTTCTTTTTCCTTAAAGTAAAATACATTTACTAAAACTCTAGAGAATCACCCCATACACATCCCTCTCTGGAAAACTGTTCTAAATACTTTCTTGTGTGGTTATCAAGTAGGCATGGCAGGGATGGGGTGGGTACCAGGGCCAGGAAAGAACGTTTGCCATGCCTTGACCATCCTGTTGAAACAAGGAATACTTAAAGGCCCCCCTACATCTCACTGGTAGGTATCTGACACCAGCGTTGTCCAAACTCCAGTTTTGCACACTGGTCACCGTCCTCTATCTTGTCACAAGCAAGGCTAAAACTTCATTAATGTGGAGCCCATAAACTAATTCAAAGCACGCAGGGCTATGATATATTTCTGTGCTGGGCATCAAGGAAGAAGGGTCTGCCGAGTAACTATGGTAGAGAAATCATGGGGGGAATGTTTAATTGCTGGAAGGAAAGAGATTCTTTTCAGGCTCCATTTACATCGAAGCAATCCATCTACCAATTAAAAGCAAGTTCTTATCCAGACATTAAAGCAGGCAACTGCCCGTGTTGGAAACCAACCAAAACTTCTTATCTTCAGCCTTCCATAATTCCAGACCTTTTCCTGATCCACCCTGGCTTCCTGCCTAATGCATGTACATTGCCTTTTCTGCCCCCACTTTTAGCCCCTGATCCCACAGGAGATGCCTGTGCAGACACATGTGGGCAAGGTGGTGAGGAGATCTTCAACTCCCTGGGGAGGAAGATGCCATTTGGCTTCCAGTCCACATCTGTCCTGCTGAACATCACAACTGCTGAGCCCCCCTGGAGAGGATCCGGTTCTAACGACAGCCCCATTCTACCCCTTACGCCTGAAATATTCCAGAAAAGAAGACCGTCAGGAGAAAGGGACGGGGGAAGCTGTAATGTCAGCCAACACTTTTTAAAAATGGACACTCCGTACAGAATGGTGCATTCCCACGGCAAATCAAGCATTCACTGCACCCCCCCCGTGAGCCAAGCTCAGGACCCCGGCTAATTAAGTAGCTCAAGTGGGGAGCTGGGAGCTCAAGGGCTCTCGCTTGGCTGTCGGTGGAGGGGCTCGGGGCTGAGGCTCCGGTTCACCCTGCCTGCCATGTCTAGCAAGTCAAAGCTAATGCAAGGAGCAGAGCCACAGCGGCCCGGGCCTCCCCTCCATCATGTGCACCCACAGCCCAGCGCTCACGTGTCCTTTCTCCGCATTAACATTCTGTCTGGGCTCTCCCTTCACACTCAACAAGCCTACCGCAGGCTGTAAATAAGGAGGTGAAGGGCAGGGAGGGACGCCAAGGAAGGGCTTCTTCTCACATGTGGTGCACAGCAACAAAAGCCAGTTTACTAATGTGATCTGAGAAGACCCAAGGAAGATCGGATGTGCCCTCACTTCTCCCCTGATGAAGAATCCCGCCGGTGGGAAGTGACTGATATTCCAATTCTTCAAAATGCATCTTTCAAAAATGTAGATTAAACTTTCAAAAATAGCTTTGAAGCTCCTCCAACCCCTTCTTCTCAGCACCCCCCCCCCCATGGCTTAAAAACTACCATGCCAGGAATTTATATTTGGTTCAAATTTGCTTAGCACACCAAAGCTAAATGCAGCTTATACACTGATCTTGTTTCCAAAACCGCTTACTTGTACACGTATGAGACTGTAATGGAATGATTTATGGTTTTCGTTGAGCTCGTTCACTGCTGATTCTCGGAGATCTCTCTAGGGGTGATTATTTTTGGATATTTCTATGTCTGTGAACTGCACAACTCTTGACAGATGTTAATTCATTCTCAGGGAGCCTCATGTTAACTGATTTACATGTTTCGTTCATTTAAACATTCAGTAAGCACCCAGGAAGCATTAAGTATGGCGGGGCGTACGAAACTGATTAAGGCACGGGCTTCCGTCCTCAAAGAACTTATTCTTGTTCTCACTCATCCGACCAGTCAGGAGCCGTGCTGCCACCGTGACCAAATTTCCTGGCGGAATCAAACTTCCCTGGTCGGAAGCCACATCGCGTGTGTCTGTAAATGCATCTGTTCTAGCCCTTTAGCAAGAGGGCCTTGCTATTAATTCCCGGAACAGAAACGGCCTTGGCCTCTGAGAATGGCTGGATTCCATCCATCCAACCCCAAACTGAATCACTAGAAGGTAGGCTGACTCCACAAGGGCAGGGAGTTTTGCCTGTGTGGTTTGGGGTTTTTTTTGTTTTTGTTTTCACTAGTGTTTCTCTTTGTAAGGACGTCTACATATTGATGGCTTCTCCGCCCTTTCTGGAAGTTTCTGTGGCACCCAGCCTGCGGGGATTCTGAGGCCCAAGCTTGATTTCCATTTGCAATACAGCCACTCTGAATTTCCGTGTTGTGACCCAGAAAGTGGGGGTAATAAAACCCGCTGCACAGGATTCCTGGGAGAAGTCAGCAGGCTAATAACGCAGGAAAGGCACTACTAACACAGTGCCGGGCACCCCAGGAGCTCTTGCCTTCCTGCCCCGTGGACAGAGACGTCAGAGACAGAGAGCCCTGGCTGGGGAGAAATGGCGAGACTGGCACTCACTCGGTGAGGGTACAGATCCCGCTTCCAGCAGCTCCCAGAGAGTCACTGCATAGCTTTGGGGAGGGCACAAGCACATTTTCAGCCTTGGTTTCTCCGCTGTGAAAATACTTTCTCAAACTGAAAACTACTATACAAAGGTAAACCATGACGGTAAATGGAATCAGACAGCATTATTTTATTCAAAGATCCTCTCCTCTGATAGCAAAATTCCTGGCTTGAACTACCGGATACAAACATTTAAAAAACTGACCTCTAAGAGCCTAATTAGAAGGAAAAACTCCCAGAGACAGTATTTTATTTTATTACTTTATTTTATTTTGCTGCAAGGCTAAATATAGGTTAAGGGGAAAAAAAGAACTGCTGGGATATGCATTCATGGATCTTATAATTAAATACTTCAAGGAGGATTTGGCCCAACTGGCATTGCTTAACGGAAACGCACTCCCCCCGCCCCCCCTCAGCCTTATCTCCTCTGGCTGGAAAATCACACTGGCTTTCTGGGAGTACAATTTTCCTGCAGGTTTCGGTGGGCAAAGGCCCTCGTGGCTGGCCTGCACACAGAATTGGGGGGGGGGTGTCTGAGAACAAAGACGGGGCGGCTTGCAGTATTTCCCACAAAGTGGCAAGTTGGAAATTTATCATTTCACTTCACCAGAATGTTCATTCACCACACAGACTCAGGTTTACTCTTTGTGTCTCAGGCAAGAAAAGGGAAGGTGGGGGGGGACGGGAGGGGAGATGCTTTTAATTTTGTCAGACTGCTCTTATCTGCCTCAGTCACAGCCACTAAAGCAGCGGAATTATAAATTCTCCCACAATGGTCTTATCAACCAGGAGCCACATGGGGCGGCGCAGGACTGAACATTTTCAAGGGGGTCCCCACAAAAGCCCTGCATCGGCTGCCAAGGAGATGCTGGATGTGCAGAGAAGGAAGACTCGGGCCTGGGGCAGAAGGAGAGGAATCCAGGTTGGCCCCCTATCACATCCTGGCCCCCTGGGAACGAGGATGGGCTCTCCTTAGGAGAAGAGGTCACAGGACTTTGTCACCTGGATGCCAGGTCCCCGACCTCCCCTTTATCCTGGGCGTTTTCACTCACTCACACGACACGTCTCCTACTCTCACCCACTGTTCCTCCTCACTGACATGGCTAATCCACGTGGGGCTCAGCCTTTCCTTAATCTCCTCAACTCAAGAAAGTCACAGTCAGAGGCTGCGACTTTTAGTCACGTGCTCGTTCCTTTATGCATTCAACAACATCTCCAGTGGGCATCCATCAGGCGACAGGTGCTTCTCCAGCTGTTTGGGATAAATACATCAACACAACACAAATTCCTGCCCTCACCGAACTCGCAGGCTCGCAGAGGGAGGCAGACAATAAGTATAATAAATAAATTATATTGCTTGTCCGAAGGAACCAAACAACCACCAAAGAACCCCAGAGCGTGGGAAGTGGAAGGAAGAGTGAGCAGGAGTACAGGTGGGAGGGGTGTTGCAATTACAAACAGGACAGTCAGGTGGGCAAGTCATCGAGAAGGTGACGCCTGAGAAAGAATCGAAGATGGACCCTTGGCTGTTTGGAAGAAGCATGTTCCAATTGGAAGAAAGAGCAAGTGCAAAGGCCCTGGGGTGAAAGAGTCCTGCCATGTTTGAGGAACTGCAGGGGACGTGTTCTTTAAAACTCAATGGAACACAAAGGGACAGCAACATTCCGGGAAATGTTCTAGCTGAGGCAGCTCTAGGAACTCACGTGCTGAACTCCTCCTCACAGAATTCCCGCCGCAGTGGCTTGTTACGAAGCATAGAAACTAACACAGTGGGCCAGGGCCAGCATAAAATTAAGAGAGAGAGAATATATTACACACATCAGGGCACGGCATATAGAACACCCTCCTCTCTATCCTTGACTGTGATGTAAAAATTACTTCTTATTTTGGGTTGGGGTCGACAGAACTTGAAAGCTACCGACCCACAGGCTGCCTTCTATGGAGCCCCAACCTGCCCACCACGTGGCAGTGTCTTCTGCCCCCAGCACCTGGGAGCATCTACCCAAGAGTAATCCAGATTCCTTCTAATGCAGGCTGAAGAAGTGAAGCCCAGAGAGAAAGGAAGGCACTTCCTCACCCATCCGACATTGCCTGTCTCAGGCATGACTAAAATAGAGACCCTCTCCTTTCTCCAGAGGTGGACACCCTGCTTCCTGACTGGGGCTCTCTTTCCTTATCATTGACCCCCACGCAACAGGGTGGGCTCTAACTCATGGGCAGTTCGCTGGAAAACAACTCCCTGGCTTGACCAACGTTCATCTGTTCTCTTGCCCCAGGACTCAAAGCTCACCTGGGATTTCTAAAAACGATGACTAAAAACGAAATTTAAGAAATCAACAAAAGCACTACACACGGCTCCTGAGTAACAATGTGGGAAACTCTTCAGTCAACCGCCCCGACTTTTTCATTTCCAACAAAAATAGTTTGTCTGGCAGCCCCTAGAGGTCTTGCTTTATCTGGACAACTCATTTCTGGTTTTTGTAATATGTCCTCCACTAAGCAGGAAATTATTAATGTTCCCATTTAAAGGCGTGAGGGGGCAGAAGGCAGGGGTGGGGGTTCGCTATGACAGCTCTGGGGGTGCAGGAGACTCCGTGCAGAATCTGGACTCCCCATCAGCCCCCCCAAGAGCCCCGTACAGCCCTAGCCAGAGTATCCTGAACAAGGCCCACTCTTTCCAGCAGGAGACCCAACAGATTGCTCTTAATAGAATTTTTTAAATTGCTTAAAATTGCTGCTTCTATTCCAGGCTGAAAATTACAGCCCTTGCTCTGTTTCCCATCCTCCCCCCAGAGTTCCTCGGAGCCCCTGAGGAGATCTGTACTAACAACGACATCATCAACAAAACCCGAATGTACTTTGTGTGGAGAAAAATATTTGCAGCTTTTCAACCAGATCCAAAGAGGCTGTGACTGACACACAGCCTCTCCCAAATGGATTGAGCCTTTGCTCTCTCTCTCACTCTTTTTTTAACATGGTAAAAAAAAAAAAAAAATTACCAGTGTGATTTATGTTGCTTTCTGAAAACATTACAAATCAAATGCTAAAAATTGTTGCAACCTTACTGTGCTGAAGATGATGAATACTGACCTTCCTCCTTTGTCATTCCACCAGGCGTGTGGGTGGCGTGAGGTGGGAGGGAGGTGGCTGATGAATAAGTCATTGTTTCCAAATAATGCCACATCAGAGTATAAGTGCTGAGAATATCCATCACTTAACCTCCCCCCAAGAGAAGGCTTTGTGTGGGTAAACAAACAGATCCCAATCTGTGTGTATTTAAAGATGGTACGTCTTCCGAAAGTTGTGCACAGCAGTGAGGTTCACTGCCCTGGGAAGATCCAAGGTCCTTCAGCCCATGTTGACGATGACAAATGGGGGGGGGGGGTGTTGTTCCTAGTGGCCCTGGACCACCTGGTTCATGTTCTGCCGAGGCACCTGGCCCTATTCGGGGTCCTACTGGGCAGAGCTGGCTGGCTGAACACACCTGGACTTTGAGTGTGCAGTGACCATGTGTCCGTCCAAACTGCTTTTAAGTTGGGGATGGTGTCACCCTCTGCAGGTAACCAACTGCTTCTGATTCAATTTTGAAGCCCCAACCAAGATGGAAACTATGGGACTTTTTTTTTTTTTAAGATTTTTTATTTATTTATTCGACAGAGATAGAGACAGCCAGCGAGAGAGGGAACACAAGCAGGGGGAGTGGGAGAGGAAGAAGCAGGCTCATAGCAGAGGAGCCTGATGTGGGGCTCGATCCCGGAACGCCGGGATCACGCCCTTAGCAGAAGGCAGACGCTTAACCGCTGTGCCACCCAGGCGCCCCATGGGACTTCTTTTTTATCCCTCTGAGTGCTTAGTGTTCAATGAGATCATATAACCTCCACTCGGTTCTCCTCAATTAAAAAGCCAAGGCTTTTTGCCCTGGGTTGCACCCTGGGATTGCAAGGCCCCATCCCAGACCAGTAGAGTCCATCTCTAGGGGTGGCCTTGGCATCAGCATTGTAAAAACAGCTCTCTGGGTGATTCTAACATGCAAACAGCACTGAGAATGGCTAAAGAGGTGGAGGGCCAGGCACTGACTTGTCTAGGAATGCGGTCCCCCCAGGTCAAAGTTCCCTCTCTTAGAACCCTGCAGGTGGCCTTCTGGCTACGGTGGCAGTGCCTTGAAGCTGGAAGGAAGACAGGCCCAGGGCTTTCGAGGGCCCAGGCTAGACTCCCATAGAGGATTTTTACAATAGGCATGTCCCACTCCTCTATTCCCCGCTGTAAACAATTTCCTGACCATCTACTACAAGCCGGATAGCCCTGACAACACAGGAGTGAACAAGAGGCCCTTTCTTCTCCTCAAGTGATGGATACGAAGGGGATGAGAATATGCCACCCCAAAATATGCTACTTTGGCATAAGGATTATCGTGAGCAGAAGGCAACTGAGAAATGGTAGACGCAGGAAGAGTTCTCTGCCTGCCCGCACATCTGCCTAAAAGCAGGGCGTAAATTTCCCTTTGTTGAGGTAACATCATTTCCCCTGTGAGGCGTCCTCCACTCTTACACCAAAGCAGAGAACAACTTCTAACCACCAGAGCAGAGAAGACACTGAGATGAGTCTGTATAAACACCCCTTACTAAGGAACACTTACCTGTCATTAATTTACCATATTTTTACCTTCCCACAATTTACCACCCCTCAAAGCCCACATCTTTTTCTTTTGTCTGGTTACTTCTTCACAATTTATCATCCTCTGTTAAAATGGTATATAAACCCCTGGGTCTCAACACTTCTTTGGATTTTCAGTTCTTTTCCGTGAAGTCCCCATGCACATGAAGTTTAAAATATTAATATTAATAAATTTTTTTCTCCTGCAAACCTGTCTTTGTCTGTTTAATTTGCAGGCCCCCGTGAATCACCTAAGAAGGTACAGGTTTTCTCTCCCCTGCAGGTAACTATGTTCTTGGACAGTCCTAAGTACTCTGCATTCTCTGCATCTCTCATTTAATCCCCACCACCAATCTCCGAGGTAGGTATTATCATGCCCACTCTGCAGAGGAAGAAACCCAGGCTCCAAAACATTAAGCGGCTGTCCAATGTCGCAAAGTGAGGGACTGACACCAGTCCGACTTGTTCTGAACTCTGGGAGCCAGACTGGGGAGAAAGCAGGCAGCAAAAATGAACTCAGGAGCAGGGGCGTAAGTCAACAGAGCTGCTACGTAGCAGGGTTGTCTCAAAACAGAGTTTTTAATTACAATTCTTTAAACAATAGAAGAAGAAACTAAAATAATTTAGAATTCTTAATGACATTTTGAGGCATAGCTTCAAACACCCTGAATAAATAATGAATGTCACCAAAAGGACACGGAGCAGAGTGGCTGAATCACTCACAGCCAGTGCCAAGAGCAGGCTGAAAAAAGCAAACACTTGACAGCACGCTCCGTGGGTTGTTAACAACATCTGAAAATCTTTCTAGATCAGCAGATTTCCTAGACAGCCACGATCTACTCTGGGGAGCCTGTCATCCACCAGTTAATTTCTGATCAATGAGAAACCAGAGGATGCCAAATAAAGCAGTTCAGACGTGGAAGAGTTGTGGGTCCGAGGTCAGAGGTCATCCGTTTCCTAGCAGAGTTCAAACTGAGGTGGGGAGAGAGAGGAAGAATGGGGAATGAGGAAGAGGTAGGGGCCTGAGGAAGAGGAAAGAAGGGAGAGAAAGACGCAGCACACAGACAGACAGACTGAGCCTGAAGACAGGGCAGGCACCCTGGAGAGGCACGTGTGGTGGGAGGCCACAGGGCAGCTGCTTGGGGTTAGCTGGTGACCCGTTTGTTTGTCGTGGAAAATTTTGTCCCAAATGAGGGTGCCGTTGGATGGACACAGATGTCCCTCCGTGTCTTAGTCAGTCGGCTGCCATAATGAAGTGTCACAGACCAGGTGGCTTAGGTATAAGTTGGTTGGGGGGTGGATCAGGGTACCGGATGTCTGGGTTCTGCTGAGAACCATCTTCTGCATTGCAGACTCCTGAATTTTCATGTATCCTCACACAGGAGAAAAGAGAAAAAGCTGGCTCTCTGGCCTGTTCTTACAAGGGCACTAATCCCATTCACGAGGGCTCCACCCTCATGACCCAATCACCCCCTGAAGGCCCCACCTCCTCACATAATTGCATTGAGATTAAGGTTTCAACATAGGAAAATGGGGGGAGGGAGGGAAACACCAACATTTAGTCTTTTTAAAGTTTTTTAATAATCTCTACACCCAACGTGGGGCTCAAACTCATGACCCCAAGATCAAGACGCACATGCTCTTCTGACCAAGCCAGCCCCTCAAGCACTGAGTCTCTGATGCTCTGACACAGGCTCTCTCACCAGGATGCAGCAGACCCCCGACCAGGTGACCTGCCTGACCCCAGCTACAGCTTCTGGAAAGGCTCTGCATGGGAGGACAGAGGTGGGTTCTTGGGTCAGTTCAGTTTAGGACACACTGGTTAGACGATGTTAAACAGATTTCTTGTCAGCAGGATTTCTCCAAATCTCTTGTGTGATTTCCAAGAGTAGGACAGTACCGCCCACATTTAGGTGACCACAGGGGGAGCACTGTAGATGTAGGGCCATAGAGGCATGGCCTGAGCAAAGCTACTTGGGCACAGAAGGAATCGGTGAGGCCTGAGAGCCCCTGGGCTGTGCCATGTGGGGTCTGGTCTTCTCTTGCACAGTAAAGGTGAGAGTCACCATTTATCCCTTCTGCCTTCCCTGCAGCCCGGGGACACGGGAGGTGGTAGCAGGATGAGTACAGTCTTCCCATTTCACTGCACCTGGCATTTAAAGTGTGACTTCCAGTAGGTGTGATATTCTCAAAGACCAAAACTGGGACTCTGCCTGACGAATGACACTCTGAAAGAATGTCAAAAATGTGAGGGAACATTCCAGATCTATGTATCACTTGTAGAAGAGAAATAGGCAGAGCCTTGGGGATGACTGGGGAAGTGCAGATGAAACCAGAACCAGGCGTTCCTGACCCTCGGTTTGAGCTCCTCCCCCTGCTCTGGCAGCCCTCCTGCTCATCTCCTACTGACGGTGCAACTCCAACCAATGTTTAAAAATGCAAGAGGAACTGTGTCCTCGCACTGCAGGGGAGGCAGAAAATCCCACCTCCCCATGGTTGCCCAGCCTCTTGATGGCCTTTATGACACTTCCACATTAGTTACCCTGTAAAAGAAACATTAACAAGAAAGCAAGCCAGAGAAACTCCCCAAGGCTGGGAGGGTAAATGGCTGCCCACCACTGGAGGAAACAAATATGCAAATGGTGTTGCCCTCCCTTCTCCTTTGTTCAAGAAGCGGAGAAAAAAAAGAGCATAAAGGGAGCATTTGGGAAACGGGTCACTGGGATTGTGATGAGATGTTGCACTTAGCCATTCAAAACGAGAGACTGGCTAATTAGATCACGTACTTGGTAACTGGGTCTACATTTACAACAACTTTACAGGCTGACCCAAAAAACAGACAAACTAGGGTAATCCAGGGTAATCTGCCCCTGGCGGGGAGAAGGAGGCTCACTGGTAAGTCTGGGTGGATGAGCCAGCAGACAGGGCAGGAGGTCTGGGTAAAGCATAGATACCCCCAAGGCGTTCAGGTGAAGGTTCTCTCCCACAACAACCAGAGGTTAGCCAGTGGTCACACAGAAACCTACATGAAATTTACACACCTCACTGGAAAATAACCTCTGGTTCCCCCTGGGCCCATATGCTTCCCACAATGGGAGGTGGCATGTATTTCCTCTTGGAGTATAAATTCAACACATATTTACCGTGGGTTGTCTCCTTGCTGGGAGGCCCTGTTCCCGGAAGTGGGGACACAGCACTGACAACACAGAGCTCCTGCACTCACAAAGCTCACACTGGTCAAGCACCTCCTCTAGGCCTGGCATCTCACTGAATCCTCACGTATGAATATCCCCTTTCTTGGGGACTTGGAGGCTCAGAGCAGGGAAATAACGTGCCCCAAACACACAGTAAATGAGAGTCAGGACTGGAGCCAGGGGAGCAGGACTCCAAGGTCTTCATTCACAAGCCCTAATTATTCCTGCTTCCCTTAAGAGAAGAAAAGACTGTCTGATTAGAGCTCATTTTAGAGCTCATTTCCCCCAAGTTAGGGATCCCCCAGACCAGCCCTAGGTGTGACAGTTCACTAGGAGGACTTGCAGGACTCAGCCTTTAACTGTACTCATGGTTACAGTTTATTACAGCACAGAAAGCAAACTGAGCAATGGAAAAGGTCCATGGGGTAAAGTTCAGGGGAAGCCAGATGCAAGCTTTCAAAAGTCCTGTCTCTATCTTTTTTTAAGATTTTATTTATTTATTTATTTATGTGAGAGAGAGAAAGAGTGTGCACGAGTAGGGGGAGGGGCAGAGGAAGAGAGAGAAGCAGACTTCCCACTGAGCAGGGAGCCCAACAGAGGACTCCATCCCAGGACCGCAGGACCATGACCTGAGCTGAAGGTAGATGCTTAACTGGCTGAGACCCAGGCACCCCTCAAAAGTCCTCTTTAGTGGAGGCACATAGGAGATACTTAATTCCCCTACCAATGAGTTGTAACAACACATAGGAAATATGTTCATTGGGGAAGCTCATTAGAGACCCACTGCCCACGGTTTTTACTGGGGCTGGTCAGGCAGGTGCCCTCTGTCTAGCACGTGCCACAGTTCCAAGCTCCCAGAAGGAAAGTGGGTGTCCAGCATAAACCACACTGTCTATGCAAACACATTAGGCCCAGTGGGCCTCAGAGGTGGTTTGGGTTCCCTCAGGGGTTGTCTGGAATGTCAGCATTCCTTGGTTCTGCCAGTTTGTAGTTCACTCAGCAATGGGGAGTTTGATGGGCTGGCTTGGGAAGAGAGGTGGTGTCCACAGATGACACTGCAGGCATTGGTCACTCTGGGGTCAACTCCCCAAAATTACCCAGCTGAGGGGGTTGGGGTCAAGTCTAAAAACCTCTCAGCACCCCCAGTCCCTTAGCTTATGATCCAGACTTTCCCTGCAATTGCCACCAAGAGATAAGATAACAGACTTAAAGTGTCCCAGGCTTTGCGGGAAAGGAATTGTGTATTTTGCTTCTTTCAGCTCTATTTATTGATTTTAAAGTCTAACCTATTCATTTGAACCCATGCTAATAATGCCAGAGTCTCTACGACTGTGTAAGCGGTACTCAACAGGATGAACAGTTTTGGCCAATGAGCATTTATTAAGCTCAAAGGAGGAGAGGGAAGATCACAAAGGAATGAGATGTGGGACCCTGACCTCACTCAGGGTTCAGCACCTATTAGAAGGGTAATCGAATGTCATGGAAAGAACAGGGGCTTTGGAAACAGACCTGAGTTCATTACTGCCCAGCTCCATCACTTACGATGTAGTTTTGGGCAAGAAACATAACCTGTATAATCTCAGTTTTCTCATCTGTAAAATGGAGGTGACAGCATCCACATTCCAGGGCTGAGATGATCTAGGTTAAAGGGCCTGGCAGTGTGACCAGCAGTGCCTCCGTCCTGTATTCGAAGAGAACAGTGGCCCCTATTGTCAGTGGCGTTACTGTGAGTCTGAACCCCAGGAGAGTGCTAATTTGTCTGAGCCGTGACGGAATTCAGATGTGACTATGGTTCACCGAAAGGAGACATTTGAATGAGAATCTGAACAACTGGAGATCATTTGCCTGGCTGTATCTGGAAGGGCATTCCAGGAAGAGGGAAAAGCATGAGTCAAAGGTGGAAAACCAAGGCGTACCTACACACAACGGTGAACAGCACAGATCTGGAGAATCTTGACTATCGAGCGAGTTCGGCTTTATGCAGTTGGCACAGAAAGCAAGACCATTAGGAGGGCGTTGAGTCAAGGGAGGACGAGGGGCAGGGAGCCCCATTAGGAAGCCACTGTGAAGGCGGGATGCACGGGCATTCAGCTCCAACAGGGGATTTTTAAAAGGACCCAGTCATGCCTCATTCATTCAACAAATACCGTTCTCAGTCCTAGGACAGGTGGTGTCTAGGGGTCTAAGGCAGACGTGGCCACTAGGAGGTGGCAAAGCTCTTCCCTGCAGAATGTGACACCGCACAGTTTCCAGGTAAGTGACACCTACCTGCAGCCCCAGCGGTAATTTCAAGAAAGCAGTTTCTGGGAATGGAAAAGGCTCCCCCACTGTTTCTGCCCCCCTACAGCACTCCCCAACTCCATCACCCATCCCCACCTCAGGCCTAATGTACAGAAAAGCAACACTGTAAAAATGAAGCAGGGCTTTACCCTCTCACTCAGCAATGCGGGGTCGTGGGAAGACAGGTGCTCCCCCCGCCGAACCCCTGCTCTCTGCAAGGTCGGCACCTGCCTTGGCAGCCCTGGCCCTGCGCTCATGCCCTCACCCCCAGTGGCTGAGTCCCAGGCGATGGCTGTCTTCCCAGTGATTGTCTGAGATGAGTGAGGCAGGACAGGGTAGCGCCGCCAGGCACAGACCCCTGAGCACCAGCCCAGAAGCAGATGCACAGTGCCGACATTTTTAACGAGAAGTAAACAGGAGCTGGGGTCAGACTCAAACTCCCTCTCGTCCTCATCTCTCATCAGCCCGCGGATGTTGTTATGCAAGGTCAGTGACTCAGCCCAAGACAGTGTCTCTGGAATCATTTGTCTTTTTAGGGCCTTCCAAATTGGGTTCTTCTGTCCTTTCCTTGCCATTTACCGCATGCTGATACTCTCTTTTTTCCTCTTGCTTTCTGCCAACTTAATTGTGTCCAGGGCAATTTCTGCATTTGCCTCTCCAGGCTCTTTCCATTCTCTTATACATTTGATTTGAGATTTCATCTCCTTATTTCTGCACAAAGTCCCTTGACGTTGTGTCTTCTCTCCACCCAGTCCTGAATGCCTGCTCACTGCCAAGAAGCCTGCAGAAAGCCCACCTTCCCTGGTCCCCAAACAGGGTTAAGTACTCCCCTTATCTGCCACACTAGTATTCAACAAAACTCCCCTGTTGGCCTTGGTCTGTTCCTCTTTTTAGGCTCTGAGTTTCCGGAGAGCCCACATCTTACTTCTCTTTACAATTCCAGTGCACAACATGGGGAACAGTTCATGGGAGGTGCCAACGATGTTGGCGGAATGGATGGCTAAGTGGAGGGATAAATGAGGGCCCATTTCACTAATTTCAGTTGCCCCTTCTACAGCACCTACCACCACCTTTGAGAAAAAATGTTATTTCAATTCATTACCAACACTGTCTGCCTACTCTAACCAGGGGGACCCATACTTCACCAGTCTAGTGAGGTGTGGGCGGCAGGAGACAACTGACTTCTCCATGTCCCTCAGAACCTGGAAGATAAGGTTGGGGATAGAGTTGTTCCAGGGCAGCTTCCTTGCCGGTGCAAGTGCCCAGGGGTCACCAGGACCCACAGTCTAAGAGACTGGAAAACCCTAATATGGCCCTATCGCCCTCCTCTGCTTGGCCATCTCTCACACCTCCACTTAGACCACCAACCCTTTCGCTTCTACACGCTTCTCATCACAACTGCTGTCAGACTCACGCCTTCCCTCCAGTCCCACCAGTAAATATAACTGCCAGAAGGATTTCCCCAAAGTAGGCAGCGAGAGAAAAATAATACAGGTTGTGAAGTCCCAGCTAAGGAACAGAAAGGCTGGATCTGTCGCTAGATGAACGACGATGTCCCCAGAGTCAGCATAGAAATGCAGAGAGGAAATACAGACGGAGTGCATCAGGACGGGGGGCTGAACACACACACACACACACACACACACACACACACACACACACACACTCCTGAAATGATAGGGAGGAGGTCAAACACGAACCACACAGGGGTGCAAGACTAAGAGCACATACGTCATCACTGGTCCCCTAGTTTATAGTTTTCTTTTTGCTTTTCTAGAATCCCTATACCAGCTTGTACTACTTACAGAAGAGGAAAAGGAAATAAAATATTAATGGGGAAAAAAGGGAACGAAGTGAAAGAACAGGTACTATAGACTCAAACTGGCCCCTCATGCTCGCTGTGCCACAGGGCACTTGGGAAGCTGGGTACCGCTCTGCAGAGCAGGGAGAGGTCGGAGTCCCAGCAGCCTGGCATGAAATGAAGTGTGGTGTTAAATAAATCAGACCACAGCTGTACGATGGGGTATCTGGAACAGATGTACAGTGTTAAGAATTTGTAATGACTTGAGAAAATGCCCATGATTCTATGTGTAATGGGCTGAATTGTGTCCCCCAAAAGATACGTCCAAGTCCTAACCCCCGGTCACTGTGCACGTGACCTTATTTGGAAGTAGGGTCTTTGCAGAGGTCACTGAGTAAAGGACCGGATTTAGGGTGGGCCCTCCGTGCAATGACTGGAGTCTGTGTGAGAGCAGGGACGGGGAGATGTGAGGCACAGAGACGGGTAGGGAAGAAGGGCAGATAAAGATGGACGCAAAGAGCGATGTGTCTACAAGCTAAGCAATGCCAAAGACTGCTGGAAGCCTCCAGAAGCTAGGAGACAGGCATGGAACGAGTGCCCCCTCATAGCCTCTGGAAGGAACCAATCCTGACGACACTGACTTTGGACTTCTGTGCAGGAACACATCTCTGTTATTTTAAGCTACTGAGTTCGTGTCACTTATGGCAGCTCTAGGAAACCAATACGCTACGACGAGTAGAAGCCACTTACAGAGCTGTTACAGTGATGCCGAAGAACTGGACATGGGTGTCGATTACTACCTTTACCGAGAGACAAAAGTTACTAAAAATGCACAAGCAATGTGCCATCCCACCACTGATGATCTGCTAACAGCAAAACCTTGCAACCACGTTATGGTTCTTACTCACCACACACTTAATCTTCAAAATAATCTGGGGAGGTGAGAGCACCGGGGACATATACAAACGAGCGGCTGGAAGGTGGTCAAGAACTTGAGCTGGTGGAGTCTGAACACAAATGTGGGTCCCTTGGTGCTTCTTACCAGCCCCTGTCCGGTGGGCTATTTACTTAGTTGCTACAGACGGGATTGTGTCCCACCCCCACCCCCCGATCCGCACGTTCAAGTCCTAACCCCCAGCACCTCGGAATGTAACGATATTTGGAGACTAAGGTCTTTAAGAGGTGGTTAAGTCAAAATGAAGTCTTTAGCTGTGTTCTAATCCATTCCGACTGGTGTCCTTACAAAAAGAGGAAATTTGGACACACAGGAAAAGAGAGACATTAGGTGTGCACGCATGTGAGGACACAGAGAGAAGACAGCAGTCTCGAAGCCAAGGAGAGGGGCCTCAGGAGAAACCTGACCGTGATCTTGGATGTCTCGTCTCCAGAACTATGAAAATGTCAATCTCTGTGGTGGAGCTTTGTAACCTGGGGTATTGTGTTATGGCAGGCAAGCTAACCAAGGCTAACAGAGGCTGCAACACACAGTCTTTATGCCCATTTCTCCTTTTCCAGTGGCATCCTCTCTGGACTCAAACAGGAAGCAGCAAAAGGCATCATTCCCAGCTACCAGAATGTTCTACCCCAGGAGGTTATTTCTGGGCTAACAATAACAGCCAAGACTTCTGGCAAATCCACCTTCCGCAGAAGGTCCGCCAAACCCAGCGGGAAGGTGAAGTGGTTAAAGCCACATTCGTTAGACGTTCCAGCCTCTGGTGGTTTCTCATTTAGAGCCACAGACCACCAGTGGGGTAGGGTGGGGGCCCCCAGGCGTGGTTTTCTTTCAGGTGAGTTGGGGGAAAGTGCTCCTGGCTGGCTCAGTTGGTAGAGCACGCAATTCTTGATTATCTCAGGGTCATCAGTTCAAGCCCCACATTGGGCACAGAGCCCACTTAAAAAACCAAAAAAACCCCACAAAAACCTCCAAAACAAAACAAAAATAAACTTGCAATTTCTCTCTCAGGCCAGGGGATGCTTTGTCACTTTTAGACAGGAGGAGCAAGGCTGCAAGAGGCAGGGCATGGTGGCTGGGGCACAGACTCTGGAAGAGAGCGGGGTTTGGATACCGGTTTCCATCACTCCTGTGCTTCGAAGCAAACTGCTTCCCCAAGTTGAGACTCAGTTTCCTGATCTGGAATCCTACCCACCTCACTGCTGGGTATGAATGTGCAATGTCAAGCACTTGGCCCAGTGCCCACCCCACGGGAGGTGCTTAAGAAATAATTTTTATGGGGCGCCTGGGTGGCACAGCGGTTGGGCGTCTGCCTTCGGCTCAGGGCGTGATCCCGGAGTTGTGGGATCGAGCCCCACGTCAGGCTCCTCCGCTGTGGGCCTGCTTCCTCCTCTCCCACTCCCCCTGCTTGTGTTCCCTCTCTCGCTGGCTGTCTCTCTCTCTCTGTCAAATAAATAAATAAAATCTTTAAAAAAAAAAAAAAAAAGAAATACTTCTTATGTGTACTGATGGAAAGGTTGCACAAATTCGGCTCCTTTTTCACCGGTATTCAAATCCCACTGGGGTAGTTTGGCCTTCTCCCCCCTGCTGTTACAGGAGCCTGGAGACCGGGTTTTTGTGACTGCACCACGTGTTCAAAAGACTTTGAATTTCCATTCCCGGCCTTTAAAAATCAAGAGCTTCTACAGAAAAAGTCCAGCCTCTGAGTCCTTTTGCTAAGCTGGAAGAGGCGACGACACACAGAGCGAGTGGCCTCCTCCACGGCAGTGCCGGGCTGGAACGGAGCCGGGGCTTGCCTTTCAGGGAGAGTGTGCCCTCCCATGGACCTGGGTCCCCCCTGGCTGGCCACACCACTGTTCACCTGCTCAGCCTCCTGGAGACACCTGCACCTGTGACTCACGTGTAGAGAGAAGGGGGCAGGAACCAGAGAGCGAGGTCCACGTTCGCCGCCATCAAGTAAACGGGTCCCCATCAGCTTTGACGAAAGCTTGTGTAGCCAGCACTCGGAGTTAATGATGAGCCACATTTAAAGGAGGCAGGTGAACAAGCTGTACTATTAAGATTTCCACCTCAAGACTTCAGCAGTAGCTATTAAACTGAACATGATTACAATTACAGACAGCGGACTTCCAGAGCTACGCAGACAGATGGATTTTCTTGCGTCCAGCTCTCTTGCAGCTCGCTTAACAAATCCAGCAGGGACGTCTGAATGCGGTCTAGACTGCAGTCCGCCCTCTCGTCTGAGGACAAACGCAGAGAGAGGCTCAGGGTGTTCCTGAGCTCAGAGCCGCTCTGACAGAAGGCCATGGGGGCTGCCGACTGTGGGTGCGCTCTGCTCAGCACCCCCCACCCCCCAAACACTGTGGGCTGGCTTCTCCAGAGCGAAGAAAAGAGGAAGGCTGGGAGCAAGCGAGATTTATTTTTCTCAGAAAATGGAACAAATTAGCTCCTGCACATCCCATCTGAGATTCAAGGGAAGGTCCCAATCGTATGGCTTAAAAAAAAAAATCACTGATGCTGCAATTTCACAGAGCAAATCAATACTGCAGCTTCGATGAGAATGTACTGCCTTCAGAAATGCAGATGAAGCTATGCTTTGAGTCTCAGCCTGCCTTCTGCCCAGTTTCGCCCAGTTCTGCCGAGGTCCCTTGACCCTGAGGGCTCCAGCTGCCTACCTTTTCAGGTAACAGGAGGAGCTCAGTGCAGACCATACCTGTCTCCACCGGCTGGGGATACCGGCTCAGGCCCGTGTTGCCATAGAAACCACTATCTGAACACCCTGCCCTTTGTCTATATCCATTAGCCGACATCCCCTCCTCCACCGTCCCGCTCCCTTTATTGACCGACTCTCTACCCCCCCACCCTCCCAAACTCCCCTTTCCCTTGAACTCTGGCCACGGCATATACAGCAGCCCAGAAAGCATGTCTAACTACATCTATCGGATCTGTTCTGGAGCACGTGACTGCTGGGGGAGAGAGAACCCCTGGACCTCAGTACCACTGTCTCCGTTTTCCTGAAGGGAAGCATCCGCTCTCCCACATCCTCCCCAAGCCTTCCAAGACGCACATAAAAACCAATCCCCGCTTTCCCTTTACTTTTATCTTGGCTGTGTGCTCTGGGGAGTTTTTACAAAACAAACGAACATGGACGTCAAGGTATGGAGAGCATAAATCATTGCAAATCCTCCCAGGCCTCCAAAGCTACAAACACCACTTAGCTAAGGACCAAAGAAAAGCCCGATAGGTGATGATTCTTATTAAATAAACACTACCCTACCTTCGCCTTGCAGCCTAGTTGAGAGACCATTTTCACGTCTATTCACACCATCAGATCAGATCCTCATGACAGCCCAGCTCGAGAGGCGGGGCTGGTAACACGCATATCTCCTGTTGGGGTGGAGACTTTAAAAAATACATACAAAGGCTCTGGGTTTTATATTGTTCTTGAGGGTTGTGTTTTGGTTTTGTTCCCTTTTGTTTTTATTTTGGCCTTTCCTCTCGGTCTTTTCAGGGAGACCGGATATTTGCAATGGCAGATGATGGCTCGAGGTGTAATGTGCAGCTCATTTACGTATGTTTGGGGAAGCTTCTGTCTTGGATGGCAAATGCAATGGATTTAGCACGCCAGGGCGGCACACTCATCCTCTGCCCTTCCCTCCAGATCAGTCCCTGCTGTTTTTCCTTTCAAATACGTGATCTGATCGTACTAGCTCTTTCCATAGGAAAGAACTCTCCTTATTTAAATACAAAAATTTTTTAAAAAAGAAAAAAATATACAGAAAAAAATTAAAAAATAAAGATGTGCGTGTATTTATTCAACAACACCCAGATTTAAAATGAGTTAGCATTTGTCACTTTCCGTTTATTTAAAAAATATCCAAAGGTCTCCTTTTACAGCCTTTTTCAATTGTTTTGTCTGCCCATCCCCCATCCCACTGACTCCAGGTCATCAATTTCTTGAGTCTGTTTTGCAACTTCAAAGTCCATTTTTAAATACTTTCATATACACATTTAAACCTCTAGTCAATAGCACTGGTTTGCCTGTGTTTTTTTAAAGTGCACACGAGTTGTATTATCACCACATTATCGATCAACACCTTGCTATTTTTTTTTAAACATTTTATTTATTTGACAGAGAGAGAGACAGCCAGCAAGAGAGGGAACACAAGCAGGAGGAGTGGGAGAGGAAGAAGTAGGCTCCCAGCAGAGGAGCCTGATGGGGGCTCAATCCCAGATCACTGGGATCACGCCCTGAGCCGAAGGCAGACGCTCAATGACTGAGCCACCCAGGCGCCCCAACACCTTGCTATTTTTAAAACTCAAGAGCTGCAAGGTATTCCACCACAGATCTGTCGAATCCTCTACTGATGGACATTTAGATTACTTGAAACTTTTTCATCATGAGAAACAGCCATGACAAGAAAATCCTTAATCCCAACCTTTCAGAAACACGGCAAGATTGACTCCAGGGTGACAAGGGACCCTCGCTGTTCGGATCTGCCTTGCCCCTGTCCACTGCAATGCATGAACATCTTCTCCTAGGCTTATGGTTCCTTGAATTTCCTCTTCTGCGAACTGCCTTTGTTAAGCACAAGTAACCACATTTGCAGGTAAGAGACACAGCTTTCCAAGGCAAAACAAATCACTCCCCTTCTCTCGCCCATCATGACTGACTCTTCTTTTCACGGCCGCCAGAGGGAATATTTACTTTTCCCTGGCATGGCGCTTAGCTCACTGAGAGATCTGTCACTTTCCAGGGCATTTCCAAGGACATCAGGCTGACCCCACTCCGGACAGCCTTCAGGGCTACAGCACCAATAACCACCCAGCGCCCAACTCTACAATTAGAGAGCACGCTGTCGCTCTCGCGGGCTACCTGCAGCCAAGGCTCTGGAAGAGAGGTTCTCACCTGTTCCTTCTGCACTACTTCTTCCTATATCCGTTCACAAAGGGCATGCCCAGCCTCCCTCCACTCTCATCTCCTCGAGACAACGTAAACACTGGTCACAGAGAATCTCCTAACCCCCTTCCCACTGCCCTCCCTGAACTGGTGAGGTTGTAGTTTAGTGGAAAGGGCACAGGCTTCCGTTCATCAGCTGTGTGACTACCAGTAAGTGACCTACCATCTCTGAGCCTCAGACACCTTCCCAGTGAAAATGGTGGTGGTTGTAAGAAACGGGAGAAAATACGCAAGAAGTGATTGGAAAATATCAAGCACTCACTTCATGGTAACCAAGGGCAAGCCATGAGGCCCTTGTAAAAAATATCAATGTTATCACACAAGGAGCGGCTCTGTGGAGATACGGAGAAGTTAAGACGTGGACCAGATCCTGGGTGGGGACACAGAATGAAGACACGCACAGGCTAAAGTTGGGATCATCTAGTACTCACTGGTGAATTCTGCGGGCTGGAAATGAAGTCTTTGTGGAGAAGGTGAAAGGCTAAGCTGGGTCTGGCGCCCCCAGGGACACTTGGCAACGTCTTCGAGACATTGTTGGTTGTCATGACTTGAGCATGGGGGTGCTGCTGGCATCTCATAGTGGAGGCTGGGAATGCTGCCAGACATCCTACAGGGCACAGGACAGCTGTCCACAATGAAGAATGAGCCACCCCAAGTGCTAGTAGTCTGGAGATCGGGGAACCCTGTGTTAGGGCACAGGACAGAGAAGGGCATTCTAGGGCAGGGAGAAGATGTGAGTGTAGCATTTTCCTGAGATTCTAAGGACATTTATTTGGCTCCAGCCAAGGCCACAAGGTGGGGGATGATTGGCGGGAGAGAAGGGGACAGGCAGGGTGTGCAAAAGGTAAAAATGGTCATGATTTCTTGTAAAAGTAATGACCTGAGGTCAGAGGGCAGCTGTCTGGACTCCCTCCTGCCTCACAAGGCTGTACTCTCCAGACAGGCTGGACTCACCGACTTAGGGAAGGCTCAGTGGAAAACACCACCCAGACCACGGGTTCCAAACTTCCCACCATCACTGACTCGTCTTTATTGCCCAGCCCCCGCCCCACCCCGACCACAAGGACCGCAGGTCCTGACAGCTGCCATCTCCTTTTCAAGGGAAAATGTAAGGGGCAGTCTGGCTGCAACAGCTGGCAGCACAATGCAATGACCAAGTCCTAATTCATCTGATTCCCACTTTTTATTAACCATGAGCCAATGTAACCGCCCATCCAAGCCTCTGATCAGCGTGAGACGACAGGCGTTGCTAGGAGGCTGACAAGAGTCCAGCCAAAAGCAAAACAAGCAAAGCAAAACAAAACAAAACAAAAACAATCAGGTGTCTCTAATTCAGACTAAAAATGCCAGGTGGACTGCCCCCACCGATATGTCTATGGAACCCATTTTGGGAACCCATAATATGGTCTGATCCCTTCACTGTACAGAAGACGAACCTCAGGCTGAGAAAAACCATCAATGAAAACTAGTCCTGCCTCATGCGTCAGGCACTGCACTAGGCACGTGTGACCCATCACCTCACCCATCCTTCCAGGCTCCCAAGGAAGGGGGTCCTACGATCATCCTCATTCACTTGCTTTTCAGAAAGATCAAGAAAGCGAAGAGCCAGGACTGGAACCCAGGTCTCTGTGGCTCCAGAGTCCCAGCCTCTTGTCCCCAGGGCGATGGTCGGTCCTCTTGCAGGGGGCGGCCAGCTTGGGTCACTGCCAGCCTTCAGTCAAGTACTCAGGCTCATGCCGCTCAAACACAACAGAGGAAAGGGTGAGGGGGCAGCCCCCCAAGTTACTTACGCCCAGTAAATTCCACCCTCCAGACCCAGTCTGGCTTGTTTTTCCCTTTAGTGTGAACACTTTGATGTTATTTAACCTTAAAAAATAACGAGCCCAGCTGAGCCAGAGACGTCTGTGAATATAGACAAAACAGTTTACTCATCACTGGAGCAGATAAATATGTAAATGGTTCTTCTGCTCCCCTTGCCTTCATCTGGGCAGCAGGGAAGAGCAGCGTTAACAGCATTTTTCAAGAAGTGGTCTAGGATTAGGGGGTGGAATTATTATTTATCCATTCAAAATATGAGTCTTGCTAATTAGGTCATAATGGTACTCATTCATCATGTGAATTTGAAGCATATATTGTATTGATCTGCAATGTCTATGGGCACAAGGTACTTATTAATCCCAGCTTAGCTCTGCCGAACTGCTCTCATAAACCTTAAGCCCTCTCGGAAACCAATTTAAGTGATCCGGGCTGACTGCAGATGACGAACTTACCGTGATTACAGTCCTCCACTGGCGCTGCTAGAACCGGGTGCTTGGCCTTCAGTATCTCCCCCACCCCCAACTGGAGAGGATCTGCTCGGTCCGGCAAGAGAAATTATGGGTAAAATGAATTCACACGGTTATGTCATTAGAAGCTGGGTGGATAAACATCGAACTTGTAGGTATGTGAACCGAGTCCTGTATTTTAAAACACGTTCAGGTAGCTAAAGGATGTAAGTGCCTGGCCGTGGTGGCAGGAGGATGTCCATTCATCTGCACAAACAGCCCGAGAGGGGCCCTATCCCAGAGCCCTGCTCCCTGGCGAAACACCAGTGACAAATGAGGCTCAGTACGGCTTCATTATGCTCCATGGACTCTTCCTAACGTTTCTGCTGAAGGCTGGCTCTGCCTTTATCAGCTGTAGGGCTCTGGGTAACTTAGCTTGCCCCTCGGTCCACCAGTGAGGGCATCTGTGAAACGGGATAACGAAGCCTATCTACGCGGTGGGGTTGTTGTGAAGTCTACGCAAGAGTGTGAGCCAATCACCTGGTGTAGAGTAGGTGCTCGGGGTGTCATGCCTCAGTTTACCCTGAAAGTGGTCAGCTCGCGTGCTGCAGCTCACACCCACGCAGGCAAACTGCCACGAGCACAGGACTCACTGTGCATGGGCTCGTGGGCACGCGTGATGAGCGGGGTTATCCTAAAGGGACGACGTGAGAAAGTCTTTGGGAGTCGGACTTTTGGCAGTGTCAATCCACGAGATGTAACAAAAAGGAAGAATTCTGTGATCGGGTACTTTTGGGAAATGCCGGCATCTACCCCTGCACCCCCCACCCCACTTAGGGATTCCTAATGCACCCAAGTATATCCAAAGCTCGAAACAGTTCCAGGACAGAGAAGATGCTTTAATTTGGTTTTCTTTAGCCATACTTCTTAAATCACAGAACTTTTCTCGGGGGGTGGGTGGGAGAGAGCATAGAAGTTAGCACGTTAGACACTCAGGTGAACGAAAAGACTCAGAATGGAAAAGAGGACAGGAAGGTCGCAATTGTCAGCACTGGAGCCCCCACCCCCACCCCAGGGCCTAAAGGCCAGAGGTGGCAACTGTCCCAGACAGTCCCAGATTCCACCTGAGAAAGGGCAAACATTGGCAACGTATCTTCCACGAGTCATATGGCTCAGAACTGGAAGGGTACAGGCACAACGTGCCCCAGACATTTCCCTGGACCTCTGGCTTTGACCGGAGTGAGCTGGTTCCAGGACAAGCCAAGGCTAAACCTTGTGTTCACATGATTTCTACCGCCAAGCGGAGATGCCGCATCTCGGGGCGGGGTCAAAAGAAGGCACAGCCTCAGGTAACTGAATCGTCCACCGCGCATCACTCTTACTCTGCTCCATCTACAACACGGAGGGAGACAGAGAGGGACCAGGCGAGGAGAGAGGGGAGGGGACCCACTCTGCTCCATCTCCAACACGGAGGAAGACAGAGAGGGACCAGGCGAGGAGAGAGGGGAGGGGACCCGAGTAATTCGTGTCTCCCCTCCACTTAACATCCACATGATGTCGGGCAGCCGGCTGCCCTCCGGGGGACCCAGAAGGCCCAGGTCCCCACCCCCACCTTGCCCACTCCGAGTTCTCCTTCCTGCCAGGGCCCGATGACAGATTTTCCGGGCAGACGGGAGGGTCCAACTGTAACCGCATGAGCCTCGCAGAGAAGGCAAGGGTGATCCCATTTCTCCACAAGGCGCAGCAGCAGACGGCCCATGTTGCCACTCCCCCTGCGATTCTGACCATTCAACTGAAAGCTGGGCGTGCACTTGAACATCTAGACCGCGGCCTCCTCCCCGATTTGAGAAGGGGGCCCCACACGGGTTCGGAACAAACACATCTCATCTCCCACGCTGCCATTAAGATAATACGTAAAATTCCCTCTCACGGCTCCACACCTTTGGATTAAGAAATCGCTTCCTTGAGACATGCCAGTACGACAGACCCCTTGGGTGAGGATGTGAGATGGGGCAGCCTACCAGCTGACGGGAAAACGGGAGTAGGAGAACCCAGTTTTTACAGGAACCTAAGAAACTGCTCATTAATACTGTTAGTTCACCTGCGACACACGCTGCATAGTAAGGAGACTAGCAATGACACTTCACAACTTAAACGGCAGTAATGAGAGCTGTATAATGCGTTTCGATTTATTAGCCCCGGCGCGAAGGAAATTTCTCGGGACCTCCCTCCTCAGTTTCCGTAAGACACTGATAGTATAATTTTGCATTGTAGGAGGCAATGTGCGGATGAACACAATTTGTTCCCCAGTATCTGGTCACCCACCCAAATGTCTGAGGTCCTTCTGGACCATTCCTGTTATACTTGGTCCACAAGGATCCAGACTGATGTGCATGCATGTGTGTACGTGTATATGTATGCATGTATGTGTATGGAAATCGGGAAGAGGAGAGAGCTGATAAAGCCAACTTTCTCAGCTTTCGGTTCTCCCAACTAGAACAGACATTAAGAACTCATGTCCCCCCAGAGCTGGACCATTCTGTCCTCCAACGTAGAAAATGGACTCAGCCCTCTGGGGGGATAGGGGACATTATGTCCCAGTAGGTGAGACCACAAGTACATGGGTGGAGAGCTAAGGTAAGTTTCACCTTCCAGATCAAAAGTAAACAAAGGTAACATTTTTTTTTACGTTTTATCAGTGAAGTATAGTTGACATACAATGTTATATTAGTTTCAGGTGTACAATACAGTGAGTCAGCAAGTCTATGTATCATTCCACGTTCATCGAGGTAAGTGTATCTATCACCATACGGTATTACAATATTACTGACTATATTTCCTATGCTGTACTTCCATCTCTGTGACTTATTTATTTTACAACTGCAAGTCTGTACTTCTTAATCCCCTTTATTATGGCTTTTTGTCTCTCAAATAACTCTTATTCTGATTTCCCTCAGGTTTCCCTCAGGGAAGTTTGTTCCTCTTAATCGCCCTCACCAACCCCCACCCTCTGGCAACTACCCATTTGTTCTCTGTATTTATGAGTCTTTTTCTATTTTTTGTTTGTTCATTTGCTTTGGTTTTTTGGTTCCACACAGAAGTGAAATCATAGGATATTTGTCTTTCTCTGACTGACTTAATCCACGCTGTTCCAAACAGCAAGATCTTATTCTTTTTTACGGCTGAGTAATATTCCATTGTCTTTATATCAGCTCTTTATCCGTTCATCTACTGACTGAACCTGGGCTGCGTCCATAGCTTGGCTGTTGTAAATTGTGCTGCTATAAACATAGGGGTGCATGTCTCTTTTCAAATTAATGTGTTCATTTTCTTTGGATAAATACCCAGGGGGGAGTTACTGAATCATATTGTATTTCTGTCTTTAACTTTTTGAGGAACCCCCCCTCCACTATTTTCCACAGTGGCTGCACCAATTTACATTCCCACCAATCGTGCACAAGGGGTCCCTTTCTCCACATTCTTGCCAACTTGCTATTTCTTGTCTTTTTGATACTAGCCATTTTGCCGGGGGTGAGGTGGTGTCTCATTGGGGTTTTGATTTGCATTTCCCTGATGATGAGTGAAGTTAAGCATCTTTTCCTGGGTCTGTTGGCCCTCTGGATGTCTTCTCTGGAAAAATTTCTAGTCAGGTCCTCTGCCTGTTTTTTAATTGGAGTGGGGTTTTTTGGTGTTAACAATGGCAAGATTTAATGAGCATATATGTGTCAGAGACTGGACAGGTGCTATCATAATCATCCCGTCATGTAGCCTTTCAAAAACAACAACAACACACTCTAAAACTCATTTTATTGTGCCCCCAAATGGAGGAACTGAAGCACGGGAGGGGAAATCACTTGTCCACGGTCACGTGGTAGGTAAATGACAGAGCCAAGGACAGGACTCAGACCTGCTGACTCCAAAATGGTACCCGGTCCTCCACATACAGCCGCTCACGGCTTTCTACTTAGGAACTCCTTCAAACAAGCCCCTGACCCCAAACAAGCTTAAATGGCTTTTTCGCATAACAAGAGCTGTCTGGGCCCTTTCTGGGCATGGAGTTGTGAGGGGCTCCAGACCGCAAGGGACACGTGGATAGGAGAGACCACAGCCACACAGCCATCACCACCAGCTGAAGAGCAGAGGACAACAATGGAAACGCATCATTTCCTGGAACCCTCACGAAAGCCCCAGTGTCGCCAAGCCCTTAGAAATGTCTCTACCACAACACACAGACTGTAACTCTGTGACCTGTGCCACGTTACTTAACCATTCTGGGCCTCGGTGTCCTCATGTATAAAATGGGCAACTAACAACACTCCTTTTGGGTTGTCCTGAGGATTAAGTAATTTAAAATACAAAGCATTTAGGAGAATGTTGGGGACACAGAATTATAGAGGTGTAGCTACACTGCATTCCTCCTCTTGTGACAACTATTAGAATAACCACACACCGTCAAAGCATGTGCGTACGTGCGTATCGCACACGCACACACACATTTTCTTTTTTTCTCGTCTCTCACACAAAAACTGGTGACTGGGTCACATTTTCCAATGAGTGAGTAGACTTGGCAAAGGGGCCCCTCACTGCAGCCTTCCTTATTGTCTGTCTTCAGCTCTCCTCTATAAACAGGTTCACAAAATTGATGCTTAATGGCCTAATATCAGGTTCATATTAATCTCACCCTGTCTGAGCTTCAAAGGGACAAACTGTTCTGACTATTAACAAAACGGATTTCAGCAGCAAGTTTCCAAGAGATCAGAGCTGGAGAAAAATACTGGCGGATCTAAAAAGACAAACATCTTTCCTCGGTGCTCTTTTAAAGCCATTTGGATTTAGAGAGCCACCACGGGAAGCCTGAGAAATCCAACAGCCTCCTCCTGGACAGCACAAGGCCCCACAGACACTAGATGGCGCTAGAACATGCTCGAAAGAAAGATGCCCCACACCTTGGCCTTCCTGGGCCTCACCCTTCCCACCCCACTCCTCAGATAGGGTCAGGCAGGCAAGATGTGGCACAGACTGTGCAAATTGGAATACACGACCCAAACGTGGATAACCAGTCCAATGTCAGTAGTAGTCGAGGACGGTCAAGGAAGAAATATATGCTCATTTTTATCTCCCTGCACAAAATAAACCTAGGCTTTCTTTTCTGGATTTCAAAAGGCAAATCATCAGAACAAGGAGAATATATTTAGCACTACTTAACTGTACAGTTAAAAAATGGTTACGACCACAAATTATATGTTCTGTATACCTTACCACAATTAAAAAGAACTGCAAGGGAAAAGGGCAAATCATCCCCAATAATAGGGATGGCATTTTCATTCACTAAATAAGCACAAAAATGCAGTCAGGTCCCCTCTCTTGCTTTTGCAGAACGCCCTCCAGTCGCAACGCAACTAAAAAGTAGGGATTTCACAAACTGGCTGGCTCCGCGGCCCTGGAGGACACTGCCAGGCAGCTCACATCTCCGTCCGCTATGCAGCCCTCACCCGATGTAAATACCGACTCTCCCATGTTTGAGAAGGGTCTGATGCAGGTTGTCCTCATCCAGAGCAAGGTTCAGAGCCCCAGACAAGCTCTCCAATGCGGCTGCCGCTGCTCCCAGGCTTCCTATTTGCAATTCACTGGTGTCAAAAGGCAAGAGACCCTGGGGCACCTGAGTGGCTCAGTTAAGCGTCTGCCTTCAGCTCCGGTCATGATCTCGGGGTCCTGGGATCAGGCCCCGCGTCGGGCTCTGTGCTCGGCGGGGAGCCTTCTTCTCCCTCTCCTCCCAGCTCATGCGTGCCCTCTCTCCCTCTCTCAAGTAAAAATAAAATAATAAAATATTAAAAAAAAAAAAAAAAGGCAAGAGACCCACACTGAAACCCGGATCACCTGTGACGGCGGGGCAAGCGCAGCCCGAAGACCAGAGGGTCTCAGACAGCCTCCTAAGCACCTCACGCTCAAGTGGGAAGAGCGGCTCCTCTGGCTCCTGCCATCCCTGAGCTGAGACCTGCAAGGCTCAGTGTGGAGCCCAGAGCCAGTCGGGAGCGTGCATCCTGCGAGGGGCCACCAGCAGGGCAGGGGGACGACCCTGGGGCCCCGAGAGTGGGAAGTAGGGCATGGGCACTGGACTTGGACTCAGCTCTGGCACCTTCTAGAAAAGTGAACCTGGGTGAATCTCTACACACTGGCTGCCACCACCATGAAGTGCGGATGACGACAACGATCTTCACCAGAGGATCACAGGGCTCACTCTGTGCAAAGGACCCAGCAGAGTGGCTGGCACGGAGCAGGCACTCGGCCTGGGGCTGAGACCTTGAGAATGACAGGACGGCAGGAGGGACTCGGACAGGAAAGCTGGGATGCATCACAGTCTGGGCTCAAGGGTGTCCCTGGCCTACAGGACCAAACTGGCGCCCGCAGGTCACAGCCCTGCAAGGCACTTTGGCGTCACCCGGGCAAGGTGGCACTGCTCCAGACCTGCCTTCCAGACTGCCCTTCAAACCCGCTCCTGATCCGGGACCAAGGCCAAGATCTTAATACTGTTTCTAAGACCCCACCCCACCCCACCCTGGTTGACCTTGCAAGACAGGCGTCTCCACACCCCCCTCTTCATGGGTGGGCCACGTTCTCTTCACTTTACGTCCTCACACTTGCTGTGCTCTTTCTTCGCCTCAAACTCCTACTCACCCTTCCGAGCCCTCAGCTTAATGTCCTTTCCTCAGAAGTCCAGCTTGTCCACCATGCTGTGCACAGTTTCTTCCACAAATTATCATGTTTGAAATGGCTTGTTCAGTGCCTTTCTTCCCACAATGTAGTGAACTGTGAGCGTAAAATCTCGGCTGATAAAAGTTAGCCATTACTGTTATTATCCACTCAAGAAATATTTCCTGAATATCTCCTGTGTTCCAGGTAGAGCTCTGGGGGCTGGGGATACAACAATCAACAACAACACCACACACACACACACACACACACACACACACACATGAATTTATTAGAAAAGTATAAAGAGGCTGTTCTTATTCTGTTGGGAAGTACGCTGAGAACTAATGCCATAACTCTTCTAAATTAACATTCTCCCTTCTCACGACGACCAGGCATTCATATCTGGGAAGGCCCACTAAATCCTCAGGCTGGAGGTGGGGGCCCTCCCCCTCGCCATCGTTCCCTCCCAAACATCAACGCTAGAACTGGGGTCTGTTACTTCTACCTTGCTAACTTATCTTGGGTCTGCCCACGTGCCTCCATCCACGGGGCGGATCACCACCAGCCCTTTTGTGGATTATACAGGTGGCCTGTCAGCCAGGTCTCTGTGCACCGATCTTGGCCTCTGCCCTTGCTCCCAACCTGCAAACAGAGCGGTTTTTCTACGAGCAAATCCGACTACCTCTGCCCTTTGGATTCTCCTTGCTCTTGGGATGAAGTCCAATGTCTGTGGCCCACGGGCTTCTACGGCCTTTTACTAGAGCCCTCTGGCATCTCTATCCGAGGGCCCCGAAGGAGCATCCGTGCACGTGACAGCTGAGTCATCTTTATTTGTCGAAGCACCCAGCACAGAGTTAGGCAGACTGAGTCACGGTAAATGTGTGAGATGCCCCGACGCTCCCCACCTAAGAGGAGGCAGAGGAGCCCCTCTTACTGGGCCCCAGGCTACGGAGCGGGGACTTGCACAGGTGCTGATGAACTGTTTGCCTGGACACTGCACTCCAAACAGGAAGTTAATTATTTATCCTCCAATTCCCATCATACCTTTACTAGCAAGCCACACAATGGCTTTAGGTTTCTGAAAACCCTCTGCCATCGACAGGTAGCATTCGAGGTATGAGCCTCCCACCGCCTGATTCATCACATCAGTGGGTGTGGGCGGCTCCTGCCTCTCTGGACATATATCCACCAGGAGGTGGCTTGGTCTTTGCTCTGGGGACACAGACTGAGAAATTCCCGACATATCCCTTTGGAAGAGCATTCGAGCACCTCAACGAGAGGAACTCTGACCCCCAGGAGGAATGCCAGGGAAGGCAAAGGCCAGTGTGTCTCTTGGATGCGTGCAGGAGAACACAACATTAAGACAAGGTGATGGAAGATAGTGTGATTCAGAGCATGAGCTTTGGGGCTGGGGTCCAATTCTTACAAGCTGTGTGATGTTGGGCAGGTTACCTAAGCTCTGGGAGCCCCTGCACCCTGACCTATAATGTGCAGATAATGACAGAATCAACGGTAGAGAGTAGATGTGAGGAGCTTGGATCAAGAATGGAGCATGGTGGCTCAGACGCGGTCAGAACTCTACCATGTACCCTGATTCCCTGTGGTTAACTTTACTCCTGCTGCTACTTCCAAGATGGACAAAAATGCACGAAATGTAGTCAAAGCCTAAGTGTCACACTAAGAGTAAACCAGCAGCAGACATCTTACTGAGTAATTGCTATGTGCCAGCCCTGGCCTAAGAGTTTCGCAAACATTACTTAATTTCATTCTCAGCATGACCTTAGGGACCAATACTATTTTATACCATTTTAGAGATGGGAGAACTGAGGCACAGAGAAATTAAGGAACCAGCCCAGGGTTAAACAGTGCCTATTACATGCATTTAAAAGCAGAACCGCAAAAACCCCTCCTCCAGTATGATTTTATTTTCTGATTTTGCCTTTCACAATACACTATTCGTAAGAGATGTTCTTTCAAACCCCTGTTCAACCAATCCCCACCTCCCGTGCAAACCTGCAGTCTTATTATATTACTATTTCCTTAGCACAAATAAATAATAAAACAAAGATAGTCTTTAAAAGCTGCATATTTAGCTTCTAAGAGTCATTTTTCCAGGCTTCTATATATTCAGCTCACAAGATCAAGTGTTCAGGGGCATGGGTATTATTTATTTTTGAATGTACATCTTTCTTTCGAAACATGAAAGTAATGCACTCCCTGTGGAAAAAATGGAAAACGTCTAAAACCAGACATAAAAGTCCCCAGTGATCCACCACCAGAGATGACCGCCCGCCCATTTCGTGACTCTTCCTCCAGGCTGATCCTGCACAATTTTGTTTACAGAACCCAGCTCACAAGATCCATCACTCTGCAGTGGGCTTCACGCCGGGTGGCGACGCAAATTACTTAGCCATTCAAGACACCCACTGGTCTTACAACACAGGTCCTTTGTAGATTATAATTCCACAGAGTTCTTTCTTCCTTTCAACAGAAATTAAAAAGGAAATTAAAATCACAGACATGCCACAGAACAGCAGGGGCACTAGAGTCCCCAGGGAATGAAAACCCAAGGGCAACTCAGACCACCCAGCACCCTGTTATTGGATCTGTTAATGAGCTTCCACTGGAAAACCCAAACAAGGCCGACAGCCCCAGGAGATGACCTGGCACCAGACCCCTCTGCCTTGAAGCCTCAGCCCACAGCCAGCTGGCTTCCTCTGGGGGGCCAGCCTCCTCTTCCTGACCACTGGGAGAACCAGGCTCCCCCCATTTCCCTGAAGCTGGGAGTAGGGGAAATGAGGCTGGTAGGGTGTCCGGGATAACTTACTCTAGAAGAAAGAAATCCTGCTCTCAGCAGGTGGGAGCATCAAAGGGTGATGCCATGCCCATGAGAAGCTGGTGGAGGTGGGTGGAAAGAGCGGGCAGCAGAGGCCAGCACAAGGGAGGACAAGAAACGAATGGACTGCAGGGAAAAGTTCTTTTTTTTTCTTAAGATTTATTTATTTTAGAAAGAGCAAGTGTGTGAGAGAGCAGGGTGAGGGGCAGAAGGAGAGGGAGAACCCTGAAGCCGACTCCCCACTGAGCGAGAAGTCCAGTGGGGGAGGAGGGGTTGATCCCAGGACCCTGAGATCCTGACCTGAGCCAAAACCAGGAGTCAGCCGCTTAACTGACTGAGACACCCAGGTGCCCCCAGGGGAGAGTTCTAAAGCTTCCGGCAGGAACCTGCTAAAGCCTCAGAGGTCAAAGGCAAGGACAAGAATGGAAAATGGGACTGGAACGTCCACAGTGGACTCTGTGAGAGACAGGGGAGCAGAGGCACGGCATACGGACGGATTAGCATGCACGGTTGAACTGGTGCCAAAGCAGCTCCAAACGGACTTCCGCTGCCCCTGGCTGGGCCCCAGTGCAAGTCTGCAGCTTCTTCCATCAGATGCCTTCCAAGGGGACTGAATGGCCTCACAGACTGGATCAGTGGGGTTGTCAGAGGGGATGGAACAGGACCACAGAGCCCACCTGCCTCACGTTCCTCTTACCCATGGGGTGGGTAGGAAAGTATTCTTTTCCACCAACAAAATCACCTGCTCAACTCCACCAAAAAATATATATAGAACTTATATGTGCTGCTAATAATAATATGAATAATGGTGATGACATTAGCAGTTCACATTTCCTGAGTTCCTTAGAGCATATCAGGCACTGTACCATAAGCATTTTTACGGCTTAGTTAACTCACTCTCCATAATAACCCTATTATTATCCCCATTTGCAGGTGGAAAAACAGAGAACAGAAAGATACAGTCATGGGCCTAAGGTCACACAGTGTGCAGTAGGTGGCAGGGCCAGGATCTGAACCCAGAGAACTGTTTCCAGAGCCCATGCTCTGAAGACCCTCCTGCCTGTACTGCAGAGTCTGGGCACACAGAACTGAATAATGAAGTACAAGCTCGGCTTGCAGAGAGACTGTGGAAGGAAGACCTACAGTCACCAATACACAAAGCTAAGAACCGCCCTGAAGAAACAAACAGGAAGCTGTGATCAAGAGTACGAAGGCCAAGGGGCGGACAGCCTGCTGAGACACAGTGGCAGGGACGCCGCGCTCCTTGTAGGGGCAGGGTTCTCGGCACAGGTGGTAGCACCCACAAAGGCCCGTAGACAGGAGAGTGCCTGCCATGCCTAAGACACAGAAAAGTGACCCGTGTGGCTTGGGCCAGCGGACAGGAGAAGATGTGCCTGGAGACCGCCTGGGAGCTGGAACATTCGAGGCGTTGTAATCTTGGTAAAGAGTTCGGATTTCACCCCAATTACGGTGAAAGAACTCTCAAAACACCGCCTTGCAGAGCCTGATCGGGAGGGCCCTGGTTACGTAACTTGCCAGGTGCCCCCACGCCGTGGACTGCTCCAGGTCACCAGACCCCTCTGGGCACTGCTATCCTCATCTGCGAAACAGGAATAATAGTAAGACCCATCTTACAGGCTTGTATCAGAAGAGTCCATTATATATGCAAAAAACATCTAGACTAGCGCTGGGCACATAAGAGCTTATCTGTGTTTTCCTTGGGGGACTTTGCCTCTCAAAGTCCAAGTCTCTGCCATGCATCCAACACATTTCCTACGTTATTACGGGAGGCGGTGGTCAGGGCAGAGCCAAGAAAGAGAAGAAACAAAGCAAAATTAACTTGCGATCAATACTGCTTGTAGCCATGACCGTGACAGGCAGCAGATAAACACACACACAGAACCGAAGACCAGCTTCCTTGGCCAGCTGTTGCCATCAGCTGCTTTGGACAATTATGCAGGCAGACGCATAACCTTTATAGAATTCAGCATTCCCTGACATTTTATAGGCGGCTCTTCTTTTTATCCCTCCCCCCTTTATTTAGTCTGCTTTCGACTGTGAGGGTCCAGCTGCCGGCTTCACTCGGATGCGCTGACTTACAGTAATTTTGAGTTAAGCTTTATTTAACAGTCTGTGTAAATAATGAGTCAGAGGCAGACTCAGTAAACGGCAGCGCGGGCTGGAGTCAGAGCTCGGCTCTTAAGGCGTCTGGGTGGTAGGCTCCGAGGGTCAAGGTGGGGAGGGAGGTACTCTGCCACCGCCCAGGCAGGCATCCTGGAAATCAAGACGTCTGCAGGGTCAAGGGCTGCCATTTGTGGCCAGAACTTAACCCCTCATCCCAATGCCACTTCCAAACTTCGGTGTGAAATACAAGGCTGTTCCCTGTTCCTCCCCCTTTCTCACACCCACGCCCTTGGCCACGTAACCCTGCAGTTTGGCTCTCCTGAGGCAGAGTGTGTTTCCCGCCCCACGGAGCCTGGGCTTGGCTGTGTGATTTCCTCTGGCCACAATGGTGCCACAGCGTGTGCCACGGGCAGAGCCTTTCAAACCTGCTGGTGCAGCTGGGCATGGGCCTTTGCACCTCTAACACCGCCAGGAGAGACACATGCCCTGGGTGGCCCATGTCTCCCCGAAGAAAGAAAACAGGTGCAGCTAAGGGAACCCAGTTGTAGGAAGGAGGCGGGCCTGGCCCACCTCCACTGAACCTTCCCAAACTGCGGACCGGGTAGAACTCTCCAGTTGCGCGTATCGCACCACGTGTTGAAAGAGTCACTGACGGTTACTCATTTGACAAGGTCGGCTGGAGTCCTTAACGGTGGGAGCGGGGAGTGCGCAGAGAAATAAAGTAGCAAGCGGGAATGATCGTCCCCTTGCGTATCTCCTTCGCTGGGGGCGCGTCTTACTCCTCTCGCTCAGGGTTCTGGCACCCAGGACAGTGTCTCTATGATCAGCGCCAGCGGTCACGCAGCAACAAGGAGTCCTAGCAGCCACTAGCTCCCGAGCGCTCTCTCTGTGCCCAGCCCTACACTGAGCCCTTCACAACATTATTTCATCGGAGCGTCACAATATATGAGGAGATGGGTCTGGTCCTCATTTTTCAAAGGAGAAAACGGAGTCTTGGAGAGGCGACTTTATCAGCGTTAACCCTCAACCCCACAGAGCAAGCCCGTTCTCTCCCACACGCTGAGCCTCCATTTTCTCGGCCACAGTTCTATCTTGAACAGCATCTCCAAGCGGCTCGTCCAGATCCCCTCACTTGCTCCCTTGCGGTTTTCTGTTTGTTCACCTGGTCACCCAAACCAAAGGGCAAGATCCTAGGGAGCAGAGACTATGTCTTTAGACTGTAGTCGTGAAAGGGCACCTTGGTGGCTCAGCTGGTTGGGCGACTGCCTTCAGCTCAGGTCATGATCCCGGAATCCAGGGTCAAGTCTCGCACGGGGCTCCCTGCTCAGCAGGGAGTCTGCTCCTCCCTCTGACCCCCCCCTTCTCATACTTTCTCTCATTCTCTGTCTCTCAAGTAAATAAATAAAATCTTAAGACTGTAGTAGTGAAGAGCTTCAGCTCTGAGGTCCCAAGAGTGTGGGTTCAAATCCAGGCTCTGCCATTTACTGGATGACTGGATAGCCAGGGTTCTCTAGAGGAACAGAACCAACAGAAGACCAGATAGACAGATGGACGGATGGACAGACAGACAGACATAGATAATTATACTATGAAGCATTGGCTCAGGTGATTCTGGAGGCTGAGACATCCCATGATCTGCCCTCTGCAGGCTGGAGGCTCAGAGAAGCTGGTGGTATAGTTCCCATCCAAACCCAGATGTCTGAGAACCAGGGAGCCAAGGGTAAAAGTCGCTGTCTGAGTTCAAAAGCCCAAGGACTGGGAGCACCAATGTCACCAAGTATGAGGGCAGAAGACGGATGTCTCGTCTCAACTGGAGACTGACTCTGCCCCTCCTCTGCCTTTCTGTCTCCAATGAATGGGATGAGCCCCACCTGCACTGGGGAGGGCCCTCTGCTTTACTCGCTCGACTGACCCAAACGCTAACCTCTTCCAGTAACAAGCCCCACAGACACACCCAGAAACATCCCACAATTCTCTGGTCATCCCTAGCCCAGAAGAAGGGACACATAAATTCAACCACCACGATGAGCTTATGCAAGTCCCACAATCTCCCTAACCTCATTTTCCTTCCCTGTAAAACGGGAATCCTAACAACAGGAGGAACTTCTTCAACAGATTCCAGTAAGGCATAAAATGCTCGTGCCTGGGGCCCTGGCACGCAGCGGGAGTTTACGAAGACTAGTGATCGCTGCTCTCTCTTCAGGGGTTCGCAGAGGCAGGCGCTGCCTTCTCCAGGAAGCCAGTCGGTCTCTGGCTTTGCTGCGCTCTCATACTGGTGTGGCCTCAGCTCTGCAGGCCAGAGGCAATTTTTCGGCTTATGTCCTGGGTGAGAAGCACAGGAGCTCCGCATTCCTAGCCCGACTCACCTCGGACAACCCATCACACTTCGCTGGTTCGCAAGAGCCTACCCTCCCTGCTGGAACACTGCGGAGAGATCCCGCTTCTCCTGAATTCCACAATAGGCAATTTTTCCCCAGAACGACAATCATGGGATCCCCGTGCCACACCCTCTCCTCAGATCTGCGGTGAGGCCTTGCTGGTCGGCCGTGCAGCCCCGGAGCAGAGCCTCCCAGGCCCATACCCTGTCCACGAGGCCGTCGGGAAGCCCGGGTGTATGTGGCCATTCGATGGCATGTCCATACTTTTCCTACTCACGCTGTGCCACGGGCTGCAACGTCTGCACTCCAGCCTCGCCCCTGCGCTGCACCACCCGTCACTCCTCCCCCTCTCCTCCCAGAGTGAGGCGATGATCCCTCTCCCTCGCGGCACCTCTGGCTTCGGCAGCTCACTCACTTAGGCCAGCTCTATGGACCTCACGCCTCTAATTTGCTCCCATAAATCAATCCTCTCTTCCCTTGGCCACCGCTCTTCCGTCTGGATTGTTCCTCTAGTCGTCTATTCACTTCCTCCCATTGTGTATCCAGCAAATGGTTACTGAGTGCCAACGATGTGCTGGGCAGCGGGCACAGGACAGTGAATGCGAGAGGCACCTTGGCCTCGCTGCTGAAGGAGTCAAAGAGCGCACTGGTGTCTGGAGCTGGGCTGGTGGATTCAAATCTGACCTCTCACCTATCAGCTGACTGACCCAGAGCAAATGAACTAACCTCTCTGGGCCGCATTCTCCCCATTGATAAAATGTAGGTCATAGTTATGGCCTCATGGGGTTCTCACGGTTTAAATGGATGACACACACAGAGCGTTCAGAGAAGTGCCCGGCACACACTAAACATGCACGGGACAGACCCCACTACCCACAACTATGGCGACAACTCTCATGACCTATGGAGTAAAAAATATTACTATTCTGGCGAAGGCGACTACACTGCCTTTATGAAGGCAAAGAATGTGGTATTATGAAGTCATCTGATGAGCAAGGATCTGACCACTTAAAAAAAAATGTTTGCTATATCATCACACAGCTTTGTCTTCTTTCTGAATATAAATCCCTAGAAGGCAAGGGCTGTCACATGCTACCTGTGAATTTGTCCCCAGACTAGAAATATAGCTGAGGGAGTCTAGGTAGTGTATTTATTAAAAGCAAAGCAGACAAGGGTACAGAGACAATTTCAATGGAGAAAGAACAGTCTTTGCAACAAAAGGGGGTGGGACAACTGGATATCCACAAGCAAAAGAATGAAGCCGGACCCCTCCCTCACACCACACATAAAAACGGACTCAAAATGCATCAGAGACCTAAATGTAAGAGCCAGGACTATAAAACTCTTAGGAAAAAAAGTAGGAATAAATCTTTGGCACCTTGGATTTAGACAGTGACGTATGAGATCTGATACCAAAAGCATAAACAAAAGAAAAAACACATGAATCGGACTTTACCAAAATTAAAAACTTCTGTGCAAAAAAAGACACCATTACGGCAGTGGAAAAGACAACCCATGGAATGGGAGAAAATATTTTCAAATTGTAGAACTGATAAAGAACTCATCAACCCTGTGGCCGGGCATATTTGCAGGGAAATAAGAGGATGGCTGAGAACAAACTCTGGGGACCCTGACACTGCAAAGTGTAAACAACGTACTTTTAATGAAAAATGATAAGGAACAAGGATGGAAGCAAAAAAAAAAAAAAAAAAAAAAAAAGACAAGAGCAGAACCAAGCTTAGTTGAGGATCCAGCAAATTAGTATAATTCCCTCTAGTTTTTGTTTCACGTTTCAGTTCATATTCCAGCTTTAAATATAGCCTGTGTTAAATATGACGTGAAGCCATACTTTCACACCCTCTGTGCGAATTTTGCAATTCTAATAGAAAACACGCCATAAATTAGTCTGAGGTGACTTGTCTTTTCCAAATGTCTCGGAGTGTGATCGTCTAGAATGGATGATCAGTGACTCCAGAGACTTTTTTTTCCCCTCCCTTTTCTTCCAGATTCTCCCTCACCACTTTTGCTCTAAAAGATCACTCTTGCGACCAAAAGGCAAATCTCTGTTCTTGCTCTTGAATAATCAAAGAAATGTCCTCCAGACGAATCAAGATTTACACACGGCTGTTCACCCGGTGCCAGTCCGCAGAAATGGAGAGAACCACATAACGTAAGGGCCTTTCGTACTCAGTGATGCACTCCAGGTACCTAAGGTTTGGTCACATTTGCTGAGTGAACCAAGGCTGATGTGAGATTACTTCCGTTGTTTACCAGTAAGACAGCTTCTCCAAGGACGCAGCCGGAGAATCGTTATTATGGAGACGCTCTGGACAACAGAGGCCCCTCCACGAGCATCTCTGACTTGCCGGGAGCAGGTCTGCTCCACCCCCACCTATAGCTGAACATTCACCCTCTGGAATATTCCATGGCTATTTCCACTTTTGTCAGGCCAGGAAGCAAGACGCCGGATGGAACGAAGCCTGTGGGCTGGCTCCTCGCAGGGAGGCAAGAAGGAAAAAAAAACTTGTGAGCTGGCAGAGGCCGAGCACCCTGGAGAGGTCATGTGATTCTTCTACATTTTGTGTTCCTCCAGAGAGGGAAAGGCTCGGGCCCGCGGCTACGCGGTGGTTGGTGATACAGGGGAGCTGCTGACCCACGGGGAATGGAAACCACACTTAGGAACACCGGCTCTAAGTGCCTGGCAGCCTTCTCTCACGTTTCTGTCCAGCCATCCTGGAGGCAGGACTTGTCCCCTTGGTGTTGAAGAGGCTCAGAGTGGTTAAGTCACTCGCCCAAAGCCACAGAGCTACTAGCTGGCAGAGCTGGTGCCTGACCCTATGGCAAGTCTGACCCCTTCCGTGTTGTACCACGAATACGTCTGATAGAGTCGCCAAGGGCGGTGACAGAGAGGTCTCGCTCCTAAAATTCACACCCAAAGCCTGATGGATTGTTTTCTTTTTTTTTCTTTTCTTTCTTTTTTCACTTTCTCCCATCTAATGTTCTCTGTCTTCTCTGTGCCTAGTGCAGGGCTGGCCAGGGAACATAAAGGTCCCCCAGGCTTCTGTGCATCAGGGATTAGGACTCAGCTTCTGGGAGAAGCACCTGACACACCTCCAGGGATCACACCTGAAGTGTGATCCCACTCGGGGGATGTGAGTGCAGGGTGACCAGGAATAGCTTCGTGTGACTGAAACCTGACATGGCAGTCGGGGGCCACAGGCTTTCTGGCCTACGTGTGCAACACCGTGTTCGAGAGCACACTCAGGAACACAAAGACCACGTGAAAGCTCTCTTAGGAACTGAGGGGTCCGGGGAAGGGTGTGGGCCAAACAGCGGCTCAAATCAATGGCTCGGGGGTTCCAATGAGCTATTGCTGCATAACAAATGATCCCCAACCTTAATGACTTTTATTATCTCTCACAATTTCTGTGGGTCGGGAATTCAGGAAAGGAGCAGGAGTTCTGGCTTGGGGTCTCACGTACGGTGGCTGCCCAAACACGGCTCTCTCTCCAAGGGCCTCCTCCATGGTCTCTCTGTGTACTTGGGCTTCCTTACAATATGGCAGCCTAAGGGCAGGTAGACTGTTTACATGGCAGCTGACGCTTTCAAGAGGGACTCTCCCGGAGAGCAAGAGGAAAGCTGCATTCCCTTTTCTTTCCTAGCTGTGGAAGTCACAGAGCATCACTTCTATGACACTCTCTTAGGCAAAATAGTCACAAATGCTGGCCCAGTGTCCAGGGGAAAGGACAGGGGCTCCAGTTCTTGATGAGAGGAATGGCAAAGAATTTGTGGACATACTTTAAAATGGCCACACTGTGGCTGGGAGAAAGAAAGAGAGAAGTAACTAGCCGTGGATAGCACGGAGATGTGTGTGCGGTGGGGAGGGAGGCACCGCGTGGTCACTTCCCCATATACACAGCATATTTCCAGAAGGGAAGCAGGCAGGCACTGGCAGACCAAAACAGTTGGAAAAATGAATAAATAAAACGTTCCGAGCCACAAGGGAGAGGCTGCCTAACAAATCAGCTAGTGAGGACAAAGCATCTGACCTTGGAGATTTCCTTAGATGCAAAGTGAGCCAGATCTGAGGGCCACTGGCTTCCGCGAGAAAAGCAAATGACAAGTCAGGTTCTTGTCAACTGAAGAATAACTACCGCCTTGATCAAACTCCAGGATCAAGGTAAAAGCTTGGCTCTCAAAGGGCCACACGACAGGTTTACAATAAATGAGCTCATGAAAGAAGAAACAAACATGTCAAGTGCCTCTCCAATTAGGCGTCTGGGACGGAGAGGAGCTGCCCCGGAATACTCAGGCTCGTTTGGTCGAGAGGCCCAGGAAGCAAAGCGCACGCTGAGCGTCCTCTCTCAGGCTGCGTGACTAATGCCACTCAGACGAATCTGGGGTCTCGTGGTGGCCAGGGCAAAAAAAACCCGACAGGGCAGGCTACTGGCATAAAGCAGCCTCGAACTCCTGGCTCAGTTGACAAGCGTCTGTGGCAGACACAGGCTCATCATTCCCCAGCAAGCACCCATTCTCTCCTCTTCTGCCTCTCAGGACATCTACTCCTGAATTTTAGCTGGACAGATGAGCACCCCCAATGATAACGAACACAGGGCCCAGCCTCTTGTGCAGCTTGGTGCGGGCAGCTGACGGCACGGAGGTCACTGGATTATGAATAAAGATGAAATGGCCCGTCCTGGTTTTCTCCTTCTTTCCTTCTTTCCGATGTCTGGGAATTCGTGGCCGTTGGAGCAGCTTCAGGAGTGCTGAGGAGGGGAGAGTGCCTGCTGGCCCAGACTGCTCCCGTCTGGGGTGTAATATGTGGGAGATTTCATCTTCGTTAAGGCATGGAGTCCCTGACTATCGCAAGTCTTCCAAACTAAGAACCTCACGTTGGAAAAATCAGGGAAGAAAAACACTTGATGCAGATCCTAAAGGTCCCAAAGGATTTGTGTGTTTCCCTCTTTTCTCTGCCTCTCCCATCTTCCCATTCCCTCCTGCTTGTGTGAGTACGAAACGTATGCCTTCCATGACTCAGGGAATGGCTGACACTGACTGTCACCTGTGGTCCACGCGAGTCAGCTCATGTGGAAGGGAAGGTTTACTCTGGGGGACAGAGGCCTTGGGCCTCATGGAAGCCAGGGCAGAGAACTGGGGGGCCATCCAGATTAAGCCAATACTAAGAGAAGGAGATATCCTTCTCTTTCTGGGGGGCTGCCACCTGTGGCCTCTAATGTCCTCCAGGCAGACATGTACCCCCTACTCTGAATTCTGCCCTTCCCAGCTGTGGCTTCCATGTGGCCGTGCCCTGTCCTTCCATGTTTGCTCAGCCTCTTAAGGCTGACTCAGCCCTGAGCGTGTGAGTTTGAGGGAGACATTCCGATTTGCTGCTGGCCAGCCCATGAACCGACTGGCCTTGAATCATGTGTCCATGCCTCATTGGGTCCACAGTGGCTTAGGTGGTTAGGAACAGCCTTGGAGCATGGAGGGCTGGTCCTTCCAAAGGTCGTGAGTGGAGTACAGAGTCGGGAAGGAGCTGAGGTCAGGGCAGCTAATACAACGTATCTAATATATGTTGGTATCCAAAATACAGAGCACATTAATTCATACTCTCCAAGGCAAGGGTTAAAGCAACGTTCTTAAAGTTGGTAGTGTTGATCAAAGGGGTGGCTGTGCACTCCTGACCTTTCTCTCAACTGAAAGTTAGTACTAGAGAACAGACCTGCTCCTAGGAATTCTCTTGACTTCTCACAACACCTAGCAGAGTGCTTGCTGCCAAAGACCTTCAATAAAAGCTGACTACCGATGCAAATTTGAGCAGCTCACGTGATTACAGAAGGGACAAGATCTCAAGGAAGAGAATTCACAGAAGGAGAACATGGCTGTGTCATTTTGTGGCATTCTAGAATCACAGATTCACCAGACTGCTGAGTTTTCAGACAGCAGCAAGGAGGAAATGAGAACGAGGTCCTCCAGGAGGATCTGGGAGAATGGGACAAGATATTTGCAACATCAGGGCACATTTCCACTTTTCACAGGCCAGAGTTCTCAGATAGCCAGACTGAGACCAAAAAAGAAAGATAATCACAGGACTGTATAACCCAAGAAGGACACTCAAGCTATTAGTCAGGGGTAGGGGATGGCGAGTATCCAGCCCGTTGGTCATCGACCCTCCCAAAGAATGCTCATCCTGGGGAATGCACAGAATCTATATTCCACAGTCTCATTTAGACTAGTTTCCCCATTAGACTAGTTTCTCGATTAGACTTCTGCTTGGTGGGATTGCATAGCCCAAGAAGAGCCACAAAGAATCAGAATTCTCATTGTATGCAATGATAATCGGCCCCTCCTATGAATCCCCTTACCAGGGTTGAGCATCTCATTTCCCCTGATTTTCTTCCTCTGGCTTCACCTTCCAAGGGAAGCATGCAGGGAGTGGGTCTCCATGGGCCAGCTCCAACCCACCCTGACAGCTTTCTGCCCCGCCATGCACCCCCATCCCCCACACATACATACGCACACTTTGCTCCCGCCCTACCCTCTGGCTGGATGCCCAGCCTCCCGCTTGTTTCTGGGTCCATTTTTATTTATCCTTAAAGACTAGGCAGAGACTTCTCTTCTCTGAAGTCCTGCCACACTCCCCTAGGGAAACTGTCATTTCTCACTGTCCCAGTCATGCTACTCGGTCCTCTCCTACAGCATTTATCACACTTTCCGATAATTACCTGCAGTGCATTCTGTTTCTCCCTTGCAGACTGGGAGCAATTTTAATCTGATCTAGCTGTGTGTTTCTTCCAGAACCTGGGTGGGGCCGGGCAACAGGAGGCACTCTGCCAATGGTTTGTGGGCATGAGTATCAGGAAGAGTTAGGAAAGTAGTAAGATGCTGGGGGAAGGGGGGACAGGGAACTGAGGGCCACAAGCTGTCCACGGACGGGACAGATAAATGTCACCTGCATAATCAAGCAGCGGCTCCGAAAACTCGAAAGCAGACTTGCAGAGAGGCAGTAAGCCCTACACGGGGTCCACTGCCTCAGGTGTCCAGGCTGGACGTCCCACGTGCCAAGGAGAGGGAGGGACAGGTGGACAGACGGAGGCGGAAGCCAGGAGAGCCAAGAGAAGGGAGACGTGCGTGAGCAATGGGGGAGAGCCGAAAGAAACAGCTCTGAAGATGACCACGGGGGCTGCGAGATAAGGAAGCAATTACGATCTCGAGAGGATCATTCCGACTTGCTTCTCGATGAGGGGCAGTTCAGACAGCCTCAAGCTCCTGCTGCAGTGGTTCGAGGAAAGGCAGCTTCCGTGATGCAACCACTCAATTATGAAGAAGAAAACCGCACCGGTACCGGGAGGCAGCAATCAATGTCTCCCACCCTCCTTCAGTTTCTTCCAACAAAGTCAGCATTTCTGCCTTTCCTCACCCAGCTGGGCTCTCGAACTCTCAAATTAAAAGTGGAAAAAAGGCCCCCGCAATCCTGCCATTAATAATACCTCCAGCAGCTGTATTCTAAGCAAAGCCAAATGAGTTCTGTGGTGCCGGTTCCTTCCCAGGGCCTCTCTAATGTAACTCTTGGCATCACTTAGCCACAAATTCTGTAGTCGATACGGACTACCCCTCAAATCTGAAGTTGCGACATTTTGGGTTGGATCTCCTAAACCCAGACTACTATTTTTTTTTTTTAGGTATAGAAAGGTCTTTTCCATTCATACTTGAAAAATTATAATAAAAACTAGTATTCTCCCATCTCATGCCCTCCATGATTTCTCCAGAAACGCTCTTTGGCTGCTTAGTCACTTGGTTTTATCTTGCTGCATGCCCTCGGCTCTCCGGCATTCTTCCAGGTGTTTATTTGAGAGGGTAGGCTAGGACGCAATCACCGACCCTAATTCTCCCTTCCTGGGGCTAGACATCTATTCACTGGAAGCCTGGGCTCCGGCTCTCCACCGAGGCAATCGCTGGCGCATTTAGGTTGGCTGGGGCACTGGGACCGGCCGGGGAGAGATGGCTACAAGTGCAACGGTCCTCAGGTCCCTGGAAGCAGAGGGGTGGATGATCTCGGTCACACACCCGGAGCGGTGCTGACTCAGGCCCCAGCTCCAGCACCGCTGTGGAGACAGGGTTAATGAGGCCTGCCCCCCAAGCCCAGGAAACGAGCATCTCTAAATATAAGCTGGGAGACGTCCGCTTCACCAAGCGCAGCTCTGCCACCCTGAAGACAGGGAGAGCAGCACCTCTCCCCCCGCCCCCTCCAGAGGATTCATTCTCGACTACCATCCCCTCCACACGCCACAGGCTTTCACTCCTCTCTCAGCCCTGGTGCTCCGGTCACTTCCCAGCACTTCCCGTCCCCTTGTTTGCATTTCCACCGCGACACTCGGCGCACAGCTGGGCCCTGCCCGAGTGCGGCTTCTTGGGGGCTGGAGGAGTTTGCTAGGGCTGCTGTGAACCCAGCACCACATACCAGCTGGCTTCAACGACAGAAATTTACTGTCTCACCGTTCTGGAGGCTGGATGTTGGCGGGCTTGGCTCCTTCTCAGGGCCCGAGGAAGACTGTGCTATGCCTCTCCCGTAACCGTGGCTGGCTTGCTGGCAGTCTTCGGAGCTCTTTGGCTCATAGACGTGTTACCCCTTCGTGTTCACATGGCGTGTGTGTCTGTGTCCAAATGTGTCCTTTTTATAAGGGCATCAGTCAGACTGGATTAGAGGCCCACCTGACTCCAGTAGGACCTCATCTTAACTAGTCACATCTGCAATGACCCTATTTCCAAATAAGGTCACATCCTGAGGCACTGGGGTTTAGGACTTCAATGTATGAATTTTGGAGGAGAACACAATTCAAGAGAGGCCAAGACCATTACTGTTTCCTCTGCATACAGCTCAAGGCCTGGCACGTGGAGCCACCCCATTACCTGCCCACTGACAAAACACCAGTAAGGATTGCTTGTTGGCTCTCTCTCTGTCCCTCCCTCCTTCAATCTCTCTCTCTCTCCCCCCGCCCCCCCCCCCCACACGCTTCTACAGAAGAAACAGGACAAAGCTGTCACTGTTAGCTTCTGGGGAGGTGCCAAACCTCACGACCAGCTTTCCAAATCCTCCTTGAGCGTTATCACCAGGATACAGCAGGCAAGATAAAGAAACTGCAACCCAATTGCCAAAATACTCAATTAACTATCTTGGCATTGGTGGCTTTTTTAGAAATGCTTAACTCTCCAGCATTTCTCATGGAGTGGGAAGGGGGACAGGCATCATTAGTCTTTCCTACTGAAAGGAAAACCTGAGTACAAAAAGAGGGAATACAGGCCAGCCTTCTTCTGCAGCCTCCCCCCATGAGCTCACAGGACCAAGGGCTGGGTGTGCACGGACCACCTGGGAGTTCCTGGTTCCCAGGCGAGTGATAACCAGATGGCAGTGTCACAAGGTGACGTGAAGAATGTTCATTTGTTCCCATCCTGGCTTCACACCATGTACTCGCTACACGGACAGCAGAACCAGGAACCTGTGTGCTCCTCGAGCTCTTCATCTAGAAATGGGGATCGTTTTCTGGGAGAGGACATTCTCTCACAGGAATTTTGTGGGACTGGCTAGGAACATACAGGTACACTGCTCAGACTGGTACCTGCCATTTACTTGGTGCACGGAGGGCTGGCTACCCACATATATATGTATCTGCTCTATGCCTCATGTCCTTTCCCAGGCCCGACCCTCTCACCGTCACCTGAGCCTTCAGAAGCTCTCTGTGTTAACAGCAATCAGAATTGGGACCCACTTAAGAGGTATTCGTTTTATTAGGTACTTATTACTGTATAATAAATTACTCCAGAATGTATAGGCTTAAAAAACCAAACCTGTATTACCTGCCAGTTTCCGTGGGTCCAAATCCCAGGAGTGGCTTAGCTCTGGCTCCAGACCTCTTACGACGTTATGATCAAGGTACGTATCAGGGACACAGACAGCTCAAGGCTGGGCCAGGGGAGGAGGCTTTGCCAAGCTCCTTCAGGCAGCGCCTGACAGGTCTCAGGTCCTCGCTGGCTTTTGATCAGAGCCCTACCTGGTTCCTCGCCTCGGGAGCCTCTCCACGAGGCAGCTCGCAATATGGCAGCCGACTTCTATCTGCATACGCAGGAGAGAGTAAGCAAAACAGACGCCGAAGTCTTTTCTAATCTAATCTTGCAAGTAGCAATCAAAGGAGCTGTTACTTTCTTTCCTAAAACTGAGTCGCCATCTCTACACCCATGCTCACAGCAGCCAAAAGGTGGAAGCACTTAAATGTCCACCAGCGGGTGGAAGGATAAAGAAAATGTGGTATAGACGTACGATGGAGTATCCTTCAGCCTCAGTTAAAAGGGAAGGAGAATCCTGACACACGCTACAGCATGCATGAACCTCGAGGACATTCCGCTAAGCGAGCGAAGCCAGTCACAAAATGACAAATACTGTTCGATTCCACTTATATGCGTTACCTAGAGCAGTCAAATTCATAGAAACAGAAAGTTGAATGGTGGTCGTCAGGGCTTGGAGCGGAGAACAGGGAGCTGTTTAATGGGGACAGAGTTTCAGTTTTGCAAGATTAAAAAGTTCTGGAGATGGGTTGCACAGCAGTGTGACTATACCTAACACCACTGAACTACACACTTAAAAATGGGTAAGGTGGTCAATTAACATCAGGTGTATTTTGCCACAATTGAAAAAAAAAAACAACATGCAAGTCACAAGGTCTAGAGCACATTCAAAGGATGGGACTCTACCAGGATGTGAACCCCAGGGGGTAAGGATCCTTGCAGGATGCCTACCGCATTCAGTCATTTATCCAAGGTTGAAAAGAATCGATCTGTTCAGTTAGGATTGAATCCAACATATTGGAGGCTACCTGAGTGCTGGCCACACCCTCCATCTGCCCAGCAGTACCTGCTGGCTCTCACATGTGTTCCTAAGAAACGGAAAAGCCACATGCAAGCCTGCTTTTGGAGTTACCTGGTAAACAGGTGTTTCCAATCAATGAACCCCCAATTAAAAATCCATTCCACCACAGTGTTCTTTGGTCTCTATGACATCCCGGATGGAATAGAAAAGTATGGTAATGGTTGCACTCTCACGGTCCACTCCCACTTCCAAGCCCTGACAGTCTATTGTTAGTTTTAAAGGCCACGGATAAAGAAGGGAACTATATCGGGATGAGCAAGAAGGGGAGGAGAGGCGCACATAGCTGGTATCTCTAAAGTGGAGACATTGCCTTTTCATACTCTCATCCAGCCGGAAGAAAAGTATTTCAAGCACCCTATTTCCTGTCTTTGGGCCAGTTCTCTCCACTCCATCCAAATAAACATTATAAAATGTCATTTTCTTTTCCCACATCAAGTGAAAGCAAAGACGCATTTTTCAAGGGCTGGGAGACCAGCAGAAGCAGATCGGATATTGTCTGATTAAAGGAGCTCGTGGGCAAAAGGTGCTCGGCGCAGTGTCTGCTGCATGGTAAGACTCGATCACTGTTCGCCGTTATGAGGACGACAACAGGCCAAACCCTGCGCTGGATAAGACCACGTTCTGTCTAGTCAAGATGCCTCTGAAATTCTTCAGGAAGATACTGCATGAAGCTCAGTCTCTCAAGGCCCAGTACGAGTCAGGTTTGCCCCCAGCACCAGTACACTGGTATTCCTTTGTTCAAGCACCAAAATTAGGAGCCAGTCTGCATTTAGAAGCTACACGACAGGGGCGCCTGGGTAGCGCAGTCGTTAAAGCGTCTGCCTTCAGCTCAGGGCGTGATCCCGGCGTTCCGGGATCAAGTCCCACATCGGGCTCCTCCGCTGGGAGCCTGCTTCTTCCTCTCCCACTCCCCCTGCTTGTGTTCCCTCTCTCGCTGGCTGTCTCTATCTCTGTCAAATAAATAAAATCTTTAAAAAAAAAAAAAAAAAAAAAGAAGCTACACGACAGAGAAAAGCATACCCTCTGGTACTAGAATCATACCCCGAGCAGGAGGATGCTCACGTCGTAGGAGGAATGCGGCACGGCAGACTGGCCAAGGGGCCAGCAGGTCCGGATCCTCATGTCATTCTCACTGCAGGGCACATCCCCCTTGAGGGAATGCCAGAATCATCTACTCTATTTAAACGACAGCAAAATACTGATTATTTTAATAGATTGTGTATACTTGAACTTGCATAACTTAAACACATACACACTATTATACCACATAAGGTACAAATGAAACACAGCTTCCTGGGGCTCCTGGGTGGCTCAGTCGGTTAAGCGCCTGACTCCTGATTTCAGCTCAGGTCATGATCTCAGAGCTGTGAGATCGAGCCCTGCATCAGGCTCCACGCTGAGCGTGGAGTCGGCTTGAGAGTTTCTCTCCCCTTCCCTTTGCCCCTCCCCCCTGCTCACGCTCCCATGCTCACACACACACTCTCTCTCTCTCTCTCTCAAAAAATAAATAAATAGGGGCGCCTGGGTGGCACAGCGGTTAAGCGTCTGCCTTCGGCTCAGGGCGTGATCCCGGCGTTGTGGGATTGAGCCCCACATCAGGCTCCTCCGCTATGAGCCTGCTTCTTCCTCTCCCACTCCCCCTGCTTGTGTTCCCTCTCTCGCTGGCTGTCTCTATCTCTGTCAAATAAATAAATAAAATCTTTAAAAAAATAAAAAATAAAAAAAAAAATAAATAACCACAGCTTCCTAACCTAACACCCTACAGAGAAATCTTTTCTAGTATACAGCACTTACTGAATGGACTCTGTGCAGGGCCCCGTGCTACTAGGTAGGATCTGTGGAATTCGAGGGGGGAAAAAGGCACACTTCCTGTTCTCTGGCAGCTAGCAACAGTGCCTTTCCACAATGGTCACCCTTGCTCAGAGGCTGTCATACTAAATGGCACCTGACAGCTGTCACCCATGCCCTGAGGGGACTAGTTTTCGGAGAGCTTACTTTCTACAGGGGTGTCATTTGGGTACAGAAGGCACAAAGCTGAGATTCTAAGTGAAGCTGCTCCAAGTTACGTATTTGCCAAGAGCTGGGCTTCGTGTGCATGTGTCCACCACTGACCTACCCAACACCTCATGTTTATAATACAAGAGTATGATGCAGAGGAAGAGAAAGAGCTGGACTTAGAAATACAAACTTCAACCAGCCATCGGAGAGATGGTTCTTAAGGGCGAGGAAAAATCTGCTTCGGCAAAATGCAGGGACAAGCACGTGGAGGGTAGGGGGATGCTGCCAAAACCATCAGGACAAATTCCCTACCCTCCACGTTTTAGACGTAGGGGTTGGTGAGTCTAGGATGCAGGAACACATAACAAACTCTAAGAAACAGTACTTACAGCAAATGTTCCTCCATCCCTCCTATCTATGCTAATACCTCCTTGACTTTGGGACGGCTCCTCCCCTACTTGATATCCATCACTGCCGATGGCAGATGCCAGAGGAGCTATACTGGCATATGTTTTGGTTTATAAAAATCTGACTCTGCGCGAAGGCTAGACACACCTTATTGTTCGATGAGCAGTTTAAAAACTACCAGGCAAGGGGTGCCCGCGTGGCTCAGTTGGTTGAGGGTCTGACTCTTGGTTTCGGCTCAGGTCACGACCTCAGGGTCGTAAGATCAAGCCCTGCATTAGGCTCTGTGCTGAGCCTGGAGCCTGCTTGGGATTCTCTCTCTCCTTCTCTCTCCGCCCCTCCCCACTTGTGCACTGTCTCTCTCTCTCTCCCTCTCTTAAAATAAAAGGGGGGGCACACCTGGGTGGCTCAGTCAGTTAAGCATCCGACTCTTGATTTCAGCTCAGGTCATGATCTCAGGGTTGTGAGATCAGGCCCTGCATCTGGCTCCACACTGTGTGTGGAGCCTGCCTGAGATTCTCTCTCACCCACTCCCTCTACCCTCATGCCCGGTCACTTGTGCACACTCTCTTTCTCTCTAAAAAAGCAAAATAATAATAATAATAATAAAAATTTTTAAAAATCCCAGGCAAATGGCAAGATTAGAAACCTCTCTAAAGTTAGTATAAAACAGTAGTTCTCAGAATTACTGTATATTTCAACCACTTGGAGGACTCATTAAAACACAGACTGCTGAGTCCACTTCCCAGGTTGATTCTGTTGGTCCGGGATGCAGCTTGAGCTCTGTATTTCCAAAGAGTTCCCACATGATTCTGGTGATACTGGTCTCAGGATTATACTTTGAGAATCATCAGTGAAGGGAAAACTCAAAGAGAAGATTTTCCAGACGAGAGGATAATCAGAAGTTAATTCTACCCAAGACTCACCTCCCAGAGCTCTTTTCTGCACAAATTTTGGCAAAATCTATGTTAGTAAACATTTTGTCTTTTTTTCTCTGTGGACCTTAGGCATACAGACTTGGACTGGTCATAATCCTTGATGTGTGACCTACCCTCACCAGTGGCCTACACACGACTCATTCATTCATTCATTCATTCATTCATTCATTCATTCATTCATTCATTTTTAATAGCATAATAAACATCAGCCAAAATAAAGGCTAGGACTGTGAAAAGGACCTACTTGTAACTTCACGGAACTTATTCCATCCAACCTGCCTCCCAATGTATGAGCGACCCAGTTAGCCCCCTTTCTCTTGCTTTTCTGGTTTACAATTTTATTCAAACTATAAACTGTGGTTCACACGGCAGAATACCGAATAACAGTCCAAACAAATGAACTCTACCAACAAACAATAATGTGGGTGAATCACAGCAATAGGATATTAAGTGAAAAAAGTAGTGACTGCAAATAGATCATACCAGTTTACAACATTAGAAATATATATTTTTTACGATACCTTAATATTGATAAACATTTTTAAATCTTTATATATTTTTTTAATCACTGAAAAAATACGTGTTTACCAGAAGAGTCAATGAGTAAAGAAAAGTGCCCGATCAGTTTTAACAGAGGAGGATATGACCCCGCTGTATCCTTCTGGGCTCCCTAAAAAGCTCACTTTCCCATCCCCCCAACCGCATCCCTTCAGATTCCATAAAATTACCCTGAGCTCAAGAGTCCTGATAGGAGCAGGCAATTCACACGAGAGGAACAAAGTAGTAAACAAACACACGGGGGAAATGTTGACTCTGCTCATAATCAGAGCAATGCACATTAAAGCATTTGGGGAGCTCTCATTCTATGACTACTAAATTAGCAAAAATGGAAAAAACAGAACAGCAGCGAATACCCGGGATGCGAAGGTGAAACTGACAAGCACAGACAACGCTAGCACCCGGGTAAAGAAAAAATTGTTTCCAACAGCTGCGTGTGGCAGTGTAAGCCATGAACTGTGCAGATGTCCCACTCTGCAGAATTTATCCTGAAGAAGTAATGCAAGAGAAACAATCCAGGTGGACCCCAACGATGCAACAATTTAGAAAACCACGGTGGAGCATCCTGACCGGCTGGGGCGAATTACAGTTTTGAAGAGAAAACGTGTATGTGATATTTCATACAGGAGGAATACGAAATGCAAAATGGTAGGTGCCTCACAGGTAAAAGCAAGGGTACGGGGGCTGCAAGGTAAAGTGCAAACATTAATGTGGCTATTGTATTTGGAGGGGGTATGGGTGCTGTTTTCTTCCTTTCGGTGTTACTGGGTGTGGTGATGCAATTCTTTTTTTAAAGCTTTGGAGGCTTCCTACCTTGCGAGCTTTCACAGCTCTCCTCGTCACTGTTGTCTTGACAGTTATTTTGCCCATCGCAAATGAAGCTCTTGTCAATGCAGAGGCCGTTCTTGCAGTGGTAGCGCGCAGTGGAGCAAAGCAGAGGGTTCGCCGCTGTGAAGGGAAAACAGAGCAGGTCACCAGGGAGGCCAGCAGGGCCCATGGAACCAGGCGGTGCCCTGCTCAGGAAGCAGTGAGCTCATCTTCTAAGATGGCTGACTCAAAGATCATCCTGGGAAACTGGCCAGCCAATGACTAGGACAGGATAAGACCTACCCTGCCCCATTCTAAAAGCTCCTTCCCCCAAGTCACCAGGCGGTACCCTGTAACCACACCAATGTGGCCGGAAGGCAATGCCTCAGTCCACATGGTTAACCTCCAGGCGGGCTAGCTGCCTCTGAAAGTCCTGGGGCAAAACCTGAATCTCCTGGGAGAGTCACGAATGAAATGGTTGGTAGCATGAGACACACAGAGAAGCAAGCTAGAAGGAGGAGCTGAGTTGGGGAATCCGTGAACCTCTGCTACCCAGGGAATGACGGCATGATCTGGTCCAAGAGCTGTATTGGATTCTTCTGGTTCTATAACTATAGACCGGCCTCTTAATCCCTCATGTATCTTTATGGCTCACCACAGTAAACTCAGTGGTCTCCATTTCTTTGCAATCAAAGAGGCCCATTAACCTACTCGGTCAGCCTGAGCGGCACCCCTGTGAGGCTCCCTGTTCTAGGCACTTTCAGAACCTCAAAAGAAATGACGGGTATGGTCCCTCCCCTCAAGGAAGAGAGTGGCAACTGGCCAGTGTGAGGTCAACGCAAAGCTACCTAACAACACACAAGCAAATCTCCACAGAAGATCAGGATTTCCACAGCACAATTTACCTTGTTCCCCTGTTCCCTGCAGTGCAATTCAAACGAGGCTCATTCCAGGGCTCTAGTTTCAATAAATGAAGTAGCGAAGTAGAAATCAGTCCAATCCCAGCTCTGCCGCTTATGAGCAGTGTAATCCTGCATAAATTACTTCGTGTCTTTGAACCTTGGTCTCTTTGCCTGTAGATGGGACAGGCTACATAAGTTGTGGGGCCCAGTGCAAACAGAAAATGTGGGTTCAGCTCTTCAAAAATTAAAAATTCAAGAAGGGCATAAAATCAGGCATGGCGCCCTTCCAAAGCTGAGCCTGGGCCCTGTGTAACTGTGCAGGTGACAGGCCCATGAAGCCAGCCCTGCTCAGAGCATTAATTTGCCCATCAAATGAGATGACATGTGAGCAAATGTGCAGTGCAAAATCTGACTCGCAGCACATGCTCAGGGAATGTTCGACACGCTCCCCTATCACGTTTGTCTGGGTCCCACGAGCGTGGCCCTCCCTGCAGAGACAATACTGGCGATGATGAGGAGGGCACATACTGGATGTCAGGGAATGGACTGAGCCCACACCTGCATTACACGTGGCGGGAAGAGCACCAGATCGGGGTGCCAGGCCCAGCACAGAGATTGCGATGCGATCAGGGGCAAGTCAGCTGTGGTATCCCTCGGTGGACCTTAACTGCAAGATGGCATTTGTAATACATCTTTCCCACACGCTTCACTGAGCTATTGTTAAAATGCACACAGATCAAGGCGGCAAGGGCTGAAGACTTCACAGGGCTTCATAAACCCGAAGGACTGCAGAGGTTTTTGGTTTTGTTTTGTTTTTTTTTTTAATATTTTTAACTATGTAACTCAGGAAGTTTGACTTGAAAGGTCAGAGGAGGTAGAAGGATGGAGGAAGCCAGTGCTCTCTGCTTTAAAGATAATGGACCAGTGTAAAGTCACCCAAAAGTAGTCTAGCCTGAAAATATAAGTTTTAATTATTTTAATTGCTGTGGGCCAGAGGACGGTTCAACTTGATCAGAATGAAACCAAGGTCTGATTTCAGCCAAAACCAAAATGGGGAAGCTCAAACCACAAATCACGTTCAGTTTCTGTCCAAGGCAGCCCTCCAAACCCTCCGGCATCCCGTGGTGGTGGCCTTCAGCTTCCCTGGGACCTTGGGGGTCACGTGTATGCAGCTGAAGTGTCGGCAGCAATCAGCTCACTCAGATGGACAGCCTCGGAAAGGGGCTCTAATTGCTCCAAGATGGGGCGGTCGCACACGTACGTGAACACCCTGGCGGGGAATCTGTGCCCAATCAGCCTTGCTGACAGGGCTGGCATCTACTTACTTTTCTTCAGCCTCACACCCTCTCAACCCTGCAAACTCACTCACAGAAAAGAAGTGACGTGTGTGTGTGTGCGTGTGTGCGTGTGCGCACACTCACGGCCATATATGCACACACGTACATTACATACGTGTGTGTGCGTGGACGTGTATAGACAGATCACACACATCTGCAGGATAAACTAAGACTGGTGATACCCTAAAACACAGCTCCGATAAAGAATCCAGACTGATTGAAAACCAAGTCACAGCCCGACTTTAACACATATAACCACACGGACTAGTAGCCAGATTATTATATAAAGATCTCTCACAACTCAAGAGGAAAAAGACAACTCCGTAGGAAAATGGGCAAAGGATACGATCAGACAACTGCCACAAAAGAAATGGCAAATGGTCCCTAACAGCTGGAAAAAATGTTGACTGTCATCGGTAATGAAGCACCACTTTGACCACAGCAGACTGGCCAAACTTAAGGTCTTAAGAGACCGCCAGGTTGCTGGCAAGGATGTGGAGGGAGAGAAGCTCTCGGGGACCACCAGTGGTATGCAAACTGGGGGATCCACCTCGGAGACCAATTTAGTAATTTCTAATAAAAAGGTGCCCGTGCCCTCCAGCCCCGCAATTTCACTTCCAGCTATACACTCCAGGGAGAATCCTGAACACAAATGTTTACTGAAGCTCTGTTTGTAAAATAAAAAAAATAGAAATGACCCAAATGTCCATCCACAGGAGAACAGATGCGTGTGTTATGTTGGTGCAACAGAGTTCTACAGCAGGAGGTGGCTCACCTTTTCTCTAAAGGGCCAGTTAGGACATATTTAAGGCTTTGCTCACTATTCTGCCTCTGTCTCTGTCAGGGCTACTCAACTTTTGCCATGGAAATCCATCAACAGAGGGCATGGCTGTGCTTCAATCAAACTTTATTTATAAAAACAAGTGGCAGGCCAAATACGGCCCAGCAACCGTTGTTTGCCAACCCCTGATGAACAGTAGTAAAAAGTCAATCAACCCAGGGGCGCCTGGGTGGCGCAGTCGTTAAGCGTCTGCCTTCGGCTCAGGGCGTGATCCCGGCGTTGTGGGATCGAGCCCCACATCAGGCTCCTCTGCTATGAGCCTGTTTCTTCCTCTCCCACTCCCCCTGCTTGTGTTCTTCTCTCGCTGGCTGTCTCTATCTCTGTCAAATAAATAAATAAAATCTTAAAAAAAAAAAAAAGTCAATCAACCCAAAACAAAACAAAAAACCCCCAAAATCAGTGAACCAGAGTCAAGATCCATAAACATCACAAATACCACAGTGTGGGAGCAAAGTAAGCTCAGGACAGTAGATGCCTCCGGGGAGAAGGGAAAAGGATAGACTCCAGGAAGGGGTATACGCTGTGAACTTCTAATGATATCTGGTAACATTTTATTTTAAAAATCTAAAGCAAATAAGGCAAAATGGAAACATGATTTTTTTAACTGAGGTAAAACTAGCATACACCATTATATTAGTTTCAAGTGTACAAAATACTGATTCGATATTCGTATCTACTGTGGAATGATCACCACAGTAAGTCTAGTTGACATCCGTCAGCACAGTTACAATTTTTTTCTTGTGATGAGAGCTTTTAAGATCTACTCTCAGCAACTTTCGAGTATACAATACAGTGTTATTAACTAAGCTATAGTGATACAATTATTATAATACATTATTAATAATAAAATAGATCATTAACTATAGTTAATACAGTTATAATAATATAACAATAGGCAACTTGATTTTTTTTTTAAAGATTTATTTATTTGAAAGAGAGAATGATTGCAAGTGGGGGTAGGGACGGGGGGGAGAGAAAATCTCCTGCAGTCCCGCAGACTCCCACTGAGTGCAGAACCTGACATGGGGCTCGATCCCACGACCCCGAGATCATGACTGGAGCAGAAATCAAGTCAGCCGCTCAACCGACTGAGCCAACCAGAAGCCCCGGTAATGTGATTTTTAAAACGGGGCTGGAGGGCTTCAGAGAGGAGGGGGGTGGGAGAATGGGATAGGCTGGTGATGGGTAGTAAGGAGGGCACGTATTGCATGGTGCACTGGGTGTTATACACAACTAATGAATCATCGAACTTTACATCAAAAACCAGGGATGTACTGTATTGTGACTAACATAATATAATAAAAAATATTATTATAAAAAAATAAAATAAAACAGGGTGTTGGGGACGCAGGTGTTCATTTAATTCTACTTTGCCTTTTCAGTATGTTTGAAAGACTCCACTAAAAATGTTGAAGTGTCTAGTCTGGCAGAAATGTCTCAGTGATCACGTACTTTCCTTTACTCTTCCCTCACAGAATGCCATCTGGCCCACCAACACCTGTTTTGGTGTCTTCCACACTTAGATGGCCAGTTGCTCGGAAGACGCAGGTCCGTGCTGGCCTCACCCACACCTGGCGTTCCTCCTTATCAACGGCTCCTCATAAAAGAGCATATCCTCGGGGCGCCTGGGTGGCTCAGTCGTTGAGCTTGAGCGTCTGCCTTCGGCTCAGGGCGTGATCCTGGCGTTCTGGGATCGGGCCCCACATCAGGCTCTTCCGCTGGGAACCTGCTTCTTCCTCTCCCACTCCCCCTGCTTGTGCTCCCTCTCTCGCTGGCTGTCTCTCTCTCTCTCAAATAAATAATAAAAATAAAATCTTTAAAAAAAAAAAAAGAGCATATCCTCGCCACTGTCCAACAGGAGGGCAGAGAAACCGAGGCAGAGGAGGCCACAGGAACACTGCCCAACCCCAGCAGCAAGAACGAGAAAAAGGCCTCTGAGCCATCAAAACGCACATGGCGTGTGCACGCCCTTCGAGGCCTGGGGGCTTCCTCCTCGAGGGGCCTTCAAGCCTTCACCTCCCTCAGGCTCTATTGATTCTCCAGCTCTGTAAATTCCAGCAAGGTTTGCGCTCCCATTCCCAAGGCCACAGCGAAGAGAAGGAGAGGCGATGTTGCCTGGCCACTCGCAGACGAACCGCCCGCAAGAAACACAAGCAGACAACTATGGCAGGAGACGGAGAAGCTATAAAAAGCTGCCTTCCGAATTCCAAAAGCACAGCAGCCTAAGATAGTTTCAAAAGAGACCAGAAAGTTCTAAAAGGAGCCAAAAGCAACCCTGTATTATAGCCCAGTCTAAAAATTAACGTTCCTAAGATGGCCCTGCGCTGTCGCCAACGGAGGTAAACTGAAAAAACCGGGATGCCATGCATCGCAGAGAGATCGCTGTCAACCACGGCCCTCCAAGGCATAAACACGTCCAGTTATTGGGCAGACTCACTTAACCAGAGGAGCAATACACCCCCCGAAGTTTCTCTCTATTTCTTCCAGGGCCTCTGCCCGTCGACCAGGCTCAGCCACACTTGAGGGTGAGCACGCGTGGGACTATGGCGGACCGACCCTGGAGGCTCTGGGCGGACAGGGATAGAGTCTTACGGGCTCCCAGGTCCCATGGAACCCTACCCAGGACCCTAAAAGAGTAACTGTTTGATGGACAGCTCATCAACCGAGCAGCAAACGCTTCCTATATCAGGATGTTATGTCTCAGTATTCTCTAGCAATATTTAATGTGCTCCAAATGTATGTTTTCTTTGTCCTTGGGAAGGTTTACCAGTCACCGAAAAATGTATTCCTTTCCTCAGTTAACTAGAAAGAACATTATTTATCCCAATAAGGGTGGAGAAAACTGTCCATAGAGTCAATTTCAAAAACTCAACAGCAGACTCAAAAGCTCTTTAGTTATTATTAGCACAACAAACACAGGGATCCGAGGATCTGTTTCCAAGCCCACAACACTCAGGAAAGAGAACGTGTCCCCCCTGCCATGGGGGAGAGAGGAAGGAGTTAAGGTTAAGCTCCGTGGTTAATTAAACTGCCAGCGTTTACGTCAACCACATCTGAAGGAGAAGCGCCCAGGGCCCACTGCGGTTGCCCAAAAGCAACCGACCGGCTTGAAGACAGGAAATGAAGCAATCTGTCTCTAGCAGGATGTAGGAAATGTCGCCTTTAATCCATATAAAGTCTGTGAAGTCGGCCCCTCTTCCACCTCAAAGGGTTCTTCATAAAACACTTCAATGAGAAACTCCTCATCACCAGCTCCCTCGTTTCCCATCTGCTCCCCATCCCCTGGCAGACGCTCACTTCCTCACCGAGCATCCCAACCTCATGGCCTCCAGGGAGAGCTTTGCTTTCCAGCTCCAATTTCCCTGGAAACCAGGCAGCTGGGGGAGCTGGAGCTGCCCGGAGCCTTCCTCTGTTCCAGGATGGAGGGCCCCCCAAGCCCCTCTGGAAATCATCTGTGCCATTAACAAGCACGACTCCCTTTGTGCGGGAAAAGGCGTGCAGCCCCGACCTGCAAAGAGGCAGCCTGGGCGCTGCCAGCTGCAAGTTCTTGCCCTCCTTTCAGAGTCTGCTCCCCGAGGCCTCTCCCAGCAAGCCCTCCGCCCACTGAGCCAGCGTGGCCCATGCGCAGCCACGTTCTGGAGCTAGCCCCTCTTCTGGGTCTGCAGGAGGGGAAGGAGTCACCACTCTGGGCAAGAGGCAGGAGGCAGAGTCCTCAATCCCGCTGAGTCTCTAAAGGCTCAGAGGATTGGAATTTTCAAAATCCCTCTCAAGTCCACTGGGTGCTGGTGGCAGAATTCTGATTCACTGCTGATGACAGTCTGTTTCCTCCTCCCTATAAAGGCTTCCGGGACATGCCCACCTCCTGTCCAACACCCACGCCTGCCTTTTATCCAATTTCACGGCTTCAACCACCGCCTTCCCACGGATGGCCTCCTAGACCCTTCCTCTTGCAATAAACATCATTCCCCTGATGCCCTGTGGACACTGCAGCCTGAATACCCCCTCCCTCACACCCTGCATGTCTGCAATGGACGACCTCCCCCCTCTCGCTCTTCTTATAGCTCCACTCCTATTAAAGGGACCACCATGTCCCAGCTCTTCAGGCTCCAACCACACATGACCTTCTCCCTCTTCTCACCCTGCAACTTGGCTCAGGTTCAACTGCTCCTCATTGGGTATAAAATATAATCCCCAGGGACACCTGGGTGGCTCAGTCGGTTAAGCACCTGCCTTCGGCTCAGGTCATGATCCCGGGGTCCTGGGATCAATGTGGGACTCGGCAGAGAGCCTGCTTCCCCCTCTCCCTCTGCCCTCCTTCCTGCTCGTGTGCGTGCTCTCTCTCAGAAAAAATAAATAAAATCTTTTCTAAAAGGGGGGGGAGTAATAATATTACCAACGTAAAATGAGATAGGACATGGAAAGCGTATAGAAACGTGCCATATGCAAAGTGAGTGCTCAGCAGCAGTTTGCATACCCCCCAGCCTCTGCCTTGAGCCCTTAGCCTGAAACTCCCCCCCCATGGAACTGCAGGGCCAATTTTTAATGGTACCCATCCACCTAGGTCCATCTCCTTCAACAGCTCCCACTGATGAGCCCAGAAGGAAATAATCTCCCCCATCACTGGTTTCCACAGCACTCCCAACTGCCAACCCATCCAATATTATAATTATTTGGATGTGAGTGTTTTTGTCTCCCTTGCTTGAGCGTAATCTCAACAATGCCAGAGAGTCCTGTATCTGTCCCATCTCCACATCCTTTGCAGTATCTCGCACAGGTCTGGCATAGAAATTGTGGAGAGAAGATGAGAATCTGAAAGAAGGTAAGAGCTGGGGTTAATGAACAATGTATGGCTTAAATATGCCCTCTGGGTAGCCATCTGAGACCACAGAAGAGGATCGAGACACCCATTTGTTAGGAATACATCCTGGCTGCCTGTCTTCCTGCTTTAACCCTTTGTTCGATTAGCTGCTTGGCCCACTCGTTCAACAGACATTTACTATTGACTCTTTCCTTTAAATAAGCACTCCACTAGGCACAGGGGATGAAAGAAAGCCCAGTCCGTATTCTTAAAGAGCTTGCATTCTAGTGGGGGAGACAGGCAGGTCAATATGCAATGAAGATAGAGCATGAGAAGTGCGATTTATTCCATATATATCTATTGCATGCTAAGGCCTGAGCCAGACTGCACACTTGGCCCTGGGAATACGGCTGTGAGCCTGACAACAATACCATCTCACGAGGTCACAGTGCGGCAGGGAAGACAGAAAATAAACACAAAGTGGTGCTACAAACAGTGAGGCAGGGGAAGGAGACAGAGTGGGAGACCAGGGAGGTAAGGAGTTATTTTTTTTTTATAGGGTGCTCAGGGCAGGCCTCTCTTTTTCGGTAGCATTTGTTCAGAGAAGGTCCAAGATGGTGGTGCAAACACACTGGAGAATGAGCCAGCCCGGCCCTGGCAAACCAGTGGTCTCTCCCTAAGGAGACAGGTCATTCAAGCAGAAGGACGGAGCCTTTAAGGAGACACAGATGGGGGGCTTTGGAGCTCTGGACGGAAGAGTCCCCCTGCTACAGCCCCCTTCTGCCCCAGCTCATCCGATGCAGGCCCGACTCCTTGAGGGCACCACTGGGAAATGGAGCATCTAACCAGGCCGACACAAATAGAGCTTTGGGAACAAGGCAGCGCTGGGGGGGTTCTGTGAACAAAAACCACAGGTACACTGGTGAAACCCGGCAGCTGTTCAGGGGGACAGGCGAGAACTGGTCAGCAGCGGAAGAAACACAGTCTAGGACACGGTGGTCCTTCTGGGCACAGGTATGCTGAAAGCAAGAGGAGGAGATCCTTAGCCTGAATCAGTGGCCCATGCAGGTCGCCCAGGCCACGCTGCCATCTCGGTTCTGGGCAGGAGTCTCCGTCCTCACACCAAATGAGGACTCAGGTCAGGGCTGTGCGGCCAGCCGAGCCAGTGTCCCACGTCCAGCCAAAGATGTCTGAGCGCAGGGGAGAAGAAGGGGCCGAACACAACCAAGGGGAGAAGGACAAAAAGTGAAAGGGTAAAATCTCAGCATTGTGAGCCTCCAAGAGGGAGTCCTGGCTCTCGCTTATCTTCACTCCTGAGTCAAATGAGTGCAAACGGCGGGAAAACCTGTCCGGAGAAACAAAGTTCTTCAACAACAGGACGCTCTTGGGATGTCTGGGGGGCTCAGTCGGTTAAGCAGTGTGCCTTTAGCTCAGGTCGTGATCCCAGGGTCCTGGGATTGAGTCCCGCAGCGGGCTCCCCGCCCCCTCTGCCTGCTGCTCCCCCTGCTTGTGCGCGTGCTCCCTCTCTCTCTCTGACAAGTAAATAAATAAAATCTAAAAAAAAAATGACTCTCCTGTTATTCATGAAAAGTCAAAATATAACCCAACAAAACCTCTCTTTTCTTTTTACTGTTTTATTACAGAAAATTTCAAATATCCAAAAAGAGAGACTAGCATAGTGAACCCCCATGTTCCGATCACCTGGCTTTAAAAATTACCCACTCACTGACGATTTTATTTCCATTCTAGCCCCTTCCAGTACCCTTCAGGTGATTTTCCTTTATATGCTTCTTTATTATTATTATAAATATCTAATATGCTATTAGTTACTATATATGTACATATACATCTTTATATATAAGGACTTTTTAAAAATAATAAACAGAATATCAGGGCACCTGGGTGGCTCAGTCAGTTAAGCATCAACTCTTGGTTTGGCGGCTCAGGTTATGACCTCGGGGTCCTGGGATCGAGCCCTGCATCGGGCTCTGCGCTCAGCGTGGAATTTGCTTGAGATTCTCTCCCTCCACCCCTCTCTCTGCTTGTGCATGGATCTGACAGTCTGTCCTCCATGGGGCTGCCAACATGTTCCGCTGTCCCTGAATTTCCCATGAACTCATGGATGGTATTACAGAGTGCATGCTGTGTCCCCCAGAGTTCATATGCTAAAACCCTAACCCCTAATAAATGGGATGGTCTTGAGGCTTTGGGAGGAGATTAGGCTAAGATGAGGTCATGAAGGTGGTGCTCTCATGATGGCATTAGGGCCCTTCTGAGACGAGCAGCCAAGGGATTTCCCTGCGTGTGCGTGCACCAAGGAAGGCCAAGTAGGGCCATCAACAGGAAGAGGGCCCACACAAGAACCCAACCACGATGGTACCCTGCAGGCTGGTCTTCCAGGACTATGAGAAGTAAGTTCTGTTTAAGTCACCTAATCCATGGCCTTCTGCTACGGCAGCCAGAACTGACGAAGGCAGATTTAGAGGCTCGATCAGATTCAGGTCGGAAGTGGAGGCAGAAATACCTCACCATGATGACGTGTGCTCCTGCTGGCTCACATCTGAAGGCAAACAACATCTGGCTGTCTCTTTGCTTGTGATGCTCAGACAGACTTGTGAGAGGTTCCAGTTACGGGTCAGAGACACTCATGACACCCACCCTGGCTCTCTCCCTGAATGCAGCTGAATAAAAACCCAGCCAAATACATGGACAAACACAGCGGCTCTTTTAGATTCTGGAAAGGAAACCAGAGCAGCCAACCGGGGAAGAAGACCAAAATTTGAACTATCACCGAAGTGGAGGTAGGTTTACTACTCCCTCCCTACCCCATCACAGTCCCAGGAAACTGGAAAGGATCAGAGCAATCGTGGAGCAGGAGGAACTTGGAAAAGCAACTCCATAACATTATTTACGAACTTCTAGGCAGATCCCCACCTGGCACGGGCGTGGATCTGGTCCTAATCAGCACCCCCAAGACTTTGAGAACCACACTCACAGACCACTGCCCAGGTCCCAGACCAGCTAGAGGAGGTGTGCAGGCACCACGGACCCAAATAGCACTGCAAAAACAGCTTGCAAACGATTGCAACCGCAGCCCACAGAGGGGCTGTTAGGAATTCGTGGCCTGACCCAACAGGGTCATTTGCTCACTAAACCAAAAATATCAACATTCTCCGTAGGATTGAAACAAAACCCAGAGTGTCATACATCATCATCAAAATATCCAGAATATAATCCAAAATTACTTGCCTTGCAAAAAATCAGGAAAATCTCAATTCTCACGGGAAATGATAATCAACAGACACCAACGCCAAAATAACACAGATGTTGGAATTATGTGACGAAGACGATAAAGCAGCTATTCCAGAAAGACTCCAACAAGCAAGCAATCACACAAACTCTCAACACAAATGGAAAACAGGAGGTCTCAGCAAAGAACCCAGAAGATATAAAGAAGAACCCAAAGGAAGCTTTAAGAACTGAAAAATACAGTAACTGAAATTAAAAAAAAAAAAACACACCGTGTATGGGCTCGGAAGCAGACTGGAGATGACAGGAAAAAACAGTAAACTTGACAAAAGGCTACTAGGAATTATCCAACCTGAACAATGAAAGGAAAAAGATTGCTTAAAAACTGAACAGAGCCTCAGGAACCTGTGGACAATCACAAAAGATCCAAAGTTGTTATCCGAATCCCATTAGGACACAGAGAACTTGAAAACGATTTGAAGAAAGAATAGCTGACAAGGTCCTAAGTGCGGCAAAAGACGAAAACTTACAGATTCAAACAGAACCCGACACAGAATAAACTCCAAGAAATCCCCCTAGCTAGACACACTACAGTCTAGCTGCTGAGAGCTAGACTGGGAAGAAAAAAAAATCTTCAAAGCCGCCAGAAAAAATGAAGCATTTTCTATGGGGAAACCATTTGAATGGCTGCAAATTTCTCATCGGAAACCACAGAAGCCAGACGACGTGGCACAGCATTTTTAAAGTGCTTTAAAAAAGAACTGTCAACCCAGAATTCTATATGCAGTAAAAATATCCTTCAGGAGTGAAGGTGAAATTGAGACATCATTGGATGAAGGGAAACTAAGTGGGTGTGTTTGCCAGCGGACCTGCTTCAAAAGAATGGCTCAGGGAAACATTTCAGCCAGAAGGGAAATGATACCAGAAGGAGACTTGGAACATTAGGAACGAAGGAAGAGCAACCAAAATGGCAAGTCTCTGGGTAAACAGAATAACAGACTGTTCTTCTCTGCTGAAGTTCTTTAAAATGCATTTGAGAGTTTAAAGCAAAAATGAAAATATTGCCTTTTGGGGTTCTGAATATATGGAGACGTACTATCTCAGAAGACCAGAACGTAAAGAGATCTATCGCGTGCTAAGGATTCTGCATTCTACCTGAAGTGGTACAGTGTTGATCCAGAGCTGTCTGTGAACAGATGGACGGCTGGTCCCAGGCGTGTTCAGCCCCATCCATTCCCTATAAAGCTCCCCATTAATTTTTCATCTAATGCTTTCAGGAGCCACTGACGATCCATTTCTTCACCAAGGTTACAAAACAAGATACTCCAATTCTCTCATTCTTCCATGTTAGTTGGTATTCTTCAATCAAAAAAAAAAAAAAAAAACAAAAAACAAAAAACAAAAAACCCTTTCCTATCTGTGGGCTATTTAAGACTCAGAAGTACAATGCATCTAGAAAAAGGAGGATAAATGCTGGATTCTCCCCTTTTATTTACCAGCTTCAAAATAGTGAATTAGAACCCATCGTTTTTAGATGGTAGATATGCCACAGGGAAATGCTAGCTTAATCCCCAATGAGTTGAATTTGGAATGCATATAATTAAGTCATTTAGACAATTAGAGACCATATCCAAACATTTAAATCATACAGGGTCTTTAATATGGAAGAGAGTATGCAGGATGGCACAATGATTTAGAACATACGTACTAGAACATATCACATGCTTGCTTTTGCTTTTTATTGCCATTGAATTACTCTCTAGTATGTACATATGAATACACACACACACACACACACACACACATAAAATTCCCCCTTAGCGTATAAGATCCCCATGGACAATAGGAAGCTAAGATCAAGCTGATACACACTTACTAAAGGACGTGGTGAAATAGAAAACAAGTACATCCTTGGACATCCTAAGCCAAAGGCCAAATGCTAGTAAACAGGGTCTTCCTCTTCATCACTCAGTTTTAAGTCCCTAGGGGTTTTCAAAATCAATTACCCCTCGCCAGCCACCACACTAAACACTTTTCAGGTACCACCTCGTCTAATTGTCTCAATGACCCAGGAAGCAGGCTCTCGGGTGTCCCCATTTCATGAGACAAGGAAACCACTGTGCAAGGAGATTATGAAACACAGCCAGCCCAGCTTCATCAGGGCAGAACACAAACCCAGGGCCGGGCTTTCCAGATCCAGAGTCGTTCTGCTCGATCGGGCTGCTACCCAGTCGGTGATGTGCATCTTCCTAAGCTGGGTTTCTGCTACTCCACTCACCAGTCAGCAATCTACCCACTAGGCCGTATTTCTGCCCTTCGGGATCCAGAAGATGAAATAAGGCAAAAGGAGAAGGCACACGGGAGAGTTATATACTCCTGGTGTCCCCACTGGGAGGGCACAGCGACAGCTGTTCCCTGGTAAGGCATAAAGAACATGGGAGATGGTCCCCCTCCTCTTCAGGGGCTTATTACACCCAGAACCAACAGGGTAAGGGAAAGTCAGTGTCTCAAAACAATCAATGACGTCATTACAACATGTTTTGAAAAAAATTAATAACGCAAATAACAATTATATGAACGATGATCACAACCCTTACGAATAACATATACGTGGATATCTACGTAAGCACACATACACACATACGCACACAGAGAGAGGGAGGAAGGGAGAGAGACGCCTGGCCCAAAAAAAGCCCACATCTGAGCTATGTGTCATTCTGGGCAGTTTCATTTTCCTCTTTATGCTTCTTTATATTTTGCGGGGAGCGCTGGCCCGGCACAAAAGACCCCGGGAAAGAGATGTCTGAAGGTCACCAACGCTGCTGTGTGTGACGTGGTTTTGGACACAGAGATGCTGGCCAGGAAGGGACTGTGTGTCTCCAGGACACGGAGTAGGAGCTCAGCACCAAGACTGCTAAGAGGCAAAGGGGGGCAGAGAGAACAAGAGGGGGCGTGCGTCTGTCCGTGTAGCACTATTACACAGCAAGTGGAAGGAATCGAGGCAGTCTGAGACAAGGAGAACTTCAGCTTTCTATACTATTTGGGTGTTTTTTCAGGAATATTTTCTTCTGATATATCTATATCTAAACATGTAAACATGTTTTTAAACATCATCCCAAGTGGGAAGGAAAGCCAGCACAGCAACACAGGTGTTGAATGGGACGGTCCCTCAGAGGAGGGCGTGAAGGAGCAGAGAATCGACTTGGCCCCTCGTACCCTATGTGACGCTGGACGAGTTCCCTGGCGTCCCGACACGTCAGATGCCTTATTTGTGAATGAGGACCATTCACGCGCACCTGCAGAGCTATCGTCGGAACAGAACACAAGGTAGGTCCCAGGCCCGGAGCACTCGGAGAGTCCCCACGAAACGGGAGCGGAGCGCTTACACGTTTACCCAGGACAGAAGGGGTGAAGAGCAGGATCTGGGCAGCCAGAGAAGGCGCCGGAGCCCATGGGAGTGAGAAGCACAGGGAGGAGAGGGGCCGCGCTCGAAGCGCCGGGCCCATCGGAACGAACGAGGGGGGCATCCGGGCGCTCCTCGTACTCACTGCAGTTCTCCTCGTCGCTGCCGTCCGGACAATCTTCAAACCCGTTGCACTGGAAGCGGCCGATGATGCAGTGGATGCCGCTGGCACAAGGGAAGAATGTCGGGCCGCATTTTGACTTAGCCTTGGCTACAGGAGGCAAAACAAGACAAACAGCAGGCCGTGAGGGGGTGACGTCTCTGACCCCTGGCGTACCCATCCCACCAACTCTGAGCGTGCACAGGGGTCCCTTCACATTTCCCTTGAAGACCCCAAAGATTTCTTACCACCCTCCACCCACTGTCAACGCCCAGCCAGCCTGGGAGCCCACACGCATGATCCTTGAGGAAGGGGGTGGCTATACCCGCTGTGTTTACATGGCCCCTGCACAAAGCCGGGCTCAACCAGAATGTGCTTCACGAAGGAACGAATGGGTGAGCAGACGGTGATGGAGGCTACCTAGTCTTAAGGGGCTTAAGGTTTCTTAGAACCATTCACAATTCATTCCCCGACTGTCACAGTCATTGTCTGCATTTATTAAGTGCTTCCCATTCTAGGCAGTGTGGCCAGGGCTTTCCGTGGATGATCCCATTTAATCCACCCAGCATCCACCCAGTGCCATGGTGTGCAGAAAAGAATTAACACCACGGGCCTGAGACGGCTACCCTGTAGAGAGTCTTGCTTGCTTGCAAGGTTGGCCCTCGCGTGGCTGGCATCCAGGGACTTGGATTTCTGGAGGGTTCCCACCATTCTCTCCTAAGAATGGCTCCAGCGCCTAAACTATATGCAAACAGTACAGTTTATGCTGGACACCTGCTTTTCTCAATCGGTCCCCAGTAAGCACCGCAGGCACTGAGTCCGTAACGAGCTTCGCCAGTAGAAAGCATTTCTCACGACTTGTTGCTGGGAAGTTAAGTGTATCCTATGTACCACTTCATTGGGAGAGGACTCTAGAAGTCTGAACCTGGTTTCCTCTGGACTTCACTCCTTTTGCTTCTTCCCTTTGCTGATTTTGCTTCGTGTCCTTCCACTATTCTAAGTCCTAGGACTATATACAGAATTCCTGGAATCCTCCCAGCAAACCACTGAGCCGGGGGGCAGTCTTGGGGACCGCCGGCAAGGATGGGTATGGTTCCTATCCCCATGTCAGAGGTGTGCTTTGAGCGGTAAAGTGACTCACCCGGAGCCACACAGTTACAAAACGGGACACTGGGGTGGGAGGCCCCTGGCACTAGATTCCAGAAGCCAAGCTCCCAACCAGCTCAACTGTGTTGCCTCTGCCGGTCTGTCACTTCTCACAACAGAGGCCAGACTCCGGCTCAGAGAAATTCTTCCTCTGCTCCTGCTATACAAACAAGTTTTAACAGAAACCGCTGTAACCTGGGCTTGAGTGAGTGTCCTGCTAACCCAACAGCCCTGTGGGCTAATGGACTTTCCTGGTAATGGTGCCGGCTGCCCTGGCTGGTGATTACGAGGTGTAAGATCAGATCTATTACTGCATCCCGGTAGCGAGCCCCGACGAGCATCCCTCTCCTCTCCGGCCTTAGAGGCACGACCCATTGTCCTCAAGAAGAAAGGGCCATTTCTCGGGAACAAACAGGCAGTAAATCACCTCCATGTCCCTGTCATCAGGAACATGCCAACTTTAGCAGCATGACCCACAATCAACAGGGTTTTAAGGTCTGGGACGTGCCTGGGTTTTAAATGCTCCATTCACTTTGTTTCAATCTGGAACTTCTGTAATGGTGCTGTTGTACTCTTCGAAAGCACAAACTTGGGAGACGGTGTCTGGGTTCAAATTGTGGCTCTACTTTTTATGAACTTGGGCAAGTTTCTAAATATCAGTGATTCTCAGTTTCCTTATCAGTAAATTGGAGGTAACATCTGACTCCCAGGGCTCTAGGAAGGATTCGATGAGATAATCTATACAAAATGCTTATAGGCACAGACCATTGTATACAGCAGGTGCTCAATTAATGGTAATGCTTATGCTATTCATCATCATCATCATTAATTATAGAATTTTATTTTATTTTTTTTAAAGATTTTATTTATTTGACAGAGAGAGAGAGACAGCCAGCGAGAGAGGGAACACGAGCAGGGGGAGTGGGAGAGGAAGAAGCAGGCTCCCAGTGGAGAGGCCTGATGTGGGACTCCATCCCAGAACGCTGGGATCACGCCCTGAGCCGAAGGCAGATGCTTAACGACTGAGCCACCCAGGTGCCCCAATTATAGAATTTTAAAATTACTTCTTAGGCTGTTAATTTTTTTCCTGATCGTTAAAGTTAAAAAAGCTCATTATGGAAGATCTCTAAGAAGTAATATGAAATGATGGCCAAGATACACTGTTAAGCGGAGGAAAAAAATAGAGTGCACAAGAGTAACTATAGTATTTTAACCCACCAAAAGAGCAAAAAAGAAGTATATAAGAAAATCTACATGGATTGGTTCATCTGTGCAGAAGAAAGGACAAACCAGAAACTAAAGAGACCGGTTATGTGCAGGGTGTAGGTGGGAAACGGGTGGAAAGAATGGGGAAATCAGATTAGAACGAGACAGCTGGGATGAGTCTATACAGCTCTGAGTCTTAGAACCCCAATATTTTCCATACCCCAACAGTAAGCAATTAAAATCATCCACATGCACGTATGTGTGTGGACACTCAAAATAGGATAGAAACAGCAGAAGTGAATGTAACTGGATTATGGAGGAGTAAGCCCACCACACTGAACCAGCCTAAGTAACGCAGGAAACCGTTATTTTGCCTGGATTCTATACAGCTGAAGAAAAAGAATTGTACACAAATAGGGCACTCTACTTTTATTTGTCACAGGGGTATGGATTAGCAGTTCTGAAACTACCTTTGTGTGTGTACTAGGACTGAACAAATAAGTAAATATACTGCAAATAACCGCGAGGTTTCTCACTCTCAGAGGAAGAAGTTAGAAATAAAGAAAGTGGAGAGGCTAAATGATCCCTGAGGCTTTGGACTGGAAGTAAAGACACCAGTATAAAGTCAAGGTTTGTAAAGACAGACAGATAGGTAAGAGAGAGAGAAATATTTATAGAATTTTTAAAAGATTTTATTTGAGAGAGAGGGAGAGAGAAAAGTGAGAGAAAAATAGCAGGGAGAGGGAGAAGCAGACTCCACACTGAGCAGGGAGCCCGTGATCCCAGGACCCCAGGATCATGACCTGAGCTGAAGGCAGATGCTTAACCAACTGAGCCACCCAGGTGCCTGGAGAGAGAGAAATACTGATCTGCTGTGCATATCGGTCAGCATACATACGTATATTTCCTAGTTCCATCTGCTAAGAAAGACGAGAAGCAACACACTCCAGTAGCAAATGAGCACACCCAGCACCAGATCGTGGTTTCTAAATACCATTGTCCAATAAAGGGAGCCAGGGTTCCTTGGAGAAGTGGTTAATTTCAGGGGGAAATTCAAGATGAACCTGGAGTGTCTTGTATCAGCAGGGAGTAAAGAAGTGCTCAAAATATGACGGAGGCAGGTCAGAAGGAGCTCCTCAATGGCCAGAGCTACGACGCTTTGAGTGACAAAATAATGATAGTTTTGGACTATAACCCAGAAAATACAAGAAATATCTGCGAGTCCATACCGGCGTCATAAATTGTTGGATAAATAAGTAAATGGGGAAGAAGGGAAGTTGTTCCTTATAAGAATTCCGATGATTAAACAGAGAGGGATGTGGGATATAGAAAGTCACCATTTAGCGAACACCACAGTAACAATAGTTACAGGCAAGACCCAGTGATGGATCTCAAAGAGAGGACCAGCCAGCCTTCCTCTGGCCACCCTTACAGGCTGCTGATAGGCTTTGACATCTGAGAGCTGTAAACCTCCATTCACAACGTCACTGCCCTCCTGGCAGCTTAAAAAAGCCTAAAGCCCTTATCACAGCATCATGCAGCTCTGGACATCTCTCCAGTGCACGCCCACCTGGGCGCCCTACCTGGCTACGTGGGCCTCCTCGGTCCTCTGGAAGCTGGTGCACACAGGTCCCCGCCGCGGCCCCAGCCTGCGCTGCCTTTCTCCCAGGGTCACATGGCCCATGCCTCCACTTAGACACTGGACTGTTGACCCAGGAACTTGGACTCCCACCCCCTTTCTCGAGCCCTCACTCAGCTCCTCCTCCTTTCCTTCCTGGGAAAGGACATCACCGGCTTTGTGCTGTGCTGTTTGAATGATGAACATACACTCGTTTGAATACTTTCATTCAGCCCTTTCGACAGAGCTGCGCTGCACAGTGCCGACACCAGGTCATAGATACTTGCTGAATACACAAACGAGCCTGTAAAAGAGAGAGTGGGACTGGATACAACAGCTAGCTGACTGAATGCTGACTCGGCCAAGCACTATGCTCTAGGTTCTACAAATACCGCCTCACTTACTCCTCACAAAAACCCATTTCACAAACAGGAGAGCTGAGGTCCAGAAGAGAAGGAGCTTGACACTGCTAATAGGTAGAGTCAAAGCTCACACTCTGCTCCTGACTCATCTGCTCTTCTGCCTCTTTAGATATTTCTAAGCCCCAGTCCAGCTCCACCGGATTAGACTTTAGAAGACAAAGAAAAAGAATATGAATAATTGTAAATGAATTAACGACCATTCAGTTAACCAGCGCTTTGGCCCTGCCCCTGAACCCTTTCCAAGAATTACTCATGAGACCTGCTGCCTCAGCAGCAACACTCCGTTGCTGTCTCTGTCAGAGGGAGCCCGTCCCGTTGTGACTACACCTGCACCGCGGGACACCTGCTACGACAACCTGCAAGGCAAATCACAGGTGGCCAGCCGAGCACCTGGCTGAGGCCCCCAGAGAAGCCAGCCACTGACAGCAGCTGTCAGCCGCCCCCTGCCCGCACCACCCACTGTGGGGCTCAGGGGGGCAATGGACCAAGGCCGCAGGGTTCCCCCCCGGCCCCCACTTCCCCGAAGGGGAGATTTCCACATGAAACTCAGCAGTCCCTGGCAGAAGGTGGACAGGGTGCCTCCAATGCCACCGATGACCTGAATTCAGTCTTTTTCAAGGACTTGCTCCCTGAACTTTCCAAGGTGGCAGTCTTCACCAGTGGGAGGACCAGAACCAATGCTCTCCCGGGGGGTGAGTTTCTTTCCCGATCGGTGTCCTCTCCCTCCTCAGGGTCTGGTTGTCACAGTTCTGATTTTCACGGATCCGTGGGATAAAAAAATTTTTTTTAAAAACAAGATGGGGGTGGGTAAAGGCCTAAAACAGTTGCCAACTTTTTATTTTGCCAGCGAGGA